>NC_052962.1:7890021-8223077 GCF_013358895.1 Oreochromis aureus | reverse complement strand
TCCAAACAGTCAGTTTTGTGCCGTCTAGGATTGTCCAGTGTCTTGACAGACAGCCAAGACACTGGACAACTCCTCTGCCTCAGTGCTGGTGTAATTGGGGTCTTCCACTTGACTTTCTTGTTCCATAATGATAGGTTCGTAGTTTGAACCCATTCGCTGGAACGTTGAAGGCAATGTAATTACACAGCAAAGCAAGACATGAGTAGGCAACATTCTTTATGTTTCACGTGCACGGGAGAGAACTGGACAGGCGCCGTTCCTTCGCTTGACCCCAGTTGCTCTCGTCCACTCCCCCGTAACACTGCTCTTTTATTGTGGTTCCATGAATATGCATAGGTTCATTAACATATGACATCTTACATAGGTATACATGTGAACAAAGAATACCGTGTGTGTGTGTGTGTGTGTGTGTGAACTGTGACTCCCCAAAGCTGGTGCCAGGAGTCTAGCGGTCCATCTAAACAAAAGGCTCTTAGACTCAAACAGATATACGTGTGTTTGCTATACCATATATCAGCAAGAGAAGATACGACCTCTCCTAGGAGATGTGTGATCTATACCAGAACACTCTGAGGAGGAGTGAAAGCACTCCCCTCTTCATGCTACACAGAGTTGTTACAGACCTCCTAGGATGAGACATTCTTTCAATCTACAAATGATTATATACTTCTAAACATATATGAGTAAATATTTCTAAGCATAAATGGCAATAAACAATACAAATCTAACACATAACCCCCGGGATCATTTAAAAAATTCCAAATGACTGTCTTATGGTGTCCCTGTATAAGGGCATGATCCGTGGGGACGCTGCAGGGAGGCTGACACGCTGGAGCTGCATCAGGTGAGGCACAATTGCCTCACCTGCTTAAGAAGGATTACCTGGGTTCTGAATTGTCGTCGTTGTTGTTATGTCCAGGACGCCGCTGAAAGTCTGCGTCCATTGGTGTCTGTGAAGATGACAACCGGGAACACAGGAAAATGCTGAAAAGTGCTGAAACGTGGTCGGGTCCATCATGCATAGTTGACAGTGGTGCCGAAACTCAGGATTGGGGCATGGCGGAAACACGAGGGAGCCAGCCAGAGGAGGCGCTGACCCAAATGTTAGCCAAGCTTGCAACTATTTGCTACCATAGTTTAAGCATTGCTTTCAATAAAATGCATTCTCAAAAAAATGTTTTGTCCCTCTCCCATTTCTTCTTGTTGCATGTTGAAGCTCTACTTGGAACCTTGTTAAGATCCAACCATGCAAAATATGATTTTATTTATTTGTTTATTTTTACCATTTTTCAAGTAGTCTTACACTTTTGATCTGGACTGTATCAAAGTACTTCAGCTTCCTACCATCGCCACACCATGTTTTCTGCAGATATTTATACATACAAAGGTTGGACATAGCCAACATGACATAATCCATTCATTATTATAAATCTGATTGTGAAGCCTCTGACAGTGTTGTAGAACATCTCCAAACCTTCTGTTTGGATGGGAGCATCCAGTATGAGTGTAGAATATATTCAATAACTTTTAAGCAACAAACATCTATACATAGTTTCTTGATAATGAACATGTTACAGGAGTTTAATGTGAATGGCATGGATTCATGATTGATATTAAATGGCACTGTACCAATTCATCAAGTCTTCAACGTCTAATCAGGTAATGGAGTGAAAAGTGACAAACTGAAAGCAGCATTGCATTTTGTATTCATTTTATTTTGGAGACAAAATGTAGACATACTACATAGCAGAAATATTCACCAGTAATTTTTTTCAAGTCCAAGTCAAGTCTCAAGAGTCTAATGGATGAAACTGATATTCTATTGTTAGATAAAAACCAACTAGTCTCTTTAACACTTAGTAAAATGTTATGAATTATGTTATATGGCATTTGCATTATTGATGTACGAAAGCATTTAAAATGATAAGTGCATACTCACTCAGGGTTGTTGCAATAAACAGAATTTTGGGTCCAATCCTACCTGCCTCACACAGCAATTCATGACATGGTCTCAAGACTCGAATCCCAAAACTTTGGTTTTTGTTTTGGTCAGGTCTAAGTTGCGAGTGCAAGTCCCCATCTCTGCTACATAGTGATTAATAATTGTCATAGATTAACACAGAGGTTCCCAAAGTGTGGGGCCCGCCCCCTAGTGGGGGCACGTTATGAAAGGAAAAAAAAGAACGCTTGGACACTGCTAGCATGAAGGACGGGTATTTGCTGGGCTCCCACACAAATGCAAAGCAGGAGATGAAGCATCGCCAAATATGTTTCCAAACCAACTTCCTTCCAAGCCAAAGACTAGAAAATATGGTGAAGTATATCTCCCTTTTGGCTTCACCTGCACAAGTGCAAAGGTAGGTCTCCCCTGCAGAATTGGTTTCCCCTGTCGGGGGCACACGCTGGGCTCTCCAAATCACGGACAAACAGTATCCAACATTCTTGATTTTTGGTTCACCAACACATCTTATAATGACTAACTAATCCTGACATTTTGGAGATGTTAGCTCTTTATACAGTAAAGTTACAGTGGGATACAAATAATATCAGTCGGATCCTGCCACAATTTGTTCCCCCAGTTCAAATCACGGACAAACAGTATCCCACAGCTGTTTATGTTCTTGAACCCATTTTGCACAGAGAGGCATTTTTTGAAAAATGTATTGATAGCAATGTTGAATATTATTACACAGGAAAAAAAACCCAACTACACGTAAAATAATTACACCGTGACGCCTCTGCCTTTCTAAATGGAGGGACAGTAACTTCGTGTGTATATGTAAGCGTGTAAAAACTCAAGATAGTAAGATTAACAGTAACAGTATTTTGTCTATATCTGCCAAAAAAACAGTTTGGGAACCACTGGATTAACAGATGATTCTATTAACAGATGTTTATCTCCTGAGGTCTGAGTCTTCATTACTAACAATCCCAAACCGTGTGTGTCAGTTTCAGTAATTGTACTTTTTGCTGTTTGGTTTTGCTGGTCACTGATTTTTTTTTAAGAACTAAATTTACATATTCTTAAGGAGTTATGGTTATCACTGACGATGACTTGAAAATGATAAGGAGACAAATGAAAAAGTAAAGGAAATTACCATCCTTTAAAAAAAAAAATTTTCTTCTTCATGTGTAATTTAACAATCATTTTATATTCTTCTTCTCCTGGGTGGCCTCCTGTTTTTAACCGTTTGTCTGTAAGGATTTCAAAGTAATGGCTCCAGTTTCCCTCGCTGTCTGCTCCAAACCCAAAGACATTAACCTAAAAAAAACAAGGTTTTTACAGTCATTAAGCATTTATTATTGAACTTAAATAAAAGTTGCCACAAATTGCACTGTTAGCTCTTTCATGCATGAATTATGAAAACCTCAGTCATGGAAAAAAACTTTCCAGTTTTTTTTTTTTATCCCTCTTTTATTCCCAGGCATAAAAAACCCCCAATGCAATTGAAATTTTCTTCAAATTTTCAAAGAAATATGTAATTATGTATGTCAAAGCACTGACAAAAATGTTGAACCTAGTTCTGGAACAGTAAATTACTACTTTCTACAATTTTTTACAAAAACAAGCAAAACAAAAACATAATGGAGGCATGGGACACACGACACAGGAGCTCTAGTTTTCCACTACAACTTTATTCTCCTCCACACATCAACTGAGGATATCTCACCCAAACACAACAGAACCTCTCCTCCAAGCTTGGGTGGGAGTGGAGCCCTCTAGTGGGTCACCACACATGTCCCCCCTGCCCCGAACACCCAAACAAACTGTCCACTAGTCCAGGTCCCAGGGCTTGAACAGTCCAGAATGGCTGAAACGGGGAGTTGGAGAACTGGCTGTGGGCTCACCGGGCCGGGAAAGACAGGCTGAACCCTTCACTGGCTGGACGATGCGGAGCAATCTCTGAGGAAGGGTCAGAGTCCAACTGTCCGGCAGCAAGCCTGGGGCCTGGGTCAGCATCAGTGGAGCCTCCTGTAGAACATGTGCGGGCTTAAGCCAGTTCACTGAAACCATCTTTTGCCGCCCCCCAAAATCCAATAAAAAATGCTTGGGACCTGGTTCAATAACCTGAAACGGGCCGTCATAAAACGCACCCAAGTGGGGCTGATGGGCATCATGCCAAACAAAAACGAAACTAGAAGAGCCCAACGACCACGGAACAAAAACGTCTGGTAGGCAGTGGTGCATGGATCCAGGGACAGAAAAGGAGCCTCCAGGGCAGCTGAGAGACGGCACAAAGACATCAAAACACAAGGGGGGCTCTCAGGCAAAAATTTCCCAGGGACGTGGAGGGGTTGGCCAAGGACCAGTTCAGCTGGAGAAACCCTGAGGTCCTCTTTGCAACCCCAACAAAACCCAAAGCAGACGGACGACCCAGTTACCACTCATTATTAAGCATGGAGCGCGGCCTTGAGTGACCGGTGAAACCGCTCACACATCCCATTAGCCTGCGGGTGGTACGCCGAGGTGCAGTGGACCTTGACCCCCAGGCCGTCAGCCCTGTTGGACCAACGCTCCAACATGAACTGATGGCTCCTCTCCGAGGTAATGTCAGCGGGGGAACCGAAACACGAAACCCATTTGGACACAACCTGGCCACGACCTCTGCCGTTGTGGAAACCAGGGGAACCGCATCTGGCCACCTGGTGGTGCGATCAACCACAGTCAAAAGGTGTGTGAAACACTGCGACTGCGGAAGCGGTCTGACCAAATCAACATGAACATGGTCGAAAAGGTTCGAGCGGCACTTGAGTATGCCTGTGGACCTTCGAGCGTTGGCACAGAACGCACGCAGCAGCCCATCTCTTTACCGCTTTCCGCAGGCCCGGCCAAACGAACTTGGCGCTGACCAGCTTGACTGAAGCCCGACGCCCGGGTGAGAGAGGGCATGGATGGAGTCGAAAACATGACGGCACCACGAAAGGGGAACGACCATGTGCGGGCGACCCGTAGACACGATGCACAGCAAACATGGATGACTGTCCCACACTGGTGTGTCTTGCAGCACGAGGCCCGTCTGCGAGGACCGAAGAGCGAGGACGTCCAGGTCGGTGCACTGCTCCGCAGCCATGGCGGTGTAGTCGTCACCGACATAAATTGGAGAGGCCAGCGCGCGGGACAGACAGTCAGCGACCAGGTTAGACTTGCCAGCCAATGCTGAATGTCCGTAGTAAACTCCGATATGGCCGCCAACTGGCACTGCTGGCGCATGCTCCAAGGACCAGAAACCTTGGACATGGTGAAGGTCAGAGGCTTATGGTCAATGTATGTGGTAAAACTCGACCCTCGACCCTTGAGGAAAAATCGGAAATGTTGCGTTGCGAGATGCAGAGCCAACAACTTTCTGTCGAAAACACTGTACTTACACTCAGCGTCTTGGAGCGTGCGACTGAAAAAGGCAAGGGGCTGCCAGACGCCAGAGACCCGCTGTTCCAACACAGCGCCCAACGCTACATCCGATGCGTTGGTGGTCAATGCGATCTCTGCTGATGGGGACGGATGGGCCAGAAGAGCAGCATTGGCCAGCGCTGACTTCGCCACGGAAAATACACAGACCCGGTCTGGACACCAGTCAACAGGGTCTTTAGCCATTTTACCTTTTAAAACAGCGTAGAGCGGTTGTAACAGGTGAGTGCCCCGGGGAACGAAACGATTATATAAATTGACCATACCCAGGAACACCTTAACTGAGGGGGGATGCGGAAAAGCTGTGACAGCCTGGACCTTGTCCGGCAATGGGACCACACAGTCAGCGGAGATGCGGTGCCCCAGGAAATCCAGGACCGGCAAACCAAACTGGCACTTGGATGGGTTGATGATCAGGCCATGCACCGCCAAATGCTGGAAAACCTCGTGCTGGCCCACTGACCTGCTGGCCACCAATATATCGTCCAGGTAGACGAAAACGAAAGGCAGAGTCAATCAGGCACTGAAAGTTCTGAGCGGCACCTTTCAACCCAAATGGCATGCGCAAGAACTCCAACAAGCCAAAGGGGGTGATGACGGCAATGACGGAACATCCTCAGCGCCTACCGGCACTTGGTATTACTGACCCCTGCACCAAATCGATTTTGGAAAAAATCGAGGTCCCGGCGAGATGGGCAGAAAAATCCTGGATGTGGGGAATCGGGTAACGGTCGTTGTCCGTAACGTTATTTAAGCGTCGAAAAATCCCCGCACGCTCACCACCGTGGGCACCATGTGAAAGGGAGAGGCCCAGGCACTGTTCGAGTGCTGCACAATGCCCAGGCACTCCATGGCCGCGAACTCCTCCCAGGCAACATACAGCTTCGCAGGGTCGAGGCAACGCACATGCGCAAACACCGGGACCGACTGTGGAATATAATGCTCAACCCCGTGTTTCTCTGCCGCGCTGCAGAAATTAGGAGTTGACAGTGACGGAAACACAGCAAACGCTGAAACACGTCCCCGGGGGCTACCAAATTGGCCCAGATGAGGGGGTTAGCGGCCCGGGTAAAACAGGGCAGCGAAAAGAATGACAGAGCGTCAGTCAAACGTCTGTGAGCAAAATCAACTAACAGCCCGTGAGCAAGAAAATCAGCGCCTAAGATAGGCACTGAGCTGGCATCAACAACAAAGTTCCACTGGAATTCCCAACTGTGGAAACTAACAGTCACTAACCTTTCCCCATAAGATGCGATAGGAGAACCGTTATCCGCAATCAGCTGCGGTCCGTGTCCTGCCGCTAAACTGTCCGCAGCGGTGGGCAGGATTACATTCTTCTGGGAGCCAGACTCCACCAGAAAACACCGCCCGGAGCGTGAGTCTTCAATGAAGAGCAGCCTTTCAATATCATCAGTGACCGCGGCTGCTATGGCACCGTGGCAGTCCCGTTTCGTTGCCGTAAAACCTTGCCGTAAAAAGTGCAGGGTGGCAGGCAGCGACACGCTCTCAGAATCAGAATCAGAAAGACTTTATTTATCCCCAAGGGGCAATTAACATACAACAGAGCAGCATGACGCCAAAAACACTGACGGTAGAAACAAAGTCTTTTCCCACGGTGCTGCTGTGTAGCGGTTCCTGCCGTCAGTGCCAGCCCGTCCGCTCCGGAGAAGGCAGGTGGGGGTGTTGGCGGCGAGTTCGCAGCCAGGGAGTGCACTCTGAATGTGCAGGAAGCCAGCAGGATGCAATTCGCTTCTTCAGCCAAGGAGCGATTTTCCAGTCAAAATCATCAGAAATATGTCTATGTGGGTTTTGTAGTGTTTTTCATGCTCATTTCAAAACTGTGTTTTGTTTTTCCCTAGTAGGTACAGTTTTTTGTGATCAAGCTAGTTAAATATTGCATGATAGTTGGTATAATTAGCCTAAGCATTTTACCAGATTTTATGACAGTTCCCTGTGTTTTATGTTATAGACGGCATTACTTGCGATTGATTTAAGTTGTTACCATGCCTAGAAATTGCTTTACTCATCCAGACGGTTTCTGTTACTTGTCTGGTCCATTCACGATGAAAGCACAATGTCACCCAATTACAACAGACCTTAAGAAGATATGCAAATTGTACTCTGGCTGTCCAGGATAAACTTGGGCTCCACATGTCATCTGCAACAGTTTTTCCAATGGACTGTGTTACTAGCTAAATCTGTGAAAGGCAGCAATGGGATTTGCAATCCTGATGGTGTGGTGGGAACCGCAAGATCATCTCAGTGGTGGCTATTTTTGTTGCGTGAACTGTTGTGTTCACGCAACAAAAATAGCTCGGCCAAAAATAAGCACAAAATTTTATATCCCAGCCTGGATTCTACAATAAGGCCTGTTCCTCATGATAACTAATTGCGTGTTCATGTACTGTCACATGATGCATTAGCTTCTGTAGAACGTGACGAGGAACACAGTCAAGGTGCATCTGGTTACAATCCAGAGTCATCAGATCCTTAATACATGCCTGATGACTTTTTAGAACCAGAGACTTTTTTCACAAGCAGAGCCGTACAATCTCGTTCATGATCTAAATCTGTCGAAAGACATAGCAGAACTTCATGTCTTCGAGGCTTAAGCTGAAGTATTTGCTTGCCAAGGGTGTTACTGTAAAGAAGTCAAAGTCATAGCTTGACAGCATTCTTCACTGCTGATGATTCACTGTGGTATTGTCATGATGTCACCGGAGTCTTCAGCAGTTTGTCACAAGAGCATGTTCCAAAACAAAAGAGCGGAATGTCATCTCTGCAATAATTCTTCACAAAAAAGCTTGAAGGCAGTCCTACTCCATAATGGAAATGCCAGACCAAGTGTGCCGATTACCCATTCTGTTCATCTAAAGGAGTCCTGTGACAACATGAAGACACTGCTTGAGTCAGTTGCATATGAAACTCACCAGTGGAACATCTGTGGTGATCTGTAGGTGACTGGTATGTTGATGGGAATGCAAGCATTTGGGAATGCGAATCACCAAATACTGCAGTTTCTTGGGCCTGTGGACAGTCAATCTACTGTGGAGCATTATGTCAAGCGTAACTGGCAGCCACTAGGTGCCTATGTCAAGTTTCTGCCTCTGGTTGATCCGCATAAAATATTTTTGCCACCTCTCCATTAGAGATGGACCGATCCGATATTACGTATCGGTATCGGTCTGATACTGACCTAAATTACTGGATCGGATATCGGCGAGAAATAAAAAATGTAATCCGATCCATTAAATATCAAAAAAGCACCTCACAAAACTTGCGACACGGCGTAACTCGGCTCATAACCGTAGCACGTCGGAGCAGTATGCCTCACGTGACAGAGCGGCTGTGTGTATTTGTAGCCTCACTACCAAACCAGCATTTCATCTCTGAGGAAGTTATCCCAGAGAGAAGTAAAGCAAGTGTGTAAGTTCATCTCTGAATGTTTGTAAAGCGTACCCACGTTAAGCTTAACAACCGATATATGGAGCGACTGCCTCTCTCTCCCTCACCTTCCTGCGGCTACTTCAATCGTGAAACTGCTTAATGATCAGCTGATCGGCTTTTCTGTCGCGAGTCCGTCTCTCTTCTTTGTTTTTGGCCCACTTTGCACCAGAAAGAGGAAACCAGCGGCTGAACAACAGCAGAACGTTTAACCTTGATAAGCTGTTGTTAGAATTTATTTAATATTACTTTCTACACCAGGATCCTTTTCTACGTAGCTGACGGCTGGTAACTGTGCAGGGGCGGATCTAGCAAAGTGTAGCCAGGGGGGCCGACAGGGCATGAACAGGGAAAAGGGGGCACAAAGACATACTTTTCTTTCTTATTCTCATTTAAAATGTCTAGCTTTTAATAAATAATTATCTGAATCTTACACCCAAAGTTTTAATCTGATGTAAAATGTATAGAAGTCCATTACTGTATATAGTAACTGTTAAGTCTAATATACCCTAGTAAGCTATAGTACTTTTTCCTTTGGGAAGATACCATCTGTGCAGTCTGCAATTCTGTTGAAGAAAGATGTTGAATCTATTTAATTATTCTTGAAAAATAATTTATTTCTGTGCATTTTCTTTCACGCTGCATCAAATTAAAGTTGATTACATTATACATTATATTACAGGTATAACAGAATAGCTTTAGTGTTGTTGTTTATTTAAACTTGAGTATGAACTTATACAAAATGCAGCAATATATTAAAAAAACAGTTTTATTGATTAAAAAACACTATATCGGATTCATATCGGTATCGGCCGATATCCAAATTTATGATATCGGTATCGGACATAAAAAAGTGGTATCGTGCCATCTCTACTCTCCATATCAAGCTAGGCTTAATGAAGAATCTTGTCAAAGCCACAGGCAAAGCGAACTCACTACGTTTTCAGTACCTTGCTGAAAAGTTTCCAAATATAAGTGCTGCAAAAATGAAGCAAGGGATATTTATAAGTTGGCAGATCAAGTCAGTTTTGCAGAATGATGACTTCAAAAAAACTCTCAACAGCAGAGTTTGAAGCTTGGGAGGCATTCAAGTGGCTCTGCAAAAGCTTTGTGGGCATCCACAAGTCTCCTGCATACAAGGAAGGAGTTCAGCATCTGCTTGATTCCTATCAGAAACTGGGCTGCCGCATGTCAATGAAAATACACTTCCTACACTCACACTTCTTAGTTCTTTCCAGAAAAAGCACCTTGAGGCATAGCTGACTGGCCATCGGGCATACCAGGCATTTGCCCTGTGGGCTGATGGTGATTTTTCATTTTTATGGGCCGATGATTTTTTTTTTTTGTAACGGTATAAACAATGAAAGGTGGTGGATTGGCCAGATGCTGGCCGATGAGTAAAAATAACTCAGTTGTTTGGTGGTGGCTATGGTGGAGTTTCCACAGAGGCCAGCAGGTGGATGAGGGTCCGAGTGTCAGGTGAACTGAACTTCAGGTAAGAAGTTAAGACCTGCAGTCTATCTGGGTCAGCTATAAAAGTTTAGGTGTAGTTTATTTTCGTTTTGCTGACTTTTTACAGTTAGTTACAATAACTCGTACTGCGTTATAGCTAGCATGACGTAGTTTCTATACTGCTGGGGTGATAGTGAAGTTTATTTTGTTCATAAGGTTAGTTAGTGTAGTTGCCAACCGTCCCGTAAAAAACGGAATCGTCTCGAAAATATTAGAAATAAGAAATAAGAAAATATTACTCGTTTCTTATTGAGCTGAAAAGGAACGCAGTTTGTCCCGGACTTCAGCTAGAATGGAAAAAGACACAAAGCTGGAGTTTTTCTGTCTTTGCGCAGTCAGCTGCTTCTTCTTCTCTCATTCTCTCCCCCTCCCTCTCCAGCTGCTACTTCATTTCTGAAAACTGGTGGGCCGGTCTCTAGTCAAAGGCGTTTTTGAAGTACAGTGGTAGCTGACTGACACTGATCATTATATCTATGACAACGTGTTTGCCTATCTGACTATGTCTTTAGTCTGACATAAAGAAGAGGAGGGTGTACAAATGTTCTTTAACCCCTCTGATTTGCTATCATCCTCTCACATCATCACACCCCTTATCTCCACTTCCAATCTATGTTGCATTAACAACAGAGATGGGCAGTAACGCGTTATCCGACTATTATCAGGGCTCTAGACTAACTTTTTGACATGGGCGCACCAGTACGCCTAACTCTAAAAATTTAGGCATACTGGCACAAAAGTTAGGCGCACTCAAATTTTTCAACCACATCGCTTAACACCGCAGTTTTACATGTGCACTTTCTTTGGGGGGAAGTCCATACAGACAATATTCATTTCTAAATTATTAACCAACAAACTTGTGCTTAAAGTGCTTTGTCAATATTGTAGAAAATGTTAAACTTAATCATCATCTTGGCTCCTCTGACGACCTGTTTGCTGCTGCATGCTGCTGAAAGGCAGTGGGGAGAGGGGACACTTGGGCAGTGCATTTATTGCAGCATATAATGTGTTTTCTGGATACACTGTGCTTTTTCAGCATTCAAAGATTGATGGCACCGTGTCAGAGTTGGCTATGAATTTCAGACGGATCAGGCCTTAACGTAACACAAAAGTTATCAATAGTTCTTTTCATCTTTTCTTATTATCCACAGCTACATCCACTTCTGTCAGGCCTAGGCTGCTCACTAGGGCTGCGTATCATCACTGATTTCTATAATCCATTCGATTCCAGATGTCAAAGTCCTGATTCGATTCAATTTAGCCTCAGACAGTCAGAAATATTATAATTCTGATCATTTATCAGTACTGATACACATGAGACTTCATCAGAATTGTGAACATCACAGCAGATGCCTTTGTGTGAAAGTAACTGAGAATAAAACACAGAAAAACATGAAGCAGATTTTCCTGGTCTGGCGTTTTATAGCAGATAACATTAAAAGTATTCTGCAATATTCTGCAATTTTGCATAATTTTAAGAAGTTTAAATTTCTTCAGTATTGAACAGCAGAAATTAGGCTTTCTTGTCCGAGGTCATTTAAGTGAAAAAAAGAAAAAGAAAAGAAAAAGACAGCGGCCGACAGCGCTGTAAACAACGGTAGACTGTAAGGAAATGAGGTGTTATTTTTCTGCCATTTTTATTATTTCAGTTTACTATTTCTAGTTTCATTATTTTGTTATTGCTATTGCATCATAATCATATAACAAGCATTTGCATTGACGCATTTATTAATAGTGATATTGCATTTAGATGTTTAAACATATTGGCACCCAATTAAGCTTTATTACAGGTGCAGTTATAACCACTTTAAACTGTTGAGTTGAATCTATAATCTTAAATGTTTATATGCAGACTGCATTGTGAAAGAGTAACTCTGTGCCAAAATAAGACAGGAAGTTACATGTTTTTGAAGTTACATGCTTTGCAGGAAGTGAAACCGAAACCAGAGTCTGAGTGAAAGTTAGTCTGAGGAGCAGTTTCGATGATGCTATTATCTTTTATACTTTTATGTCTTTTGATTAAGCTTTTAGTAGAGGTTCTTGATTAAAACATTTATTCAGTAGAGTACACATACATAGTTTCGGTTCGGTTATTACATACACGAGAGCGGCTTCTGTCTCTCTGTCTGGTGAGAGGTCAGGAGCTAGTCGGCGAGGTGAAATGGGGTGCGATTGTGGTTAGCACATAGACACACACGTAACCACGCACACACACACACTTAGTTAGAGGGAATCATTTGAAGGTGAAAGTTTAAGCATGTTTTGCTAGGGTTGCAGTTTTATGTTGGTGTACGTGACTGTTTGATGAAGAAGCAGGTGCACGATGCGAGAGCTGAGCGGGCTTGCGGGAAACCACCGGGGAGAAGATGGAAGCCAGTGTTCTTTTTAATTGTGTCACAAGTTGTCAAACAGAACATTTGTGGTTTTGAGTTGACGTATCCATGTAATTTACGCAAGAGGGGGCGTTCTAATACCCCGATATATAAAACTGTGTTCTGAAGTTTTGGAGATAGAGATCAATGCTGTCTGCGTACAGGATTTATCTCTCCACATGTGTCATTAAATCATTCGTTGACTCCAACTGACTGGGTCAGTGTGTTATTCCGATCTCCCACATCTCTCTCGTCCTCAAATGAACCTTAACAGTAATAAGCGAATAAATAATGCAGAAAACAGAGATTTGACACGGGAAACTCTTCTTGAAGTACAGAGAGAGAGAGAGAGAGCTGTGCATGAAGTGTGATTTTTATCGTGGTGGAAGCAAAACAGCAAAACTCAGAGCGAATTCTTCTGCTGCGAATTCTTTTGCTGCTGGCTCGGCAAATTTTGGTTGGAGAGAGACAAAACCTGCAGCTCAGAATCTAGCGCAAAAAAGACGGTAACACAGCGCGGACCCGACGCATCAGAATCGCTAAGCTCCGACAGCGTGTCCGTGTTCGGGCCATGGGGTGAGAAAGCCGAGAAAAACAAAGGTGATTCTGATGCGTCGGGTCTGCTCTGTGTTTACGTCTTTGTGTGGAATCTGTTAATGAATTGATATCGCTTTATTCTTCCACCTGCACTTTCAACTGGACCACAGCCAATCAGAGAGGTCCCGCCCCTGACTATCTCTGATTGGTTTAGTCCACGATAGGGACATATGTGTGTCTGTTGTTGACCACACGGAGAGTTGCAGAGATTTTTTTTTTTTTGTTACCCGAAAATATTAAATTTTTCAGTGGTGCAACTAAAAGAAAATATTTGGTCGCACCTGTGCAACCAAATATTTTCAAATTGGTCGCACTCTAGAGCCCTGATTATTGTCAAGTAACGATTAACGTAAGGCAGCGGTCCCAAACCTATTTTGCGCCACGGACCAGTTTGTGCCCGACAATATTTTCACGGACCGACCTTTAACGTGTCGCGGATAAATACAACAAAATAAAACTAGTACCAGTACCGAAAAAAGAAGATTTATTCATAACACACGTGAAAAGACCCAGGGAAACCGAGTTAACAAAAAAAACGATAACAAAATAACACTAAAAACCGATAAAAACCCTGAAAACCATACATTTCACACCCGAGTCTCAACTCTCGCGGCCCGGTACCAAATGACTCACGGACCCCGGGGGTTGGGGACCGCTGACGTAAGGGATTGCTATTGCAAAAAAAGTAATTAGATTACTGTTACTTTCCTGTAACCACGCTGCGTTACTGCATTACTAAACCGTCATGATTTTGTTTGTGAAAGTGTGTCATGACAATGACATAAGCACGTGCGACGCCCGCAGCAGCAACAGACGTGTGTAGATCAACAATAGATCATACGGAGTATGGGAGAGATTATGACCATGCAGCGTTTAAAGTGTGGACGTACTTACATTACTTTAAGTTTTAGTCTGTAAAAAGTGACAAAAACATTAGCGTCCGCAGTACACCACACGTACCCGGGTATTTTTGAAAACGCAGATTTTTCTATGCGTTTGCACCTTTCGTCCACACGTAAAAACGGAGATTTCTAAAAACTCCGGCCAGGGTGGATATTTTCTAAAACTCCGTTTTTGCATTTATGTGTGGACAAGAAAAACGGAGAAAACGCAGTGTCAAAGGTGTGCGCCTTTTTTGACATCACACTGTGCGCCACGTTGTTGTTTCGATGAAATGAATTTCTACAATACTGTTACTGTTAATTGTACTCTCTGCAGTGTTTAAATGCTTACATATACACACACAGTTACTGTCCCTCCACACATACGACTCGGTTCTGCTTCTATGCCCCAGCTTTGTTTACTATTTCCCACCGAGGCTTCTAGACTTCTGATTGGCCAACATTTCTACACGGTTAGGAATATAGCGCCACCTGCTGCTTTGGCATGTTCCTAGCAGCGTTTTCCTTCATTTCTGCCTTTACGTGTGGACGGGATTATTTTTTAAAACGAATACGGAAAATCTCCGTTTTCAAAAATACCCGTGTACGTGTGGACATAGCCTGAGTGGGAAGAAAACTTCATTCTTCAGCGAAAAATTAAACCTCAAATCTGAGCAAGCACCTAGCAAGGGAATGTTAAATTCACAGAAAACCCCCGGTTCCTCCCACTGACATGACCGCTGCGGCACCGGGCAAACCTCCACCCGCCCCACTCCTGCTAAACAGGAGTGCGACAGGACTCAGTGCTGCTGAAGGTTTGATTTTATTTATTTTTTGCTGTGTTTTACTTGCATCCATTTGAAAGCGTGTAAACACAAAATATTATTTTATTTTATATGCTGGAATATGCAGAAAGTAGGTTTAAATGTTAAACAATTTCTTTAAGTCAAAGACAGTTGTATATAATTTCACTTTTGCTTAATGCAATGTGCATAAAATTAAAAGATTAAAACTAATAAAACAATTCTTAAAAAGAGGCTTTCCATTTGATTCAATTTTATATGATGGATTATGCATAAAAATAGAATTAGGCTGAAAGGTCTATTGCTTTATTATGTATTCATTTTGTGTATCATGTTTTCAAAAAGTAACTAAGTAACTAAAATCTTTTGAAAATAAGTAAAGAGTAAAGTCATTGGATTACTTTTTTGGAGACATAATCAGTAATTAGTTACTAATTACTTTTTTCAACTAACTGATTAACAAACATCCAGACACAGGCTGCAGACATATGTTGTTTTTCGTATGCATGCATGCAGCATCGTGTAATCTGATGGCAAGACTATGCATAGCACTTATTAGTAGATGAAAACATTATTTTTGGTTTGTTCCCTAGATGTTCTTCCAAAATTCCTTGCAGTCAAATTTAAGTTTTATGAGGGGTTTTTTCCTAGCAAGCCCCAAATCAATCAGGCAAAAGCAAGATGCAACATTTTTGCATTGCTTTGAAAAGTATTAGAATATGATAAAATATTATATAAATGATAACTCATTTTTTACTTATTGGTTTGTTAAATACATATTTCTTTGGTTAACCAGCTGAATGGACATGTTTGTAACTCCATGAAAAATTAGCTGACATCCACAGCTCCTTTAACATCCCGAGATCCGCTGACAGTAATGTCAGTATTAAATAATCCCCATCCTCCTTTTTGTTTTATCACTGCCACTGGCATCATCCCTAATCGACCCAGACTGTAAATGCACCAGTATACTGTGGACTGTATTCCTATTACAAGTTCAACTTGAACTCAACAAAAATATAAAGATATTAATACATATGACGGCATGTTTTGTGTTTTGCTGCCACATCAGAATATATTATTTCGTGAAAGTTACACCTTCATAGCAAACAGCATTTCTATAAGTTGGCAATATGAATACATATTTACAAGAGCATTCTTACAAGAGCTGGAGAACTCAGGAGTGGACCATCACCTCACTACATGGATTCTGGACTACCTCACCGACCGACCACAGTATGTGAGAACTCAGGGCTGTGTGTCGGACAGGGTCGTCTGCAGTACGGGGGCCCCACAAGGAACGGTTCTGTCTCCGTTCCTCTTCACCATCTACACTGCAGACTTCTCCCACAACTCCACTCAGTGCTTCCTGCAGAAGTTCTCTGATGACTCTCAAATAGTTGGCCTCATCACTGATGGGGACGACAAGGAGTACAGAGGACTAACCCAAGACTTTGTGGACTGGTGCCAGCTGAACTACCTCCAGATCAATGCCAGTAAAACCAAGGAGCTGGTGGTAGACTTCCGCAGGCACAAACATCCTCCACTGCAACCACTGAACATCCAAGGTATGGACATTGAGGCTGTGGACAGCTACAGGTACCTTGGTGTTCATCTGAACAACAAACTGGACTGGACTCATAATTCAGAAGCCCTCTACAGGAAAGGGCAGAGCAGGCTGTACCTGCTGCGGAGACTCAGGTCGTTTGGAGTGGAGGGCCCACTCCTAAAGACCTTCTATGACTCTGTGGTGGCCTCAGCCATCTTTTACGGTGTGGTCTGCTGGGGTGGCAGCATCTCTGCCAGGGACAGGAAGAGACTGAACAGGCTGATCAAAAGGGCCAGCTCTGTTCTAGGATGCCCTCTGGACCCAGTGGAGGTGGTGAGTGACAGGAGAATGGTGGCTAAGCTGTCATCCCTGTTGGACAACATCTCCCACCCCATGCAGGAGACTGTGACAGCACTGAGCAGCTCCTTCAGTGGCAGGCTGCGGCACCCATGGTGTGGGACGGAGAGATTTCACAGGTCTTTCCACCCCACTGCTGTCAGACTCCACAACAAAGAGTTTAACTGATCAAACACACACACCCACACATGTGCAATAACACTACGTGCAATACTCCTTTCTGGCATCGTTGTATTTTTACTCAGTTGTATACAGCATTTGTATTCTATTTTTATCCTATTGTATATTTTATTCTATTTTATTCTACTGTATATAGTATTTTATTTTATTCTATTCTGTACAGTTCTGTACTGTATTTATTCTTATTGTATTCTAATTTTTTCTTCAGAACTTTTGCACTGTCCACTTCCTGCTGTGACAAAACAAATTTCCCACGTGTGGGACTAATAAAAGTCATCTTATCTTATCTTATCTTCATTAAAGCTGCATCAACTTTCCACTTAAGGAGCTTCAAGAGTACCATTTTTCATGCTTGAAATATATTCAGAAGTGCTTTCTCTTGCAAGTGTACTCCATAAACTACAACACTGCATGTGTCAGTGCTGGATAGTTTAACAGCCTCACAAATATGAAGCCTAAAATACCAAATTGCCCTCTAGTGGCTTGCTGCAGTACAGGTTATGTGAGTCTGTTAACATGAAAACACAGGTGCAGGGATAACATAAAATTGGAAGGAAAGTTATAATCAAATAATAACTGTATTACCTAAGATAAAAATATAAATTCTATTTTACAAGAGCATCTGATTCTCTTTCAGCCTTATTTTGACCTAGGGTTTAAGCTAGGGTTCCAAACAGATACATAAACATTCCAGGGAAGAAAGCAAAATAAAGTGTAGTTATAATGTTTTCAAATGTAATATGTTTATGATACATTCTGCTCAAATGGTCACGTGTCAAAGGAAAATCATGTATTTGCGTCATCAGCTACATGAAATGTGCTCTTTTAGGATCACTAAGCAAATGTCTACGTGACTTCTGACATGGATTCTTGTGTGATAAACAACTAACAGCTTCCTCTTTCTGTAAGAACATGCAGACTTAGAAAAGGGGAACCTTAGCTCTGAGTTCTTAGAATAACTCTGTTTTATTTGTACACACACACACAGAAAAGTATAAATAAAGGACGCAGACAGTCATGGGGCGCAGGTCTTGCGTTCCATGACTGCCCCTCGCGAGTGACAGCTGCAGTGTTTGTGTTTTCTAACTCAGGTGTCTTAGCTGAAGAACTGCGGGGTGATTTTTAGAAATCCCCTGTCATTTAAATTGGTCCTTCGAGCCTAGCGATGGAAACAACAGACACGTTTCTGTGACTCCAAGGTCTGACTGCTGTATCCTGACGTCGTAGGAAGCCAGCACCGAAGTCTGTCGACAGCCCTCTCCAGGTAGAGGAGAAAGACCTGGGACGTTCAAATTCGGGTCCAGGCTGGTGAGCTATTTCTGGTCCACGACGCTGGGATTCAGCCAGATGACCTGAACAACCAGCAAAAGACAACTGAGGGTGAGAAAATACTGTTCAGGTCTAACCCGCCGCAAGGGTCCAAGCCGGTCTAACCCGCCACAAGGGTCTAAGTAGGTCTAACCCGCCGCAAGGGTCCAAAGAGGTCTAACCCGCCGCAAGGGTCTAAGTAGGTCTAACCCGCCGCAAGGGTCCAAACAGGTCTAACCCGCCGCAAGGGTCTAAAGGGGTCTAACCCGCCGCAAGGGTTTAAAGAAATAAAAGCGTGAAATAGGGTTTACGTTCACTGAAAAAGAACTGTGTTTAGAGTGGTTTTAGAGGTAGCCGTCAAATACTTCGTAACAAAGTAGGTTTAAGTTCGCCAAAAAGGAACTGTTTAGACTGGTTTTGGAAGTGACCGTGAAAAACTTCGTGACAAATTAGCACGCAAATGTCTATTTGTGTGTATGTATATGTGTTTATGTCTTTGGAAGTAAGTTGATTTTACAGCACAATACACTGCTGAACTACTTCCATCTTTGTGTATCCTGCAAAAGCCCACGTACTGGTGACAAAAGGGAAAGGTTGAGTTTCGCCTCATAAAACTGACACCGCTTCGTGCGCGGAGTAGAAGGGTGTGTCAGCCACCACCCTGGAGTCTAGTACCAGAGAAGGCTCTGCAGTTCTGTGATAATGGGGAATCAGCCCACCAAACTCACTGCTGACGAGCAGTGGCTAGGAAAGAAATGTCCAGGCGCCGGACAAATCAGTGCTTGTAGATGGAGAAATCCTAAGAAAACAAAATGTCCCACTATACACTCACCCATATCGGGAGGAACATAATAATCCCTTATCAAGTGAAAAATTAGAGATCAAGGTAGGAGTTTAAAAAGGGCTGGATACAGACCCAACTGAATACATATTGTCATGGCTCTGGGTCCGTTGGACCCAGTATGTTGAGTTTATTATATTATGATTTGTTCTCGTATTCTCTTGTTGTGCTATTAGTGATTATGATGATGATTATTACTTCTGGTTTAGGTTTTGTTTTCTCGCCCTCATGTTTAGTTCAGGTTCCATGTGTTTTATTCTGTCTTTCTTTCAGTGTCCTGTCTGCATCCTCGTGTAGTGTTCTCTTGTTTCCTGTTTTATGGTGAAGGTCTGCGTCTCTTGTGAATGTGTTCAGTTTTACCTGTTGTCTCGTCTTGTTAATTACTCCCAGCTGTGTCCACCACCTGTGTGTAATCTCCCTGTGTTTCTCTGTGTGTATTTAAGTCGGGTCTTCTGTCTTTGTAGTTGCTGGTTCGCTCTGCGTTATTTGGTATGTTATGGTCTCGTCTCTCTCCGTCCGTCATTCTGTGTATTTCCTGTGCCTCCTGCATCTCTGTTTCTGTTAGTTTTCCCAGTTTAGGTTTTCTTAGTTTTACGCTCATCCTCGCCATCTCTGTTGGATTTACTTTTGGGTAATAAACTCACTTGCACCAGAGCTGCCGCATCTTGGGTCCTTAATAATTCACACACGGCTTGCCCCGGCAATCCGTGACAGTACGAACCAGCCACCATGGACCCAGCAGCAGTAAATCCGTCCGAGGAGCTCCGGGACGACATCATCTATAATGTGGAGATCCTCCTTGGGCTGTGGCTGGAGGACCCTCCGAAGGAGCTTCGCCGCGCCGTTGAAAGCCGGCTACAACGGCTCTTTTCCGGCCTGCCATGGCTAGTGGGGTCGCTTCCCCCAACCATGCAGGCCTTTCTCTACAACACGCCACATCTTCTCCAAGCCACAACTGCCTCGCTGCCCGACCCGCCGGATGTGGTTTTGCCCGGCCCGTCGGAGCCATCGGCGGGGAGAAAACGACGATCGCGCCGTCGGCGCGCCACCCCACAGCCGGACGTTCGGACTTCTAAATTGCCGGCTGTGGTGAGTGAGGACTCTGTTTCTTTTTCGGTCTGTGGAAAAAGCTGCAGCCTCACCATCCACGCCAGCTGCAGCCTCACCATCCACGCCAGCTGCAGCCTCACCGTCCACGTTGTCGCCTGCAGCGCTTCCGTCTCCGGCTTCCATGCCGCCGCCTGCAGCGCTTCCATCTCCAGCTTCCACGCCGCCGCCAGCTGCAGCCTCACCATCCACGCCAGCTGCAGCCTCACCATCCACGCCAGCTGCAGCCTCACCGTCGACGTCGTCGCCTGCAGCACCTCCGTCTCCGGCTTCCACGCCGCCGCCTACAGCGCCACTGCCCCCGGCTTCCACGCCGCCGCCAGCTGCAGCCTCACCATCCACGCCAGCTGCAGCCTCACCGTCCACGTCGTCGCCTGCAGCGCTTCCGTCTCCGGCTTCCACGCCGCCGCCTGCAGCGCCTCCGTCTCCGGCTTCCACGCCAGCTGCAGCCTCTTCATTCACGCCAGCTGCAGCACCTCCGTCTCCGGCTTCCACGCCGCTGCCTGCAGCGCCCCCGTCTCCGGCTTCCACGCCAGCTGCAGCCTCTTCATTCACGCCAGCTGCAGCGCCTCCGTCTCCGGTTTCCACGCCGTCGCCTGCAGCCTCATCGTCCACGCCAGCTGCAGTGCCTCCGTCTCCGGCTTCCACGCCGTCGCCTGCAGCCTCATCAGCTACGCCAGCTGCAGCCTCATCAGCCACGCCAGCTGCAGCCTCCGGGTCTTCACCCTCGCCTGCAGCGGCCTCCGGGTCTTCAGCCCCGTCTGGTCCAGCCTCCGAGTCTTCAGCCCCGTCTGGTCCAGCCTCCGAGTCTTCAGCCCCGTCTGGTCCAGCCTCCGAGTCTTCAGCCCCCTCTGGTCCAACCTCCGTGTGTTCGCCTTCAGCTAACCGGCCACTTTCCAGGCCACTGGCCAGGCGCCATCACCGTCGTGGGCGGCCCCCAGACCCCCTTCGCCTGAGTCGCCGCCGTGGCCTTCCTCACGGCCAGCCCCCGGACCCCCTTCGCCTGAGTCGCCGCCATTGCCTTCCGCACGGTCAGCCCCCCGAACTGCTTCCACATCGCCGCCGTGGCCTTCCTCACGGCCGGCCCCCTGACCCGTTTTGGCTCCTGTGTGGTCGACCTCCGGGTCGACCCCCTGAACTTTCCATGGACTCTTGTTGAGCTGTGGTTTGGTTTTGTGTTTTGATCTGTTTTCCTGTGTTCTTGAACTGTTTTCTTGTGTTTTTGGATTCTTTTGCTCCTTGTTTTCTGTTTTGTTTCGGGCCCTCCTTCCTGGACCCCCTCCGCCCGCCCTGGCCTGGTGCTTTGTCTTGTTGTGCCTTTTTGTTTAGGGCTGTCGGGAGCCAGCCCTTGGCGGGGGGGTACTGTCATGGCTCTCTGTTGGATTTACTTTTGGGTAATAAACTCACTTGCACCAGAGCTGCCGCATCTTGGGTCCTTAATAATTCACACACGGCTTGCCCCGGCAATCCGTGACACATATAAATACAAAAGGAATAAAGTGGAATGAACAAAAGGCTAAATTAAATTAGAGCTTATCTTTAATGTATTCAAACTAATAATAGGAAGGATAACAACCTGTAAATTGGTGAAACAACGAAACAACAACCATGCCCAGAATGAATAGAATGAATTTATGCAGATAATTCACACAAAAACATATTAAATGAAATAGAGAGATGCATAAGGTATATTAAGGCTGTGTCATTGCTCAGCCAAGGAAAGTGCGTGAAAAGGAAAATGTCTCCAGCTTGGGAAAGGGTGAAACTGCAGATCACCTGCAGCCCTTGATGGATACATAATAAAATATAAATAAAATATTATAATAAACTATTGTATATTAGTAGTATAGTAGTATACACTAATAAAATATTGTAATATACTATTGCTGTTATATAAAAAAAAGATAATAACATTAATAATGACATAATATTAATAATAAGAGGTACCTCAGTCAGTTATGATATGAGGTGGATAATTGTTAAAAGTAGTCTGAATCAAGCTTAAGGTTTGCTCAAGTTCAGTACAATGATATATGAGATGAAGAAAATAAAGAAAATACCTGAACTAATCAGGTGCATAGAAGCACTTGACCTGCTTGAAAACCTGTCGTCCTAGGTTTGACATTGTTGAGATATAGAGCAAACCTATACTAACAACTAATAAGCCAGACCCTGTATACAACAGCTAAAGCTACAGGATTGAGAAGCTGAATTAAATATGTGGACACTACCAAGCTAATGAGCAAGTTACACATTTTTTATTTTTATTTGTTTTTTAGAGCAGAAGCTGCATATTAAAGCTCACAAATGCAGCTGTCTGTGAGCTCAGTTTTTTTCCTCACACTTCTGCTTTGTTTCTGGCAGCAGCTTTTTCTTTTTGTGTTCTGACTCATGTGTGTAAAGCGTTCATGCCATCAGCAACTTGTTTTTTGTTTGTTTTTGTTTTGTTGGTTTGAAAAACAAATTTGTGATCATGCCTCTGGATCGCAGTGACACATAATGATTAGGCATATGATTTACTAATGCCTAGTTTTAGAGCTGTGAGCAATGCAAAGTTTTGTTTTGTTTTTGTTTTTTTAGAAATCCTAACTTAAAAGTTTTAAATATGTAAGATGTGTGAGATGTGTAAATTCTTTGAAAAATAGGAATTACCTAAAATTCCATAAGTAAAAATGTAGTGTTGCATCTACAAAGAAAAACAGAAAAAGAAGCAGTCAGTAACTTGAAACTAGCATTACAGATGAATATAGTTTAGCATTGCCTGACATTGTTTTAGGGCACACTCTGATCATCAGAGTACCCCACGCAGTGACTTCAATTTTAATCTAAGCCAATTTCTCTTACCCCACACAGGCGAGACAACTCTCAAATGTTGGAATCTTATTGTCGCAATCACAGATTAGAATCGAGAAATGTTGTCAGTTGAACCCGAGCGCACTTTTGGACTCACCCGAAGAAGGTCATCCACACTGCTGTATTAAAAAATTAGATGAGGAGACAAAGCCACGTGGTGACATTTACAGCACACCACAAGCTGGTTTCACTGATGTTTTTGTAAAAATGGCCCAGGTTATGCGGTAACTACAACAGACAGAGTTGTAGAAGCGAAACTGTTGACATCCTCACACTCACAGGCCAAGATATAAATATATTCACTGACAGTCAGTATGTTTTTTCAGCAGTACATCACTGCAAAATTTGGCAGAACAGAGGAATGATTACATTTACTGGACACCCAGTACAACATGGAAATCTTCTGAAGACACTATTAGAAGTGATAATATTGCCAAAACAGTTAGCAGTATGTAAATGTGCTGCACATCAGAAAGATAATTCAGAAATAACTAAAGGCAATTACTTTGCAGATCAAGCAGCTAAGTTAGCCGCACAACAAACTGTAGACACATTAATGTCTGCATCCACCATGCAAATACCACTTGATGTACTTAAAGATGAACAAAAAGCAGCACCAACCACAGAACAGAAGAAATGGGTAAAGTGTGGAGCACAACTATAAGATGATCTAATTACTTGTGAGGGAAAACCAGTACTCCCTAAGTCCCTACACAGAACAGCAGCATTAGTGACCCATGGGGTGACCCATGTGTCATCAGGAGGGATGATACAGATCATTAATACACACTTTTATACTCTAAAATTGAAACTTCAGCAAAGGAATTTGTGAGGACATGCATGATCTGTCAAAAACACAATTCACAGGGCAATCTGAGGACAAAGAGAGGACATTTCCCCACACCACCTTATCCATTTCACACCATTCATATGGACTTTATTGAATTAAGTGAAAGTCAAGGCTCAAAATACGCTCTAGTGATTATAGACGTATTCTCAAAATGGCCAGAGATTTATCCAGTGAAAAAAGCAGATGCAATCTCAGTTGCAAAATGTCTATGTAATCATTTCATCCCAACATATGGTATTCCTACTCTGATAAGATCAGATAATGGGACACATTTTGTCAATGATGTGATTAGTAAAGTCTCTGAAGCACTAGGATTCAGCATAAGAAACCATTGTGCTTATCACCCACAAAGTGCAGGGTTAGTGGAGAGAACTAACGGCACCATAAAACAGAGACTCAGAAAATGCATGGAAGAAACAGGAAGACCATGGCCTGAATGCATAGGCCTAGTAAAAATGTGGATGAGATTAACACAAGGCTCTCAAAAACTTACACCATTTGAGGTTGTTCATGGTAGGCCTTTCCAGTGACAAGTGAACCTCTAGACAAATCTGTCAGAGAAACAACTCTGGCAGAATGGATGGCAAAACTACTAGAAAATAAGGATATTGTTTTGAACAATAAACTGCCGTACGACTCTTCTCCAGTCTCTTGCAGGTTGAAACCAGGTGATTGGGTCCTAATACGGGTGCTCCAGAGGAAAAATTGGAGCTTGCCTCGCTGGGAGGGCCCATACCAAGTGCTATTGACCACACCCACAGCCTGTAAAATTGCAGAGAGACCCTCCTGGATACATCAGAGCCACTGCATAAAGGTTGAGGTCCCGGGAAGCCCCGACACCAAGGAGGAAGCACATCAGGAAAGCTTCACCTACGCTTGGTTGCTTCGGGGGTGGGGGGGTGCTGATTGGGCCCCCGTCGGGTAAGCCCGCACTCTCCAATCTCCATCCGATCAACTTTAGGGCAGCCAGGTGCAGGTGTGATGGACCTATGTGCAACCATGGGAAGGGGAACCCTCCTGGTTACCTTGACTACAAAGCTCACCCTTACAGGACCCCAGCTGATGCCAACAGCAGCTGAGCCACGAGGCAGACAGAGAAGATGGATGTATGACAACCTCCACCTAATGGACATGACACAAGACTACATCCATCCTAGGATGAACAATGCCTGATACAGATACGTGTTTAACAGAACCAGAGAGAGAGACTGTTACGTCTGCTCGCACATGCCGAGCATATTAACACACCCAACCATATATGGGAAACACCTTGGAACATGTGCACCAATTCTGATCTCCAACCACACCTTCAGAATGACTTGTGAAAAGTGCACAACATCAACATCCTCATCCAGGAAGAAACGCTCAACTTCAACAGTCAGACCACATTACTCAATCTGGGGAACAGACGTACCTGAAGAATTCAAACTCTGGACAACTGGACAAAAGGTACTCAACTCACTCTTCTCGTGGGCAGGAGTTGGAAAACATACTCTCAGAAGTGAGACACTGGACTATAGATTCGGCTTGTTCCTCAATGCATCCTGCAAGGTTAACGAGGGACAAAGCCAAGAAATAGACGCTCTCAGAATTGCTGTAATGCAACACCGTGTAGCACTGGACATGATCCTGGCTGAGAAAGGAGGATTGTGCGTCTTATTCAACACCGCATGCTGCACCTACATACCAGATAATGTACATTCTTCAAACATGGCTTCAGATTCTAAAGAGACTGTTGATTGTTGTTGGACTTTTCCTGGTTTTATTTTGTTTTCTTTATTTGAGTTATTCCTTGTTTAAAAGCTGTAATTTCACAGATGATAAGTTTGTCATTTACAGCATATGCAGATGCATCACAAACCAATGAAGATCATGAAGACTTATTTTCCTATTTGTTAGATGAAGATGAAGTGTAACTAATGATGTAGTAACTGAAAATGTGAAAGACAAGTAGTTACTTACTGATAACATGTACATTTCATTTCTCTGATAAACAGGAGGGAATGTCAAAGGAAAATCATGTATTTGCGTTATCAGCTACATGAAATGTGCTCTTTTAGGATCACTAAGCAAATGTCTACGTGACTTCTGACATGGATTCTTGTGTGATAAACAACTAACAGCTTCCTCTTTCTGTAAGAACATGCAGACTTAGAGCTAAGGTTCCCCTTTTCTGAGTTCTTAGAATAACTCTGTTTTATTTGTACACACACACACACACACACATACAGAGAAAAGTATAAATAAAGGACGCAGACAGTCATGGGGCGCAGGTCTTGCGTTCCATGACTGCCCCTCGCGAGTGAAAGACAGCTGCAGTGTTTGTGTTTTCTAACTCAGGTGTCTTAGCTGAAGAACTGCGGGGTGATTTTTAGAAATCCCCTGTCATCACGTCACACTGTTCTGCCCTACATGGCTGTGAATACACTGCATTTATAAGTGCAATGTATTATTTGAGTCTCCTTGACTCCAACATTGATTTTGTCTTTACTCGGTATTAGATCAGTGTGTAAGTTTGGCATTTGTATACAGTGCTATCTGAGAGTTGCATAAAATTATTTTTGGCTGCCTATTTGACACAAGTGGGTAGCTCTGCATGTTTGATTGGGAAGAACTTATGTTGGATGCCCTTTCAGACACAACCCCAAAAGGCAATATGTTTCTCCAGTTGGAATCAAACCAGCAACCTTTCACTTGCCAGTCCAAAGTGTTAAAAACTACACAATCAAATGTGTACTTAAAGTATTAACCATAAATATACTTTCATAATTTACATTATATGAATATATTTGTTTGTGAAATTGCTTGTTAATCAAATTTTTCTTCAAGTATGTCTACAATGAGTGTCAGCCAGATGCATAATGTAGAAGTAGATTGTGTAAGGTGCACATACCTCATCACACATTAATAAGCTTAGAACAACAGCAAGAAAGCCAGTGGATGGATAAGCAGCCTTCTTTCTCAGCCAGACATCATGAACATATTTCATGAAAGCTGGATGAAGGATCGACACCTGTTATGAATCAGACAAATCTTTAAATCTGAGTTTTATTAATTGTTCAGTGACATGCATGTCCTTCCGAGCACATAATTGTCAAGTATGAGCGACTGGGGAAAACAATAACAATACTCAATGCAGAACAGAGTAAACAACAAATACTGCAACAAAGTCAAAGCTGAGGGGTGGGGAGAGCCATTGCGCGGGGGGAGGCGGGGTATGAATAAAAAAAAGAATGCTTTAACACTGTTATCATAATAGACTGTTTTTTGTACACACAAACGCAAAGCAGAAGATGACGCATTACCAAATATGTTTCCAAACCAACTTCCTTCCAAGCCAAATACTGGAAAATGTGATGAAGCATCACGAAAAATCTTGCCTTTGGCTTAACTTGCTCCAAAGGCATTGGAGCACCCGCTGGGCTGTCCAAATCACCGACAAACAGTATCCAATTTATTATTGGACTTCTTGGATATCAACATTTGCCAGTTTTGTTAAGGTAAACCTAAAATACTCACCAAATCTTTGTTAGCTATCTTGTTAGAGTTTGGAGCACCATTTTCCCTGTTGAAAAGAAAATATATTGTTGAATTTGTTAAAAAAAATTATTGTTTAACAAACAAATGCTAATAATTACCTAAGACTTAAGAATCACAATAAGATGTTCAGTTGTTCATAAAACTATTTATTTAACTTTTTTCCATGCAAAAAAAGAGTTGCTGTTAGCTATGTGAAAAACTAGAATATGTCATAGGAATATATTTTAATATCAATTAGCTCTTGGGGAGTGGGGTGTCTCAAAATTGTGTTTTAATATTTCCTGTTTATTAGCCCACTAAAAAATTTGAAAATTGTTAAAGAAAGTGGATATGCAGCTAAAAGTAATAGTATTACTGCTTCAGCTGCTAAGTTAAATTACTCCCAATGGTCCCAACGGCAACTAGAGAATGGGGACATGCAGTGCCTTTTTTAGGGAAAAATGATTTGAAGCTAACATTCTGTCAAAGGCTTGAACACACATACAATGGGACAATGCAAGATGTTCAATTTACGACCCTGAGGAAATCAAGACATTTCTGTATGCAGAAAAAATGAGGTAGATTGTGAGAAAATGAATCAAAGATGAGCCTGGTAGAAGAATCGATGAAGAACACGTTTGTGTTTCCACTCTTTAAAAGCAAGTTTCCCCATGAAACAGTTGTGGGAACACCCCAGGAAAGACACAGAACCACATATAGTTTCTTTTTTGTGGGTTCAGTTACCCATACATTAGGCTGGGAAATGAGATATAGGCCTGATATTGATATCTCCTAATAGCTGCATCATTGTTCATAAACTTGAGTCAGCTGTGTTGGAGTAAACAAAGGATTTGTGTAGGAGATGATTTCACTGTGTCCACTGTGTTTACTACCTTCAAATGCCTTCTCCAGCATACATTTGTTTTCAAGCCTACAAATTACAGTGGCACTATGATCTAGAACAGGATCCGCTGACACTGTAAAATCACCACCAGAGCAATATTGTGGTTTAAAGCTGTTAAAAGTCTGATCATCAGCATTAGGTGGATAGATATTACCTCAAATCATTTTTTGCCCCTTTATGTCAGCCAACAAAAAAATGACATTTTTTAAACATTTAGTTAATTTATTTGAAGCATTTAAGATTTATAACATTTTATACATTTTACAGCTAAATGTACGGTGGCCCTGAGAGGCCAAACGGACTGCAACTTAAGAAAACACCAGCAATAAAAATGCTGCAAAAGCACACGAAACACAACGGAAATAGGACAAACAAAACAGAAATAGGAAATACAACAACGGAAATAGGAAAAAAGAAAGGACAAATAGGAAAAACGAAAACAGAAATAGGAAAAAACTGATTTCCAAAAGCACAAGGGAAGTGTTTCTGGGGAGACAATAACCCGACGGACCAGCTGGAGCAACCAAAATATGCTAGGTACATGTGTTTTAATCTCATGATTCACATAATACTGATGACGTATTTTTAGGTTAATAGTTAGGCTAACACACTTACCTCTCATCTTTTCTTTCCTCACAAAACCGATCGATCCTCCACTTCTTTTAAGTGTCTGCCAGCGTAATTCTTAGCATGTTTTGGTTCCTGCAACTGGTCTGTCAGGTTATTGTTTCCCCAGAAACACTTCCCTTGTGCTTTTGGAAATCTGTTTTTTAACTATTTCTGTTTTTGTTTTTCCTATTTCCGTTGTGTTTTGTGTGCTTTTGCAGTGTTTTTCTTATTGCTGGTGTTTTCTTAAGTTGCAGTCCATTTGGCCTGTCAGGGCCACCGTATAAATGAGTTTAATGGCCAGGAATTTCCAAAATGGCCAAAGAAAATTAAAATGTGTAATTTCAATGCCAAACAAAATATACACCATCGATCTGAGCCCTTTAAGGTTTAACTCAAATTTTGATCCTTGTTTAATTTGCTTGTTCAAACAGACGAACCTGGATTGCACCTTTACTTATACTTAGCTAAGACTGTGTTGCAAAGCTGTTAAAATCTAAAATTTCATAATGCCATTCCAGTACAATTGCAGTACAGTTTCTAGCAACATAAGTTTTAAAAGAAATTGAAATATAATTAAAGTGAAGACAGAAGCCATGTTTGGCCTACCCTGGAATTAATGACTTCAGAAGCCACAAAAAGTCAGGTGTTTTGAATGGAAAAAACAAAAGATAAGTGGTGTTGTCCAATCTAGTAGCACTTTCTGGATACATGACATGATGAGTTGTTTTAGTTCCAACATCTCTTTCAAAACCTTTGGTCCTCCCACGGTTGATTCTAAATAGTACAGAAGGATATATAAGTTTATATATTTAGCATTTTAGAAACATTTTAATTTACATCACATTATACGCATAACAAAACACAAACATTTTTTGTGACATGAATCTAGGCTTTTCAGATTTTGTCAGTCAACAGTGCTGTTGAAATTAGCTTTTGTGTTTTGTTTTTGTGTAATGATGGTTATAATGTCGTTAAATTATTATTACCTTATCACGATATCATGGAAATCAATCAGCGGTCCATACTGAGATCCTCTCAAATTTCCAGAATTCCCCACCACTGCACAACTCCTGCAGCGATCAGGGCGAGGTTGTTCAACATCTGCAATGGGTGTTATTGTCTGAAACACACGTTCTAGTGTTTTATTGTAGACAGTGAAGTTTTGTTTTTCCCCCTGTAAGGGCTGACAAAAAAGAATAAAGTTTTGCAACCTCAGATCACATCTCTTGTTCAAAACACATCCCTGCTAATGACAAATATCTTCATTGTCTTGGAGCAACTGGGTCCAATAGTGTAATTCCCTTAGGGATTAATAAAGTGTTCTGATTCTAAGTATTCCAATCATACAATATTGTTAAAAAACGAACTTTCTGACTTTTGTCAAAGAAACCCAATATTCTAAAAATCATGAAATCCACTCAGTTTGATTCAATTTCAGTTATTTGATAGATAGCACCAGCATCTATTTCTAAGTGTCTTGAAAGATCAAACGTATGCACATTTGTGTTATTAATTATTGAGATATGTCTGTGAAAGTTCTCAATCATCGAGGTCATCGTAGTCTAAGGCAGCGGTCCCCAACCTTTTTTGCCTCACGGACCGGTTTATGCCCGACAATATTTTCACGGACCGGCCTTTAAGGTGTCGCGGATGAATACAACAAAATAAAACTATTACCGGTACCGAAAAAAAGAAGATTTATTCATAACACACGTGAAAAGACCCAGGAAAACCAAGTTAACGATAAAAACGGTAACAAAACAACGCTGAAAACTGATAAAAACCCTGAAAACCATACATTTCACACCTGAGCCTCAACTCTCGCGGCCCGGTACCAAACGACTCACGGACCGGTACCGGTCCGAGGCCCGGGGGTTGGGGACCGCTGGTCTAAGGAGCTTGGGGGAAAAAAGCGTCTTCGATTTCTTTGAGTTGCTTGAAAACATTTCACTTCTCATCCGAGAAGCTTCTTCAGTTCTAGAGTCAAATGGTGGAGAGTCCCAGATTTAAGCCCTGTGGGAGTATACCCCAAGAGGGACATGGACCCCCTATTGATCCTCTACCTAATCGCATGAGCCAAAGTGAAAACGGGTCCTGCGTTTTCCTGTATGTTTTCCCCAAGTCTCCCCACATCTCCACTTCAGGTCTGTTGTTATTAGTTGTTTCCAGTTTAGGTTATCCTCAGGTTCTGTTTCATGCCCACTGCATTTCTGTTTATATCACTTTCCTAATGAAACTCCCTTGCATCTGAAAGCTGTCTGCATCGTGGGTCCTTCATTAAAATCCACATGGCTTGCCCCATGAGCCGTGACAGTACGAACCAGCCACCGTGGACCCCGCTGCATTTAATCCGTCCAAGGAGCTCCAGAGGGACGTCACCTACTCCGTGGAGCGGCTAATCAATCTGCCCCTGCAGCACAAGGGGACAGCTATACCTAATCGGCTACAGCGATTAGTTTCTGGTCTCCCCTGGTTGCTCAGCTCACTTCACCCGCTCACACAGGATTTTATTCTGAACGAGCTTCACCTTCGCTCCCCGGGCGCTACCACTCACCCAGCCACTACCGCTTTGCTGCTTGGCCCAACGGGGGATGTTCTGCTCGGCCTGTCGGTCCAGCCTGCAAATGGGAGTGTTTCCTGAAAACCCTCTGCTGCCTGATCATTTCCTGATAACATTTACATTTACAATAATTGATTACACAGCAGTGGAGAGTAGACTTTATCAAAGTAGATGTCTTTCTGAAAGTGCTGTAACTAAGTTTAAGAATATAATCCACCCACTGTTATCATCTTCAATGCCCTGTACCAACATAGAGCAGAGAAGCTATCTGAACGCTACTCCAACAGAGGTCGATCATCTTGTTAATAATTTTACCTCCTCACTACGTACGACTCTGGATACTGTAGCTCCTGTGAAAACTAAGGCCTCAAATCCAAAGTACCTGACTCCGTGGTATAATTCTCAAACACGTAGCCTAAAGCAGATAACTCGTAAGCTGGAGAGGAAATGGCGTGTCACAAATTTAGAGGATCATCATTTAGCCTGGAGAAATAGTTTGTTGCTTTATAAGAAAGCCCTCCGCAAAGCCAGAACATCTTACTATTCGTCACTGATTGAAGAAAATAAGAACAACCCCAGGTTTCTCTTCAGCACTGTAGCCAGGCTGACAAAAGTCAGAGCTCTACTGAGCCAACAATCCCTTTAACGTTAACTAGTAATGACTTCATGAACTTCTTCACAAATAAAATTTTTATCATTAGAGAAAAATTACCAATAATCATCCCACAGATGTAATATTATCTACAGCTACTTTTAGTACCATCGATGTTAAGTTAGACTCTTTTTCTCCAATTGATCTTTCTGAGTTAACTTCAATAATTAATTCCTCCAAACCATCAACGTGTCTTTTAGACCCCATTCCTACAAAACTGCTCAAAGAAGTCCTGCCATTTATTAATTCTTCAATCTTAAATATGATCAACCTATCTCTAATAATCGGCTATGTACCACAGGCCTTCAAGGTGGCTGTAGTTAAACCTTTACTTAAAAAGCCATCTCTAGACCCAGCAGTCTTAGCTAATTATAGGCCAATCTCCAACGTTCCTTTCATATCAAAAATCCTTGAAAGAGTAGTTGTCAAACAGCTAACAGATCATCTGCAGAGGAATGGCTTATTTGAAGAGTTTCAGTCAGGTTTCAGAGCTCAGCACAGCACAGAAACAGCTTTAGTGAAGGTTACAAATGATCTTCTTATGGCCTCTGACAGTGGACTCATCTCTGTGCTTGTCCTGCTAGACCTTAGTGCTGCGTTTGATACTGTTGATCATAATATCCTATTAGAGCGATTAGAACATGCTGTAGGTATTACAGGTACTGTACTGCAGTGGTTTGTATCATATCTATCTAATAGACTCCAATTTGTACATGTAAATGGAGAGTCCTCTTCACACACTAAGGTCAATTATGGTGTTCCACAGGGTTCGGTGCTAGGACCAATTCTGTTTACATTATACATGCTTCCCTTAGGCAGCATCATTAAAAGACATAGCATAAATTTTCACTGCTATGCAGATGACACGCAGCTCTATCTATCCATGAAGCCAGATAACACACATCAATTAGTTAAACTGCAGGAATGTCTTAAAGACATAAAGACCTGGATGGCCGCTAACTTTCTGCTTCTTAATTCAGATAAAACTGAGGTTATTGTACTCGGCCCTGAAAATCTTAGAAATATGGTATCTAACCAGATTCTTACTCTGGATGGCATTACCTTGGCCTCCAGTAACACTGTGAGGAACCTTGGAGTCATTTTTGACCAGGACATGTCCTTCAGCGCACATATTAAATAAATATGTAAGACTGCTTTCTTCCATTTGCGCAACATCTCTAAAGTTAGAAATATTCTGTCTCAGAGTGACGCTGAAAAACTAGTTCATGCATCCATTACTTCCAGGCTGGACTACTATAATTCTTTATTATCAGGAAGTCCTAAAAACTCGCTGAAAAGTCTTCAGCTAATCCAAAATGCTGCAGCAAGAGTACTGACAGGGACTAGAAAGAGAGAGCATATTTCTCCTGTATTGGCTTCCCTTCATTGGCTTCCTGTTAAATCCAGAATTGAATTCAAAATTCTGTTCCTCACATACAAGGTCTTAAATAATCAGGCCCCATCTTATCTTAATGACCTTGTAGTACCATATCACCCTATTAGAGCACTTCGCTCTCGCTCTGCAGGCCTACTTGTTGCTCCTAGAGTATTTAAAAGTAGAATGGGAGGGAGAGCCTTCAGTTTTCAGTTTTACTTCAAAAGAAGTAGAATCCTTCACTGCTCACATTAACGCTGTGGATAAAAACATAAAATTCACCAGTGCATTTAAGGGAAAGGCAACCTCAACATTGAAGTTTACCAGAATCCCACACACACGGACCAGTATCTCCTCTTTGACTCTAACCACACTCTGGAACACAAACTTGGAGTAATCAGGACCCTACAACACCAGGCAGAAAATGTTCCCTCTAAGCCTGAAGGGAAAAAGAGGGAACACACACATATATAGGAAGCTCTTAAAACATGTGTTTATCCTAATTGGGCTTTCATCAAGTCAGCACAGATGCAGAGAAAAGAAGATCAGACACCAACTAGGGAGAATGATAAACGCAACAACACTGTTATCCCTATTAGTTTATCAGTGTGTATCGTGTGATTAGGTAGAGGATCAACAGAGGGTCCATGTCCCTCTTGGGGATACTCCCACAGGGCTTAAATCTGGGAAGCTGAAGAAGCTTCTTGGATGAGAGGTGAAACGTCTTCAAGCAACTCAAAGAAATCCAGATGCTTTTTTCCCCCAAGCTCCTTAGACAATTATTGAGATACTTTATTTGAAATGTAACATTCCCTAGTTAGTTGAAAATGCAACTATTTGGCATGTCCTGGAGTTTTTTTCCCAGTTAGACATGGCTAGGAGGCATCCAGGAGCCATCCTAGACATATAAACAAACCACTTAATCTGGCCTTTGACATGGATCCAGACTATATATATCATGTGTATAGGAATTTCTTTTACTTATGTATTAATCACATTATTTTATTGTATAATGCCTTGGTGCCACTGGATTTAAACATGTCTGACACCCATACTGTAAGAAGGAAGTTGGGGGGAAGCAGACCACTCCACAGGAAGAGTCTTTTGTCTCTTCGAGGACTCTGGGAGGTAGCAAGGGAGTGTGAACCTTAAGGTGTGAAACAGCTGTGTACTGTCTTTTGTTCCTGGAGAAGGTATTTAACTGAGAGCCATGCTTGGCTCAGAGAGACTCTGCTGACCCTGCCCCGTGGTCATGCAGGCTCTCCACAAGCTTGGTTTTCTGTTCTGTGTGTTTTGATTAAAGAATGTTAGCTACCGCTCACCGCTCATCTGCAGGCTTTATTTAAGTGGAAAACTTCCACAACACATGTTGACAGGAACCACCTCCTGAGTTGTCTATCAGTTTCAAAGAATTGCGAAAAACTTAACTAACCATGGCAAACTCCTCCCACACCCAAATTTCTGATTCCACCACTGCCAGATTCGCATCCTGTTGGGCCTGTACCTGCAAACGGCCTCTGGAGTTGCTCACGCAAAAAAAGTTTGATGGGACTCTGGTTACCACTGTTAGGATCAGATATCTACTACTGCTCAGAGGAAGAGTTGACATTACAATGTTCCTTCTGACAAAGTTTTAGGTGTGGCGCTCATGCAGAAGGGTAAGCCTGTGGCTTTTGCGAGTAGAGCACTTACAAGTACAGAGCGGGGTTATACCCAGATTGAAAAATAGCTCTTAGTTGTAGTTTTCACTCTGGGGAAGTTTCATCAGTACCCATATAGTCATAAGGTGGTAGTACACAGTGATCACAAACCCTTAGAAACGATTGTAAGAAAACCACTGTTGAGCGCACCCAAATGGTTGCAGAGAATGCTTATGCACATTCAGAAATATGACTTGGATGTGGTGTATGTGCCAGTGAAAGACTGGCAAAGTTATTAGCAGACACAGTAGATCATATCTTCCAGAGTGCTCACCAAAAGCTTCCTTAGAGGAGGAAATGGAGAGCAGTAACATGGTTGGCCAACTGACAAAGTCAACTGAGTTCAACAATAACCTGTCGCAGACAAAAAATTCTACATGCAAAGGACCCAAAACATGAAACTCTTTTGAACTCTTGTTGTTAAAGGATGTTTAAAGGATCATTGATAACAACAACCAGGGCATCAGGGGCCAGATCAGAGCCATCACCAGGCATGGACTCTTCAGTTATGGCTGAAACATGGAACATCTCCATGTAACATTTTTTCTCAATTGAAAACTGGAAAAGGGGGGCTCTGAAGAGACCCTTTCAACACGTTTTTACAAATTATGAATTATTGCATAGTTTTAATTTCTATATCAAACATCCTATTCATCATCCTATTACATCACCATACTTCCATGATTATATATTTTTGGTCATATGATTATTGTTTATTATATAATTTTATGATATTCATAAAAATTATGACTGTCTTAAACCTTTATTACTTCATTTATTACGTCTTCTGTCATACAGCATTTGACGGCGGGTCATAAATCACTGGTTTGATACAAAGTACCTATTATCCCTCCTATTTTGATACTTCGAATAGGGCTAAAATCTGGGACTCTCCACCAGTTGCTCTTAGAACTGAAGAAGCTTATCAGATGAGTGGTGAAACTTCTTTTTTTTTTTCTTTTGTCATTTTAAAGATATCTATATAAGTAATTGTATTTTACAATTCTTCAGCCAGTTAGAAATACAGGTTGCAAGAAAGAGTTGAGTATACATAAAAGAAAAAGAAGATAAGTATAAAACAAGGTGTTTTAAACTTGTCTAATTAGTGTAGCTAAACTATGGAGGAATATTTGTGTTGGTTTTTTGGGTGGAGGTAGACTGTGCTATTTGACAGCATTATGCTGTTACATATGACAGACTTGAATATACTGCTCTTGCTCTACCAGTAAACACAGGTGCCATAAAATAAACAAGGGATGGGCAGTTAAAATAACTTTAACATGGCCACAGTGGGACAAAGGTTTATCATAATATGTTTTCATTATTTACCTTCCACCAGTTGAAATCTTCCTCTGAGGGTTTATGTTTCTGTGACATAAAAGGTTTAGGAGATTCACTAATGATGTCATTAAACCAAGGATCACTGTCTGTTAGACATTTGTGACAGGCACAAAGTTTTGACTCCCGATGACATAAGGTATATCCAGATAAATTCCATAAAAGGATGGAAACCAAAAAAATTGCTGTGATACTCAGTAGTGGGGAAATGCGGACTCTGAATTTTCCCCTTTTGAAATACATCTTGAGAGAGTTCCAATCTGTGAATAAATACAATGTGAGTGAATGTGAAAATTAGGATTAAGCCTTTAAGAAAACAGTAACAGAAATGATAACTCTTTAATTAAAATTATTTATAGTTTGCAACATATTAAGAGCGCTGCACTGGAAGGCAGAAAAATCAGATAAGCATAAAAGGTTTAAAGTGCTCTTGTATTTATGGTATTTGCACAGATAGCATTTACCAGCATAAACCAGATGCCACATTATGAGCACATCAAGGTCTGTTGCCTAAAGTAGAATCAAATAGCATGACAGCCAACAGAAAGGAAAACACAGAACTTAAAATATTTCCAGAGCCTGTCAGTTGGTGTATTTGCATGAATTACTTATGCCATTGTTGTATTAGCGTATCTCTATTGCTGATGATAACCTAAAATATCCTGTCTTCATATATATATATATATGTATATATATATACATATATACACACATATACACACACATATACACATATAATAAGAGAAAAATAAATTTGGAAAACATAATGACTGGAGGTTCAGTACAGATTAGTGTGAGATGAGACAGAGTGTAAATTTAATGTGTCTTACCAGCAAAAAGATGAAATTACAAAAGCAGGAGTATGAGTCAAGAAGAACCTGTATGATACATCTATCAAGCTATCTATGTAGCTATCAACAAAAAAGGAACTGTTCAAAAGCACAGGGAGGGAGGGGTTATGGACTATGTGCAAACAGTTATTGGGGGTTGTGTCTGACCTGTGAATTGCCACACAGCTGTTGCACAGAATTTAAATGTTTTATGTAAACCCACAAAACATACACACACACACACACACACACACACAAAGAGATATACATACATACGTATAAATATATATTAGCCTGTTACTCAGCAGTAATTAGCCGATGTTTGTGTCCACGCTTTGCACCATAACATTTTATGAATAATTCTTACTAGAGGATCTTTCTCATTAGCTGAAAACGATTCCACCCTCATATATGGTCATATCTCTAAAAAAAACTCTAACTCTAAAAAAAAACCTGTACAACATTGTGGGTTAAAAATATGCAAAAAACACTGAAAATTCAATGAGGCTAATAAGAACGCATATGAACAAGTCAAAAAGTAACAGAAAAACTAACAGAAGTTGTATAAATAAAGCTACCACTTTCTGCCAAAACAGCTAAAAGTATAGGGTCATTGATATCTGGGCAGGACCTCTTTCCATCTCATTGTTTGACGTAACAGTAACTTTTTGTGTCCTCTGCTGCTATTATTACTATGCAAGGGTCATAACTATGATAAAAAAAATAAGTACAGAATGTTATAAACAAACGATAATCTTTAATCTAGAGCATAACTAAGATAAATACTCAATTAAACCACTCATAAAAAAGAAAAGAAAGACAAAGTACAAAAATAGCGATCCTTTGTCGCACCTCAGCCGCTGTCTAAAGTTGAAGCTTTCAGGATGAAAATATTTGTAGTATTATGTAATACTTTTGCATAAAGTACACATTATGATCTTTGCTGTTAGCTGATGCTGATCACTAGTGTGATAACTGTGTGAGTTATCACAGGCAGAATAAACATGACATTTAATGTTAATTTTATAGATAGCAAAGTAGCATTTTATTGATATTTGTATATATATTTGACCATTTCAGCCCTTCAGTACTCCTTCCATTATAGCAGTTAGAGTAAATCATTTAAAGTGCCACTGAATTGGCCTTGGTTGTGTACATCAAATCCCTCTAAAGAAATTTCAGATTTTTAATTTTGAACTTAGGTGAAAGAGTTTATACATTCTGCAGTAGGGTATTATTTTTGCCAGTTCTACTTTGTTTACTTGTTGAGTCACTGGATATAAGCTGCTTAGGTGAGGTCTTTATTTTTACAGTCATCATCAATGTAATGACAGCAGCTGTGCTTTGAGGAAAAGAATGTTGACAGAGAAGGTGTGGACGCAACATAAGGTTGTCAGGGCGTTAACTGTCAGTGGTGCAGAAAAAAGGTGTGGTATCAGTTTAGTGGTAACACGTTATATATTTTTACATCACTTTGTGACCAGATGGACTGAAAACCAAAAAAAACTGTATAGATTTAACATTGTCTATGAATGAGTGTTTAATGTTCCGTTTTAGAGCATGTCCAGTGGTGTCTTCTGCCAGTACAGAAAGTAATGCCACTAGGTTGGTTGGTTGGTTGGTTGGTTGCTGGTTATAGACATATTAATTTATGTAAGCTTATTAGTGATATCACTGATAACTCAGTGGAAAACAAAGAAATGAAAATAAAAAGCAGTTTATGGTGGTCAATTCTGTACTGCCCCTGGCTGCAGCAATGAGTTTTATGTGAAAAAACCAATGAGATGGTGTACTATTTCACACTAGGTGGTTCGTCACTGGTAGCTAGCTGAAGTGAAACAGAAAAATCCATCCGGAGGTCCCCAGTTCACTAATTCATTACAAAGCCATCTCGGAGGTTAGCTGCGTGGAAGACGGTGGCGACGTGGGCGGAACAAATCCAGAGGCCGGCCGGGCGGAAGGCTGCGGCAGCGACACCTTTCAGGAGGTCGTTCAGGAGGCCGTCCATGACAGTGATGAAGTCCCACCAGCAGCCTGGAAGGTGGCCGGTGATGTTGAGGTGCTGACCATGAAAAAGGCGGCGGCATGGCAACCGCAGGGCCAGGCAAGGCTGAAGCTGCAGGCGAGGATGATGCTGCAGGCGAGGATGATGCTGCAGGCTAGGGTGATGCTGCAGACGAGGATTTGGAAACCGTAGGTGTTGGAGCTGCAGGCGACGGCATGGAAGATGCAGGTGGTAGAAGCCGCAGGTGGTGGCACTGCAGGCGACGGCATGGAAGCCCCAGGTGACGGTGATGGCCAGACGGGCTCCTCGGACCCACCACCGGAAGCAGGAGGCTGGAGCAGATCTTTGGACCCTCCAGCGAAGGCTGAAGGCTGGAGCGGTTCCTTGGACACCCCAACAGATATCCCACATAGCAAAATTGGTATGGCCCGGATCTGGCCCACACAATGTGCTTACACATGGTCCACATACCGCAAAGAATGACGGCCCTTTGGTGGCCCAGATTTGGTTTGCCAGATCCACAAGGCCAGTTGCAGACACACTGGTGGTCCTCTGCTGGCCCATGTGTGGATTACCTCTGGCTAACCTGAGCTGGGCCACCAAAGGGCTATCATTCTTTACGGTATGTGGGCCATGTGTAAGTTGTGTGCAGCCACGGGCCAGTTGTATACACACTGCTGGCCCTGTGCTGGCCCAGAACACTTTCAACTCTGGCCCCGGATGTCATCCTAATGTGTATCTTAATCAAGCCATGTAATACCAACATGTGCCACAACATGTAAAACAGTGCAAAAGTAACATGACAAAACTCTGTCCAGACAGTGAATGGACTGACTCTTATATAGCGCTTTTCTAGTCTCCCGGATTACTCAATGCGCTCTATACAACATGCCACATTCCCCCAATCAAAAACATTCTCTAAACTGAGTGCTTCCTAACTACATTCACACTCTTGACATGCAGACTGGAGGAGCCAGGGATCAAACCACTAACCTTCCAATCAGTAGGTGACCTGCTCTAGCTCCTGAGTTACAGCCACCCACTGGCAAAGATAAGTAAATCGTCACTAGGTTTTGGATAAAGTGTACACTCACAAACCTGTCAAACCTGCATTTGAAACGTTGGCTACCATAGCAGTATAGTATTGCAACACAGCATTTGGGTCTTCTAACTAAAATAGGAAATTAGGAACATAAATAGTGCCATCATTGCCAGACCTGGTCCACATCTGGTTGACATACACCCTGCCATGAAACCAGTCAGTCAAAAGTGCCAGCTTGATGGGCCACATAAACCAAACCACAATCGAGCCAGATATGGCATGCCATCACATAGACAGTGCTATCTATGCCAGGCCTGGCCCATATCTGGATGACATACGTCTTATCATGCCAGAAGTCAGCCAGCAGTGCCGGTTTGATACCAGATCTGGGCCAGACCTCCTTGATATGTGGGATAATCTGTCCAGTGTGTCCTGGGTCTGTCCGGGGGCCTCCTCCCGGTGGGACAGGCCCTGAACACATCACCCAGGAGGTGCCCAGGAGGCATCCTTGTCAGATGCCCGAACCACCTCAACTGGCTCCTTTCGATGTGGAGGAGCAGCAGCTCTTCTCTGAGCCCCTCCCGGATGGCTGAACTTTTCACCCTATCTCTTAGGGAGAGGCCAGCCACCCTTCGAATGAAGCCCATTTGTGCTGCTTGTATCCGCAATCTTTTTCTTTCGATCACTACCCACAGCTCGTGACCGTAGGGTGAGGGTAGGGACATAAATCAATTTTTGGAACGTAACTCCTGCAATGAATGAGGGAACACTGTATGTGATACTAATTATGAGATATCGGCCTTACAGATAGAAATAAATCCCACAGTTTACCCTCTGGGGTCCAGGGTATAATTGGACATTCTTGACTATTTTTGATTGTAACTTGATATTTCACCTTTAGAAATGTTTTTTGTCTTGTCTTGTTTGGTATTATTATTTTCAGCACAATCTCACATATGTGGATTTACAGTTATTTTTATTTTTTCACTGACTACTGTATTAATACAACTGATCTGAAATCACTCACAAAACATAAAAACCGAGTATTGAAAAAGTTATATATTTTTATATAAAAACCACAGATATGTTTACTGAATTATTTTCATAACTTGAAATGGAAATATAAATAAATAAAAACCTATGCAGAAATTGTTTAAACAATAAAGTTATATACAACTATTTCCCTAAAAATGCAGTTACTGCATCTGGCAATCACAAACCAAGGCAGCCAGTACATCACTGATGTAGAACGAAAACCGCAGAGCAGTGGGTACCAACGACCAACTGCCAGACAACAGCCGCTGTCAGCACAGCCCCTCCCAAGAACCCTCAATGTCTACATGTATTTAAAATTTAAAGGTGGGCACAGACAAACAGCCACAGCTCCTATACCCTATACAAAATGTATTTCATTGAAGAGTTATGGAAATAAAATGATCAGCTGTCTTATTGTGCCTTGTGATACAACTTACATCCTCTTTATTGCACAAAGTAGTAACAATCGGTATTGTTGCATCTGTCCATCATCAGCTGTTTAATTTTGTCTGGTTCTTTTGGCCAGCTCTTTCAAGTTTGTATGGGGTTTATTTTTGTTTTTTCTTTTGACCAGCTTTCTGCACCACCTTTTCAACATCCTAATAATGATTACCACACAGTTTTTATGTGTAAAAAGGGAACACATTCTTTGTAATTAAAAGCACATTAAGTCTGATTTAAAGAATAATTAGTGGATCAACACTAGGCTGCTTAAAAAGTGTGGAAGGGCAATAGAGAATTTAAGAATATTTGCTTATAGTTTCAGTTTACTTTTAGCTAACTATCATAATCTTGATGCCTACTCAAAAGAAACACTTATCCATCCATCCATCGTCTTCAGCTCTTATGTAGTTGAGTGTAGTGGAGAGGTAGCGCAATGCTATTTCCACTTTGACAGGAAGAAGGTACACCCTAGTCTCAGGACAGAGAACTTTTCACACTCACATTAACATCTATGGTTTAGAAGCACTAGTAAACCTAAAGAGCTTGTCTTTGAATATATAAAAACGCACCATGAGAATCAATTTTATGAAAAGAAATCTGATGACTCCTCTAAAGAAGAAAACACTGAAGCACAGAACAAATCACATTAATAATGAATTAAGCTTTACTGTGAAATGGAAAAAGAGGAAGGAGCAACAAAGGAAAAAAGTTAATGTCCTTTATACAATGTGATTTTCTGTATTTTGTGTAGCTGCTGAATAAGATTATATTCATATTTTCCTGGATGATATCCAGTTCCAAAATTTTGCACTTTGATTTTTTCAAAGTAATGGCCCCAGTTTCCATCGCTGTCTGCTCCAAACCCAAAGACGCTGACCTGGACAAAAAAAAGTAAATACATAACAAAATTAATAATAAAAGTTAAATTTCAATATGTCATATAATTTCAGCTTTGTCACAAGAGCTAACTGAACTAACTACAAAGGACAGAGGCCCCCAACCCCCGACGGCAGCCTCAAACTCGCAGAGGAGCTCAATACCTTTTTGCTCAGTTGGAATCCTCACCACCAAACTGGATCACCTGCAGTTTGGTGGTGAGGATGTCTGACATCCTCACAAACCGGCCTCAATCAGTCCGACTTGACCCCTTCCCCACAGGGCTGCATTTTCAGCCCCCTACTGTACAGTTATGATTGTACACCAACCCATCCAAACAACGTCGTCATCAAGCATGCCGATGACACCACTTTGGTTGGGTTCATGTGTGTTGGAGATGAGACTGGATACAGGGAGGAGGTAGAGAACTTGTCCCGCTGCTGTTCAGAAAATAATCTGAAGATGAACGTCCTTAAAGGAAAAGAACTCACAAAGGACTTCACGCGGCACAGAGAGGTCCACACCCCTCAGATTAAAAACACAGAACGGCTGGAATCTGTCTCCAACCTCAGGTTTCTGGGCACCCACATCTCTGCTGATCTCACCTGAACCCAAAACACTAATACCCTGGTAAAGAAGGCCCAACAGTAGGAGAGCATGCTCTCCATTGAGGGCTACAATTGAGAACAGGAAGGTTGCACAGAGTGATTAACACTGTCAAAAAAGAATCATTGGCTGCCTTCTGGCACACCAGGATGCCAATAACAACAACCTTTATTTGTCACATACAAAATCATACAGAGTACAACATGTAGTCAAATGCTTGTGTCCGAGCTGCAGACAAGCTGCAGACGTAGCCGCGCCATTCCACAGCTTGGTTTTTTTTTTTTTTTTAGTATGTGGGGTTTAGCCAGGACCATTACTGGGAATCGAACTAGTGACTCGCTGCAAAGGTAATAACCCCCTACCCACACCTCACCAATCTGAGCCATCCTAATCTTTCAGGCAAGTCACCAAGACTTTTTTTTTGCAATACCTCCAAGCACTTTGCTCTCCATTGTTTGCTTTTGAACTGTTCTTTATAAATGTCTCTAGGCTGTAAATATCTCTTCTGTTTGCTATTTATTCCTAATGTTTTTACTGTTTTTTTGGGGGGGGGGGGTTTACACCTGCACAGTTGGCGTGGAGCACCCATTATTTTGCTGTACATATACAATGACAATAAGAGGCTATTCTATCCTATTCTACTGTATTCTATTCTAAAGGTATTACTATAATGCAGTGGTTCCCAAATTGAGGGGTGCCATTGCAGGGGAGCGTGGTATGAAAAAAAAAAAAAAGAATGCTTGGACACTACTAGCATAATGAACAGGATTTTGACGGTTTTCCTAGACAAATACAAAGCAGAGGTTGAGGCATAGCCAGATATGATTCCAAACCAACTTCCTTCCAAGCTAAAGACTAGAACATATGATGAAGCATGGTTGGTATCGCTGACAGAATTTGTTTCCCCTGTGTAGGGAGCACATGCTGGGCTCTCCAAATCACAGACAAGCAGTATCCCACATTCTTTATTTTTAGTTCACAAAGACTTCTCATAACCACTAACTACTCCTGAAACTTTGAAGGTTTTAGCTCTTTATACAGTAAAGTTACAGGAGATTAAAAAAAATTATCAGGTAAAATGTCCTTCGTTTGTTAAAATAATCCCGTCCAATACCACGTGAGAACAATAAATATAACATTTTCTGTTGTAACCCTCAAACTGAATGGTAATGCAATGACACTCGTTTTCACTTTATCACAAAACTAAAACATCACTACTTCCATGTCTAATTTTCTGTAATGGAGGCGGAGTAAACTGGATCAGCACTCCGTGCCCAGCAAATGCTCGCGATGCAGGAGGAACAAATATTGTCAGTTATACTTATCTTAGCACAGTGGTTCCCAAGCTTTTTTTTGCCAGGCCCCCCTTTGTTTTACAAGAAAAATGTTCGCACCCCACCACCACCTAACCCCCCCGCACAAACGCATACTCCAAACACACACACCCATATTTTGTTTACAAACTCCATTGCGGTTTATTTCACACCTCAAACATGTAGTAAACAATTAAGCAAATACAAGTAAACGGCAATAAATTACAGGTAGTAATAAAATATACTACTAACTCTTTTACGCTGCGTCCACACCTACACGGGTATTTTTGAAAACGCAGCTGTTTCTATGCGTTTGGGCCTTTCATCAACACGTAAACAACGTTGCGATTCACCGAAAATGGAGATTATTTAAAACTCCTTTTATGCGTTTATGTGTGGACGAGGATTACAGAGTTCGTCACGCAACGACAAACGTATGTGCCTCTTTTCATGTCACGCTGTGCGCCACGTTTTTGCTTACATGAGATGAATTGCAGAATGGCAGATAGAGACAAAATACTGTTACTGTTAATCTGACTATCTTTAGGTTTTACACGCTTACATATACACACACAGTTACTGTCCCTCCATTTAGAAAGGCAGAGGTGTCACGGTGTAATTATTTTACGTGTAGTTTTTCGTCTTGATGCATTCTCAAGCATCCAGGAAAGTAAATCTCCAAAAATTGAATCTGTTCATCTGGACGTAGCGTTTTGTGGGAGAAACGTTTCGTCACTCATCCAAGTGACTTCTTCAGTCTCAGCTGACTGCAGGTTTCCCCAAACCTTATAAACCTTTAGGCACCTAAAGAAAGCTCCAGCCGATCCAGGAGAGAAGGACAACCGCTGCCCAGGCGAAAACCTGTAGTGATCCCATATGTGTCAGGAGTATCGGAGCAGTTGAGACGCATTTTTTCTAAACACCGGGTCTCTGTGGCTTTTAAACCCCAAAATACGCTGCGCCAAAAACTGGTCCACCCCAAGGATCGGGTCCCCCGACACAAACAGAGTAACATAGTGTACGCTGTTAAGTGCCAGGAGGATTGCCAGGATTTATACATCGGGGAAACCAAACAACCTCTAGCGAAGCGGATGGCACAACACAGAAGAGCAACCTCATCAGGCCAGGACTCTGCAGTTTATTTACACCTACAGGCCAGTGGACACTCTTTCAACGATGAGGATGTACACATCCTGGACAGGGAAGAACGCTGGTTTGAGCGCGGAGTCAAGGAGGCCATTTACATGAAAAGGGAAAGACCATCTCTGAATCGAGGAGGGGGCCTAAGGGTACATCTTTCGCCATCTTACAATGCTGTGATTGCAGCCATTCCCCAACTCTCTGTGACTGGTACTCATGGCCATTGATCAGTGTTCTTTGATCAGTGGGTTTTGGTCAGTGGTTGTTGATCAATGGTCATGGGAATTTGCATAATTATGATTAAGGAACTGACCTCACAGCCCATTGTTCCTTCAGTGGGCTGGTTTCAGTCATTATGCAAATGTACTGGTTATAAGGTTTGGGGAAACCTGCAGTCAGCTGAGACTGAAGAAGTCACTTGGATGAGTGACGAAACGTTTCTCCCACAAAACGCTACGTCCAGATGAACAGATTCAATTTTTGGAGATTTACGTGTAGTTGTTTTTTCCTGTGTAATAATATTCACCATTGCTATCAAAAAATGCCTCTCTGTGTAATATGGGTTCAAAAACAAAAACAGCTGTGGGATACTGTTTGTCCGTGATTTGAACCGGGGAAACAAATTACGGCAGGATCAGCCTGATATTATTTGTATCCCACTGTAACTTTACTGCATAAAGCGCTAACATGTCCAAAATGTCAGGAGTAGTTAGTTATTACAAGAAGTGTTTGTGAACTAAAAATCAAGAATGTGGGATCCTGTTTGTCCGTGATTTGGAGAGCCCAGCGCGTGCTCCCGACGCAGGGAAACTAATTTTGCAGGGGAGACCTACCTTGGCACTTGTGCAGGTGAAGCCAAAGGGAAGATATGCTTCACCATATTTTCTAGTCTTTGGCTTGGAAGGAAGTTGGTTTGGAAACATATTTGGCGATGCTTCATCTCCTGCTTTGTGTTTGTGTGGGAGCCCCGTCAAAAACCTGTCCATAATGCTAGCAGTGTCCAAGCGTTCTTTTTTTTTTTCTTTTCATACCCCCCCCCCCCCGCAATGGCTCTGCGGGCGGGCCCCACACTTTGGGAACCTCTGTCTTAGCACAACACAGATCCTGCCACAATTTGTTCCTCAGGTTCAAATCACGTACAAACAGTATCCCGCAGTTGATTGTTTTTAAACCCATTTTGCAGAGAGAGACAATGTATTGATAGCAGTGTTGAATATTCTTACAAAGAAAAATTTAAAAAAACAAAACAACTACACGTAAAACAATTATACCACAAAGATGTTCTTTTAGTGGTTTCTTTAATTGCAACCTGTAATTTATTGCAGTTAATTTTTATTTGTTTGTGTTTACAAAACATTTGAGGTGTGGAATAAACCGCAATGGAGTTTGAAAACAAAATATGGGTGTGTTTGCAGTGTTGCCAACTCCTCAGTAAGGAAAATCGCTTTTGGCTGTCCTAAAAGTCGCTAGAAGTTGCTAAATGACGTCGTCACAAGACTCTGATAACACCAGAAAAGGTTGCCAGATTTGTCACTAGTTGCTTTTTTAGGAAAAAAAAGTCGCTAAGGGGATCTGAAAAGTAGCTAAATATAGCGACCAAGTCACTAAGTTGGCAACACTGTGTGTTTGTGTCGGGACGGGGTGCAGATGATCTTCTAAAACAAAGGGGGGCCTAGCAAAAAAAGTTTGGGAACCACTGCTATAAGGTTTTACTATACATGAGTTGGGGAAGTCAGCATCACAGTATACTTTGTTTAATTTAAGACAGGAGACAGAGGTAAACAGCACATTATCATTCTTACTCTTTGGTCTTTGTTAATTTTGATTAAACAACAATTCTAGCACTAGATCCAAAATAATGCAATCAAAGACGTAATGGACAAAAATAAAATTACAATTCTCTATTTTTTTTAGGATAGTTGGCAGTTATGGCATATGTACTTATTGCACAGCAGTCCTTATTGCTTTACTGGTATTTCTTTGACTTATGGAATGTGATCCTACCTCATCACAAATCATCAAGCTGAAAGCCAAAGTCATGAAGCCAGTAGATGGATAAGCACCCTTCTTTTGCAACCAAACTTGATGAACATGTTTCATGAAAGCCGGATTAAGGATCATCACCTGGTAATTAAACATAGCCATTTATGAACCAGTTGCTTCCGTGAATAATGCACAATATAATTTTTTAACTAAATTATATTTGATATATGAATATACAGTTTGTCATTTTTGTTGAAATATAGAATAATGTACTCACCAAATTCTTGTTGGCTAGGCTCTGTTTCTTTAAATCAGTGCTAGAAAAGGAATTAATTAGCAATTATGTGATTAGAATAATTTAATGCTAGATTCCAATTGAAATGATAAATGCATACAATAATGAATTTGTTAAGTTTTTCACAACCCTAAATATTCAAGTGTACAAATTATATATTCTAAATACAAAAACATAAGAAGGTATCAGGAATGTTTGACCTACCCAACGTTCTCGAGGAGCCACAAAAAATCCTCCATCTTGAATGGAAAAAACACAAGGCGAGTGGTGTGGTCCAATAAGCTAGCAGTCTCTGGATACATAACACGATGAGTTGTTTTGGTTCCAACATCCACTTCAAAGCCTCTGGTCGGCCCATAGTTCATTCTAAATTACACATATTAAACATCATGCAGTTAAATCACATTGTGTGAATAGAGTCAATACAACAACATAATAGTCAACTCAAAGTAAACTTAAATGAATGTTTGATTGTATTGTATTTTACCTTATTACGAAATCATGCAAATCAATCAGACGTCCATAATGTGATCCATTCAAATTACCAGAATTCCCCACTATAGCACAAATCCTGCAGCGATCAGGCCTGGGTTCTACATCTTCTGAAATGATCGGTAGCATCTCAAACACCTTGTCTACTGTTGCATTGAAGAAAGCGAAGTTGTATTTTTCCTGCTTTATTTTCTGTCACACATAACAGAAGAAAGTTAATAAAGTTATTGTAGCTGGTAACTGTGAAGAATAGAAATATTTTCCTGCTATTATTTGCTGCTATTAGTATAATCATCATTACCATTTCATGTTAATAGTGATGTTGCATTCAGATGCATTCAGATGTTCAAATATATGGGTATTATATTAGTCTTTATTACAAGTCCAAGAAGAACCACTTTAAACTGTGGAGTTGAATCTATAATTTTAAATGTTTTTAATGCTTCTATAATCTCAGTGTTTCTGTGTAGAGGGCAGAGACAGGAAACACGTCTGCAAGGCATGCTCTTGCAGAAGTGAAACTGAAAGCAGACTCTGAATGCAAGTACTGTGAGTAGGATATGAAACTTTTAGTAGAGGCTTTTGATTAAAACATTTATTCAGTAGATTACATATATAGTTCCAGTTAGGTTATTATATGTAAGGATGAGCCTCTGTTCCGGTGAAAGGTCAGAAGTGTAACGGGTGAGATGTGAGAGCATTTAAGGGCGAGACACACATACAGACACATATAGTAAGAGAGGTCACGACACGTACGCAGTACACAGCACGCACGCCGCCCCGCACGTGCACACACACACAGACTCATTTAGTAGGTAAGAGTTTATGACTGCAAAGTTGTGCCTGCATGAGTGACATTTTGTGCAGAACGTGGACCTGATGTTCCAGAAGATAAGCCTGGGCAGGATGGAGACAGGAAGCACCTGCCTTCGACCCGAAGAAGATGTTTGTTTTAGACTATGTTAAGAGTCATTGTGGTTTTGGAGTGACGTATGCTTTGTTTAAATCTGCCTAGCAACAGAAAAGGGGGCTGTACTATCTTAACCCTATAAAACCGTTGTCTGAATATGGTAAAGCAGTTAATAATAATAATTAATAACCAGCAAGTTTTACGCTTTTTTTTGTCAACATTGAATATATATATATATATATATATATATATATATATATATATATATATATATATATATATATATATATATATATATATATATATATATATATATATATATATATATATATATATATATAGATTGATATCTCGCATGTTCCAAGTATGTGTTTTCCAGTGGCTCCAACAGTTGGAAAAATATAACGAAATGCAAAGTTAATCAACATTTGTTTTGTTTAGAGATCATTTAATTTACCTTCCACCAGAGGAAATCATTCTCTGAGATGCTGTGTTTTCTTGACAAAAAGGGTTCAGGAGATGCATCCATCTGTTCCCTAAACCCAGGATCACCATCTCTTATACATTTGAGACAGGAACAAAAGCTTGACTTCCAGGGCCCAAAGGAGTAAACAGATAAATTCCATGAAGGACTGAAAAACATAGGAATCACTGCGATGCACAGGAGCAGGGAAATTAGAACCCCGGATTTTTTCTTTCTGTAATTCATCTTTAATGAAGAACAATCTGTGGATTCAGTGAGTGGAGAAATATTCAAGTGAGTAAATTTAAGAATCTAGACAATGTTACAGAGAAGCCTACAACAAAACACTATCCACTGTTTCAAAAGCAACCTTGGTGACACAATCTGGGGACAGCATTGCCCTTGAGGACAAAGTATAATCAATGCCATATGTGACAGGTTTATATGTGTTAATTCATTTAAAAGACATTGCCTTTCTACTTAAATAGCATAACATGACACCCAGCAGAAAGGAAAAGATCTTGGACAATGTTTATTTAATGTAACATAGAAAGACACTTAAAATATTTGATAAGTAGACTGGTTCTTATAGTGTTCTCTTCTGCTCTATCTGAGCACTCAAAGAGTTTTTTACAACATGCCTCATTCACTCTTTCATATGAAAACTGCAAGTTGCATCCGAGAGCAACTGAAATTTGTATCTTGTTCTGGGATATTTGGTAAACGAGATCAAACCACCAACATTCCACTTAGCAGATGACCTGCTCTACCTCCTAAAAACTAAATAATCCTATTAACCTGCTAAAGAATCAATCAGAAAGACACAATTCAGTCACACTATAATTCTAACATGTTTTTTAAATGTATATATTTAACAACATCTGAATAAGGTTTTTTTTAAGAGGTTCTATAAAGCTTGTCATGAGTAATTAATAGTGTTAAATGTAATATATTTTCTCTTACCTTCAAAAGTAAAGGAAGTAGAGAGCAGTCAGAGAGCCTGTGAACGATAGAGCGATTTGAATTGGTGAGCTACTATTCAAATGCCCTGATGGTGTTAGTGGGGTTTATTTTTGATTCTAGGAAAGCTGAATTGTTTTGGTTGTTCTTGGAATTGAGAAAAGAGGAAAAACTTGTCTGTTAACTGTGGCACAGCCAGTGTGGCAATAGCTGGGAGGGTTTATTTATGATCCATTTAACCCATTACGTGAAGGAAACCATGTATGCATGTCACATTATTTTTGATATGAGCTTATGAATGTAGTACCATAAATAATGAGAAGAAGAAGAAGAATATCACATGATTTTATTTTTAATTATTATTATTATCATTATTATTCTATTTATTAATATTGTAATGCTAGATGGGAAAATGAGTTTCATTCAGTCTCATTTTTGAAAATGATGAATGACTTTTATTATAATTATATTTATTATTTTATTATTGTTTGCAGTAGTTCACCTGTGCTGAAGCTGATGTGGTCTACTCCTTTACATATTCTAATTGGAGTCATTCATACCAGTCATCACTTGTATAAAAATGTATGCTTTTTGAAATGTTTTAGAATGCCATTAAACTTCTATACACAAAACAGAGGGCAGGACTTGTTTGTTTTTTAATTTTTCATAGTACAAGATTATACTATATTATTAAGAAAGTACCAAAGATGGTATGCTACAATAATGGAGAGAAAACCTCCAGATTCAGACAGCCTCATATGAGCAAGCACTTGGTAACAGTGGGAAGGAAAAATTCTTATAAGGAACCCTCTGCACTGAACTAGACACATTACAAACTGAGGAAGATAGATTAAGAATAATAATTATTAAATGCAGCGTGGTGCAGAAACACCACAGAAATCTTGATAACCTCAAATTTCTTGTGACCATGCACAGTTTTTCACTCAAAAACTACTCTACCTACTGTATTCTACCTGTATGTGTGGATGTGGAGGAAAGCTCAAGAGCAGTCACAGGGAACAACAGTGGAAAGAAATTATCCTGTACTGGTCCTATTGGTCCTATGCACAGCCGAAGCACAGCTTTGCAGGACATCATCTACCTGCTGTTTACTACCACCTGGAAAAATCTATTAAAGAACCAGTGTTTTGGTTCATCTTGCTCGTTGTTGGTCCTTCAGCCAGCAGGGCTCAAGAATGTTCTAACATGCTAAAGCAGGGGTCGGCAACCTTTCTGATGATGAGTGCCATCTACAATTTCCTCAGAAGTCAGTGTGCCATATGACTGCATTAGCAATCAATTTAACTTTCACTTTCACTTTCACTTTGTGATCTTTTATCTAGAAATGTGCTATGTAAATAAAATTTTACTTACTTACTTACTTTCTTAATAATGCTCTATATCAACAGTTACACACTATATAGAGAAACTTTATAGAATTATATTTGTTTGCAGATGTTGGCATAGTGCAGATCAGCTATTTTGAAACAAAAAAAGACACTTTTTATCCATAACAAGAACTCCATAACAGCAAATGAACTGTACACAAGAAAATGCAAATGCTATTCATTGTCTCAACAATGATAAGAGAAATAAGCTGGGCGGATATGGCATGTTTGTTAATACAGGGATACACATGTTAATGTGATCTCTGGTCTTCAAGTGTCCAGCATTCAGACGGCTACCTGAGGACACTCTTCGTGTGAGAGAAAATCTGCTCACACGAAGATGTAGAGCCAAATACTGTCAATAATGCCTCTGCAATGTTCTGAAGACAGTTAAACTTGTCAGGTAGTGATGTTCAGCAGGTGAAATGCAATCTCCATGAACACGCACAGCTGTGGATTCCAGCTGCGTTCATAGTTCTGCAAACTCTGACCCCCACAGAGTCAAGCTTTTCAGTTCAATCAGCTGCATTTCGATGTCTTCTGTGTCCAGATTGTTAGTGTGAGACAAATCCAGCTGCTCATTAAACCTTTCTGGTTTGATCAGAAATGAAAACATTGGTCGATACACCTGAAAGTCCCGAAAACGCATTGTGAATTCTGCCTCGAGTCTACAGATGTATCCAAGTATTTCCATGGTACTATACTGCATTAAGCGGACAGCTCCTGAAGCATTTGAATCGTCGGAATGTGGAAATTTCAACATCGCTTGAAAAAACTGCCAGCTATCAACGTCACAAGTTACAAGTTATTTTTAGCCAATTATAAGTTGAATCTGGTAGTTGGGGTTGTTAGCTAAGATACCGTCATAAAGAAGTGGCCCAACTAATGTGTCTATGCGAGCTAATTTGTGATGTGCACCTCTGGCCCAGCCATTTATTTTTTAATGCACCTTCTCAGATTAATTCACTACATGTCGTGCCATCAGTTAACCTTCGCGTGCTAGCTGTGGCATTGCATGCCCAGGGTTACACAACTGAACCAGATGTCAGCAGATGTTTCATGAGTTGTCCGTCTTTTCTTCCTCTCTTGTCCAGTCTTGTCATCTTTCTCCATCTCTGAGTGATGTTAGCACTCTTTCCTTTCTCTCCCCTTGTGAAATACAGCAGCTGGACCAACACACTGTGAGACAAAATAATGTCACACAGTTTGTATGTTTTCTCTTTAGAAACTGATAGAAACACTGCATTTGAATTTACCAGCCACTTAAAAAAGTCACTCCCTTTATGTTTGCTCCTCTTCTGTAGAGATAGCTACACAATCCCACTTTTAAACCCTGACTATGGCAAATTTAATCTCTTTTTATGTGACCTCCTCAGTTGATTAAGAGACGAGCAGGAACACCTTTCTTGTTTAGGGTCAAATTGGTTTGATGTTTGGAGGCAGGCAGTGAAGAAATTATAACTTGACCAAAATGCATTAAAGCAAAGGTGTCAAACTCCAGGCCTCGAGGGCCGGTGTCCTGCAGGTTTTACATGTGTCCTTTATCCAACACAGCTGATTCAAATGGCTAAATTACCTCCTCAACATGTCTTGCAGTTCTCCAGAAGCCTGGTAATGAACTAATCATTTGATTCAGGTGTGTTGACCCAGGGTGTTATCTAAAACCTGCAGGACACCGGCCCTCGAGGCCTGAAGTTCGACACCCCTGCATTAAAGCAAAAGTAAGTAGCCTGTTCTTTAGTCATATTATTATTTAAAGGATTTTGCTTGGATAAAAGTTCCATACGGGGTGATTCCTTTGTCATGCCCTTGATAGCATGTAATATCCTTTTTTGCATTTTTCTGTGGAAAAAACAACAATCTAATGCTCATGAATCTCATGAAAATTACACAGAATAGACATCATTATGAATAAATACAGTCACAGTGGTCAAATGTGACTACCAGTGCTATCACACACACACAGGTGTACAAACAGGCACTCACAGACACACACTATCTTGGTTGGCTGCTGCCTTTAAACATCTCATGCGTTGTTGGCTTTGTGTGTGTCACGGCTGGGGCAGCAGTCGTGTGGTGGAGTTAAATGAGGACCCAAGATGCAAGAAATGTCGAGATGCAGGTGAGCGTTTTATTTACTAATGGTGAAGTATACAGAAACGAGGGTGGCGAGGACTGCACAAAGACATGAACCTAAACTGGGAAAACTAATAAACCTGGAACACAAGATGGAACAGAGAGAGACACGGCGAGATACCAACTAACGCAGAGAAATACAGACAACGCGATGAGGAGCACAAGCAGACACACACTATAAATACACACACCAGGCAATCAGGAAATGGCACACAGGAGGGGACACAGCTGGAACTAATGGGCATAACGACACACAGACCTACAAAGTAAAACAGGAAACACAGACTGTTTTACAACACAAAACTCGGGACCCGAACAGAGCACAGAGGACAGACACAGGTAGGGCTGATACAACACTCAAGCACTAAACACAAGAACCAAATCCTAAGAACTAATACCAAAATCAGAATAAACACAAAACACAAGGTGAAACCAAAAGGAAACACAAAACGCTGGGTCAAAATGACCCAGGATCATGACAGTGTGCTACTCCATAAGATTCAATATTTATTATTTACTGTTACCTATGCTTATGTTGGTTGTTCCTGTAGTTTCCCTTCTGTGCTGTTTTCCTGTTTTACAAAGCAAGTAGAGAAGCAGATTTTCAGTGTCTTTTCTCTCTATCCCTCTTTTCCTCTATTTTTCTTTCCCTCTCATTCTGTTAACTCTCTTCCCAACTTCTCTTTAGTCATATGATTTCTCTTTTCTGTCCTTTCTGATTGTAATAACTTCAAATAAAAATAAATTATAAAGAGCAAATAAACTATGACAATCAAGTGGACCAATATAGCAAAAGGTCCACTTGAAATAATATAAAACTAAAGTAAAATAAATAAAGACAAAATAAACAGCTGTAGAAAAAAGCAAATAAAACATTAATGCCTTGACAAACTGCTAAAATACACCAAATGCAAATACAAACCAGTTCTACATGAGTTTGTACCTGTTCCAGTAAAGACAAGCTTATGCTTGCCAAAGTAAAGTAGCAGTGCAAATCCTGTTCAAAGCAAAACAAGCCGGCAGAGCATGGCTATCAAAGGTATCACCGTTAAGCAAGATTCATTAAAAAAAAGTTCTCAGTGTCACAGAGGTGGCAGCCTTTTTTACAAGGGAGAAGCATTAGGGTAGCTACAACAAGTTTTTATACAGTCTGTAGTTGATCATGGTACTGCATGTAAGTTAAAAGAACCAATAATTTTTGTTACACAGTAGATACCTATTTAACTATGCATTTAATTCTCACAGCTGCCTGTGTGGAACGCAGGAGTCTGACCCAAATGCAGGACTCAGAAACAAAGGTTAAACTATAAAACAACATTACTGCAGAATTTTAGGAAGGTATAAAAACAAAGAAATAAAATCAACAAACCTTCAAAGGGGGAAAATGTGAAGGAGGACATGACAAAAGGCAGGGGGAAACTGAAAACTTAAATATAAATAATGGATAATGAGAGGATATAAAACTTGAACCAAAGTACAAGAGAAAAAACAGAATAAGACAGATAGGAAAAGAAACACAAACTTGACCCTGTAGACTGTGACAGTAATAATGTTTTGCTTTTTTAAGTTTAAATAAAATTTTGTACATTAACAACAAAGGTAATTATAAAATGTCACTATAAGCACAACATGAGTAACAACATGAGTAACAAACAATAATTTCATTTTTTTTGTTACTGTACTTAAACTGTTTGTACTAACCACACCTCTCGACATGGCTCTTTTTTCCCCCCTTAAACTTCCACCCAGGTTCTTAGAACTCTCATCGTACTACGTCATTCCTAGTAGGAGGAAAGTTTTTAGAAAGGCGCTAGTCCCAGAAAACTATGTCAAGTCTTATTATGGGTGTGTGAAGATGTTCTTGCAATGAGCATGATTTGTAAATAAATCCAGGCTAAGAGTGCCAGTTTAGTTCATAGTGCGAGTAGGCAATAAGGCTGAAATGTAGTGTCCCTGGTCCTAGTCCCACTCTGCACTTTGTCCCTAATCCAAGGTAATCCAATTCCTTTTGAATTATAACATTGACAAGATTTTCAGAAAACTTTAACTGTGATCTTGACCTTGAGGTGCAGCTGAATATTTTTGCTTTGAGATCAAGGTCAGCGTAATTTGAAGTTGTCTACGTCGGACCCTATGCCACCAGAACCAAGACAAAGACTTCGGTAAGGGAAGGGGGGGGGGCTTTGTGCTTATTCTGGACCAAAAGCTGGCCATCTACTGCTCCTCAGGGGAGAGCATGCTCTTCTGCTTTTAGTAACACAAATTCATTGCACAGAACATCCTCTGAATTGTCTAAACTGATCATATCTCTGCTTTGTTTGATATCCAAGAAAGATTTGTCAATGAAATATCTCACGGTGACATCAGCGTGACGCATGTTTAGACTTTAGATAGCTCACGGAAAGACACATGACGCAGACAGAGGAATGGAATAAAACGTAAAGAGAGGAACGACACAGGAGACAGTGATGAGACAGTGATAAGAAAACATGAACTGGAAATAAACTTAAAGGCAAAAAGAACTAAACTCAAGACTAAACAGTAAAACCTGAACTTAAACATCTTAGAAAATACAGAAAAGGAATCATATTATTATTAGTAGTAGTAGTATTAGGGTCTACCTTACAATATGAAGCACTATGAAGTAACTGTTTATGTGACTTGGCACTGTATAGATAAAATTAAACTGAATGTAAAATTGAACTGACTGCAAAATAAACATGGCCTTGAAGGCTCTGGTTCCCATTCTACATTTGAAACCTAAGACCTGAACTCTTCCACAGCATGCATTTTCAATTTCTCTTTGATATTTGGCCATATTGGGGCCCGATGAATGTAAAAACAAAGAATTACCAGATTTTTTTAGATTAGATTGGATGAAACTTTATTAATCCCTCGGGTGGGTTCCTCCGGGAAATTCAGTTTCCAGTAGCACAGCACCGACAGAAGTTGCATGTTACAGATACAATAAGGGGAATGAGAGTAAGGATATAAGCATAAATATACCATGTATACATATATATAAATACAGAATATATAATATGGATAAACAGGATTGCACATTTGAGTGAGTCTATTTCACAGTGATTATTGCACAGTCAAATATAAGAAAAAATATTGCGAATATGGCACAGTATAAAAAGCACTACAGCTCAATTGTTCCCTCCCTCTCTAGTCCCCCTGTTTCCCCTCCCTCTCCCCACCAGTGAGGAGTTAAACAGTCTGATGGCGTGTGGGACAAAGGAGTTTTTAAGTCTGTTGGTGTTTGACTTTGGGAGAGGCAACCTGTCGCTGAATAGGCTCCTCTGATTGTTTACGACCGTGTGCAGAGGATGCCCAGCAATGTCCATAATGTCCAGCAGTTTCTTTAATGTCCTTTTCTCTGCCACTGTCACCAGAGTGTCCAGCTTCATGCCGACCACAGAGCCAGCCTTCCTGATTAGTTTCTCCAGCCTGGATGAGTCCTTCTTTGCTGTGCTGCTCCCCCAGCACACCACAGCATAGAAAAGAGCGCCTACCACTTATTTACAGTCCAGGCCCTGAGGTGACAGTTGATGAGCGCCTGGTTCCTTTCAGCGGTCGCTGTTCCTTCAAGGTGTACATTCCGAAAGAACCAGGGAAATGTGGCTCAGGGGATTGGGAAGCTCATCTGTAACTGGAAGGTTGTCAGTTCGATCCCCCTGCTCTCTCTCTCTTGGCCGTTGTGTCCTTGGGCAAGACACTTTACCCTACCAGCAGGCACTGGTGTTGGCCAGAGGGGCAGATGGCGCGATATGGCAGCCTCACTTCTGTCAGTCTGCCCCAGGGCAGCTGTGGCTGTAACTGTAGCTTGCCTCCACCAGTGTGTGAATGTGAGAGTGAATGAATAGTGGAATTGTAAAGCGCTTTGGGTGCCTAGAAAAGCGCTATATAAATGCAATCCAATCCAAAATTGTTCACAGTTAAAGAATGTTGAATATTAAATAATATAAAAATTTGGTGGTGAAAAATCGTTTTTGTGCTAATTTAAGAGGACCGGTCAATTTTGACAGGGAACACTGGAGCAAGGGATGGGAAGTAAACGTTCTTTTTCAAACCTTTGAACACATTCTCACTCACTAAAAAAAACTTCGAATCATTGTTGCATAACTGGAGCGGATGTTAAACCTAACTTTAGCACAGGTGCTGCTTTTCCTTGCGGACAATGAAGACCATCCTGTGAACTGTTGCAAAGAATGATTGTGTCAAAAATAACATCAGTATGATGCATCGGGACACCAAAAGATTTCTAGTCTCATATTGCATTTGATGACAGGGTATGTGCTTACTGGAAGAATATTTCTTTCTGTGCTATTGACCACACCTCTTGACATGCCTCTGCATTGTGTCTGCAATGCTTTTACTCCTTTGTAAAAACATTGCACATGTATAGAGGGAGGAGTAGAACTAAGATCAAGAAAAAAAAAAGCAGGTGCATGTGGAGAGGTGAGGTTTTCATATGTCACGTCATTCTCTCAGGTAGAGGTCATGTTTTTCCACACTAAGCTGTCTCATCAATGTTTTTATGAACCTTATTTTGTGCATTGGTGCACTGCCGTGTTGGAACAGGAAGGGGCCATTCCACAATTGTTTCCACAAAGAGCATGAAATGGTCCAAAATCTCTTGGTATGCCAAAGCATTAAGAGTTCCTTTCACTGGAACTAAGGGGTCGAGTGCAACTCATGAAAGACAATCCCACACGATAATCCCTCCTGCACCAAACTTTACACTTGGCACAGTGCTGTCAAGTACCATTCTTCTGGCAACTGGCCAACCGAGACTCATCCATCAGGTAGTCAGGCAGAAGTGTAATTTGTGACTCTGGAGAACACGTCCACACTGCAGTGGCATGCTTTACACATTGACACTTAGCACAGCAAACTAATGCAGAGTTGCCTCTCAGTGTGAGCTTAGACCTTTCATTATTTAAGTATATTAAATCCATAGAATCGATTATTCATTGAATGAGACCTGCACACTCAACCAGCCCACACACAGGTAACATTTTGGTAAAACCTTAAACAATTTTCACCTAATTAGACACAGTTTTCCCTTCAGTCATAAACTGTTGATTGGATGTTGTCATCACCCTGCCTCTGAGGTCAACCTCATGGTCAGAGGTCCAGCTTTCTGAAGAAATGTAATTACAAAAAATTAAAAAAAAAAAAATGTCACTGATTCAGAGATGGTCTTTCCCTTTTCACGTAAATGGCCTCCTTGACTCCGCACTCAAACCAGCGTTCTTCCCTGTCCAGGATGTGTACATCCTCATCGTTGAAAGAGTGTCCACTGGCCTGTAGGTGTAAATAAACTGCAGAGTCCTGGCCTGATGAGGTTGCTCTTCTGTGTTGTGCCATCCGCTTCGCTAGAGGTTGTTTGGTTTCCCCGATGGAAAGACCATCTCTGAATCGAGGAGGGGGCCTAAGGGTACATCTTTCGCCATCTTACAATGCTGTGATTGCAGCCATTCCCCAACTCTCTGTAAATGGTACTCATGGCCATTGATCAGTGTTCTTTGATCAGTGGGTTTTGGTCAGTGATTGTTGATCAATGGTCATGGGAATTTGCATAATTATGATTAAGGAACTGACCTCACAGCCCATTGTTCCTTCAGTGGGCTGGTTTCAGTCATTATGCAAATGTACTGTTTATAAGGTTTGGGGAAACCTGGAGTCAGCTGAGACTGAAGAAGTCACTTGGATGAGTGACGAAACGTTTCTCCCACAAAACGCTACGTCCAGATGAACAGATTCAACTTTTGGAGATCACTAGTGATCATTTTGGTGTCATATTTTGACTACAGATAGAGATCATTTAAAAGTTTAGGTTCTTCTTTTCAGTGTATTAGCAACTCTTAAAAAAATGAAAATGCAAAGCCTGCTGCTGTGATGTTCCACCCTGATCTTCATCTGCTGACAGTGCTACTGCTGGTCTCAGAAACACAGCTAGAACACAGTGTTCTAGTTTGTCAAATGTAATAACATGAGTAACTATAGTACAAATGCCCATCCATGCATTTTTCCGGTCTTTCCTGTTTTGTTTTATTTGTCTCTCTTTATTATTCATGTGCGTGTTCTCACAAAGATTCTGCTGACACCTGCCCTTAACTAGAACTTAAACAATCCTCTTTCGGTGTGTGAAATGAGATGATGGCTGTCAACACACTGTCAAAAAAGGTTTGCTACTTCCTTCTAGGTTGCTTGGAGGATCTGTTGGTGTCCTGTAGTGTGATGGAAATATTAGGTAATACATTATAACACAGCTGTAACTCAGTGTATTTTATATCGAATTTACATTGTAATTGCATTTACCAACAACTATTTAAAGGTATATTCACTAGAAAAAGAGACTGACAAGTCAGGTTTTTACAGGGAAAAAAGAAATACTACCTCACCAGGTCTTCACTATACCTACAGGTTGTCAAGGTTCTGAGGAGGACTAACCCCTGAAAAGCAGGTGGCGCTGAAAACACCTCTCCAGCGTGTCATTAAAATGGCACAATTCATCTGTGGAGTACCCTTCCCTCGACTACATCATCACAAACTCATCAAGGACTGCACCAACCCACAGCACACACTGTTCATACTCCTGCCATCTGGTAGACGCTACAGGAGTGTGAACGCGAGGACAACCAGACTAAAAAACAGTTTCCATCTACAGGCTAATCTGTCAGGGGGGCGGATAAAAAACTGACTCAACAGCAGAGCTCCTTGCAGATAAACAGTGAGGTTTATTTACAAAGTGGAGAAAATAATGAACATCTGATCTATGTACAATGAATGTTGAGTGGGGAGTCTTCTTTGCTAATACTCCAGTGCTGACTGAAGATCGATCACTCTGTTAAATAGTCTGGCTAAGATGGCGGAAGATCAGCAGCAGGTGCAAAGGCTTCAGCCCGGGGACACCCCAACGGACGTAAACAAACATATATAGAGAGAAACGAGAGGGAGAGAGAACACTATATCACGGGTAGGCCAACTGGTGAGGACCGTCGGACCTTGACATAATGAATCACTGACTAATTGTTATCTATTGACTATTGTTGAATAACCTGACCTGTACATTTGCAACATTGAACATTTATATACAATCTAATACAACTTCATGCAATACAAGCAATTATCACATTTGGAATATCTTAATAACTGTGACAGTGCTGCATAACTACTTGCCCTTTAAAATTTTAATTACACCCTACTCTTGTGTACATAGCACCCGCTTTATTCTTTTTATGATTAAAGTTAAGTTTATTCTTTAGTTAGTTGTTTATTTAGTTGTGTGAAGGGAACTCGCAAAGTAAGAATTTCATTGCTCAGCGTAACCATTTGTGTTTTGCAGTGTATATGACAATAAACTTCTTGAATCCTGAATTACCACACTAAATTAAATCACATTTATGTTGCTACTTGTGTTACAAAGTTTTTTCACTTATCTTAAAAATAAAAGAACTTTTTCCACGATTAGCAAAGCTGCTAGACCTTTCTTCTGCGGTGCCCAAATGTGATAATTACAAATACCAACCGTGTAATTTTCCCAGTCTTTCCAGTTTGGGCGTGTTTTCTTTTGTTTTTGTCTTGCTTTGTTACACCTACTCATTTCCGCATTTCAGCTGCAGCATGAAATGCTGCTTCATTCAAAGTTTCAATGTGTCATCATTCTGAGTCAGTGCTTCTCATTACTTAAACCTTTTGACGTCATTAAACATAGCATTCAACAGATCAAAAATATGTAATTCTTGTAGAAGAAAGCACAGAGGTATGAATGTTTGTTTGTAGCTAAAAATTATAGTCTATGAAAGCAAAACAAAGTCACAAAAAATATCTTTTAAATGAGATGACTTTTGCATATTACTGTATGAGTTTTTTGTACACTTGTCTATCCATTTATTGATTTTACGTATATTTGGCTTTAAGATTTTTTTTAAATTAATTGTTGATTTCTCGCCACTCTCCTTATAGTAAGCTCTTATTCTAAGGTAGAAATGTTTATTCTTTGTAGCAGAGTGACCTCTGCCCTTGTCACTGGACTTTGGGGAAACACTTCTTTTCCAGAAGACCTTTAAGTTTTCAACATTCATTTCTCTGATCTATTTGACAGATTTCACCATCTCATGTAAATATGACTACTGCTGACTCCAAAAGAATCATTGGCAATAAAATTAATATGACACTGACACACCTTTATTAAGACACTGATGAGTGAAGGCAAGCAATGCACAACTTGTTAAATCTAAAAATAGACATAGATTAAAACGTACCAGAGTAAAGCAATCTTTTCTTTAATCTCAGACAGCATATTTAATAAAAATCTCCTTGCCTATTTGCATCCTTCCTTTACATCACCTCCACCGTGTGACCACTGTCAGCTGTTGTCACTGAATGCTGCACTTGTTTCATGCTCATAGGAAAACGTAGTTGTCTCTTTTTCATGGGCATGTATGTCTCCCTTGAACTGGGCAAGTTGAGAGGCTAGAAGCTAACACAGATGAACACACAATGTAAGCACTGTGGATAAACCTCTGGTCTTTCATGGCAAAGAAAGATTCTCCGAGGCTTATTGTCTGTGCTTTGCCTAGAAACCCAACAAGTATTAGCAAGTAAACAAGCTTGAGTGATTTATCATCATAACAGATACGTTTCTTCATTCTAACCACCTTCTCCAACATGTGTGAGGCAAAGAAGATGGAGTTTGAACAAGTTGTTAATTACTCCTTTAGCTGAAATAACCAGAGCTCTGACCATCTCTGGTTTAAAAAAAACAGCCAAGCAGGTACAGGCTTGGCCACAATTTCAAAACTGATATCTGTGAGAATGTCTGAAAGTAACAAAATGCTCTGCTAACGCTCTACTTTAAATTTTTATTAATAATTTAATACCCCTTATAGGTATTGACTATTAACTTTATCACATGCTCCCAAAGTATTTTAATATACTACAGTAACTTTTTAATTTATTTATTTTTACACTTTGTTCAGTTTGGTTTGGTTTCTATGGAACTCATGTCAGATTTGTTATGGAGAGGGGGGATCATAGATATGACAAACTATTGATTTTTACAATATGATGCTGGACATTAAACAGAATATGAAGTTTTCCAAAATCAGCTCCACCTTCAGTATATGCAGCAGTGTAAGACTGATGGAGAGCATTTTTCTGCAGTATAATTATTTTTTACTTTTGCCTTCTTACGCAAAACTTCTTTCCATTAATACAGATTTTTCAGCACAGAGTTGACGGGCATCTTTTCTTAAAGGAATATGTTTAGGAAAAGATTCAAAATCCCACTACTCATTGCTGCATCCAGCTAATAGTTAATAATCTTTATTAATGCAGTCAATATTAATTTAACAAAAGACATCATATTTTACAGTTCTTCAGTCAGGAAGGAGGGCAGCACGGTGGCACAGTGGTTAGTACGGTTCCCACACAGCAAAGGTTGAATTCCAGCATCAGGCCAGGGTCTTTCTGTGTAGAGTTTGCTTGTCCTCCTCATGTTGTTGTGGGTATTATTCCTCGCAAGAATATGCACTTAGTGGGGTTAGATTAAATTGCCCATAGGTGTGAATAGTTGTCTGTCTCTCTGTTAGCCCTGTAACAGACTGGCGACCAGTCTAGGGAGTGCCCTGCCAATAATAGCTGGCTTAGGCTCCAGCACCCCCCACAACCCTGACAAGGATAAGAGATAAGAATAAGGAGTGCAGAAAGGTAAAGAGGTATGTATAGAGTGCACGGTTGTGTTCTGTAAGCCACTGTCAAAAACTGGTGAGACTAGAAAAACCCTGATTTTCATGAGCTGACATGTCCTGGAGAGGTAGTGAAAAATAACTAACAATCTTGGTGTAACAGATACATGTAAACGTTTACATTTACATGTTTCTATAATAGAAGCCCCATGGCAGTTGCTTTGATGTGTCTTTGGGCTGGTTTTCAGCTTTGATTTACATTGACAATTTTATGTTTATACATAACAAATAAAATAAATATAATAAAATAAATAAATATAATAATGAAAATAAAAATAATAGATTGGATGTTTTCAATTCAGTTTTATTTATATAGCGCCAAATCACAACAGCAGTCACCTCAAGGCGCTTTATATTGTACAGTAGATCGTGCAATAATAGATACAGAGAAAAACCCAACAATCATGTGACCCCCTATGAGCAAGCACTTTGGCGACAGTGGGAAGGAAAAACTCCCTTTTAGCAGGAAGAAACCTCCGGCAGAACCAGGCTCAGAGAGGGGCGGCCATCTGCTGCGACCAGTTTTCTCATGAGGACGGGCATTTGTGTTGATGTGTGGGATGTGTGGGATTTATGTGACAATCCATTACCCGTCACTAATCCGTAATTATGTGTGAATCCATTTCAGGTCTTTCAACAAAGCAACACAGGAAATAATGTAACTGTAGTTTAACAATTTACTTTATTCAGCAAATAATTAGCTAACATAATTTTCCTACATCCAGCTTGCAAACTCAGGTATACACAAGTTTCTTGGTTTCTTTTAGTGATTTTAAAAAATATATAAACCAGTTCTTCTCTGGATGAAACCTGCATGCTCAACAAGCCCTAACACAGTCCTTATCAGATTTTTTTATTTATTTATTTTTTTTTTAACAGTAGTTTTCACTCTTGAAATGTACTGATGCATGTCTGCCTCTCAAACATTTTTAGATGTGTTCCTTTGATAGTAGAAACTCCCTCATCATGCTGACTGATTTCGAACCATTGATTTGCATTGCTCCAAGTAGAAAGTAGAGTATTATTGAAATATTTTGGCCACTCCTTAAAAAAACATGCCTTTCATCAGAATTTAAACTGTAAATGTCAAAGTTAGAACACAGTGTTCTAGTTTGCATGAATGTAATAACACGTGTGACTATAGTACAAATACCCATCCGTGCATTCTCTGGTCTTTCCTGTTTTGTTTTTTTCTCTCTCTCTCTCTTATCCATGTGCATGTTCTCACGAAGACTGCTGAACCCTGCCCTTAACTACAACCAAAACAATCCTCTTTCGGTGTGTGATCTTGAATCAATACGTGTCCTTGTTTAAACTGAGAAATTCTGAGATGATGGCTGTCAACACACAGCCAAAAACAGTGTGCTACTTCTTTGTGGGGGATGGAGCACACAGGTGAATCATGCAAGGACATTTGTTTTCAGCTAAACTCCGTGCCAGCTACAGAGCTACCTTGGCAGGGCATTTTTAAGATTGTACACTGTAAAGTGCTATACAAATACAGGCCATTTACACTTGTAAATGTACCCATGGATATTGACCCTATTATATTATCTTCTAGGTTACTTGGAGGATTCTGTTGGTGTCCTGTAGTGTCATTAGAATATTAGGTAATACATTATAACACAGCTGTAACTTAGTGTATTTTCAATGTCATTTATATCAAATTTACATTGTAATTGTATTTAAAAGTATATTCACTAGAAAAGGTGGTTGACAAGTCAGCTTTTTACAGGGAAAAAAGAAATACTACCTCACCAGGCCTTCATTATACCTACAGGTTGTCAAAGTACAACTGTGGTGTAAAAGAGCTGCAAACCAAGTACGATACTTTCTTGGTCCATCAAATATAGCTGAACAGCACTTGCAACTGTGCTTTACTTATGGTTAAGTTCTGCCACCTACAGTTTTTCATGAGCATTGCATGTGCATTTGGAACAATGTAAATGGATTTAGGTCAAAGAACGTAACTTAGAATTTCAGTAATGCAAAAGCCTTTGTGGACTGGACAGAAGAGAGGCAGATGGGACACCTGAGGGGGAACAAAGGATTGAACCATGTAAAAGAGCGAGTATGAGTGATCAAGAATACAGTATCGCAACCATTAAGTTTGCTCTTTAGCTAGACTTTAAGTCTAGCTGTAACAAGTCTAAAATTAAGATTTTGACTCACTTTCTATTCTCAGCCTTTGGAAGTAAATATCTGTTGATCTGTTGTCACTATGTTTGAAATCTGCCAATATTTTCATTATAGCTTGCACTATTGGAACATGTTATGTTTAAAACTACTCATATAGCAATGTATTTAATATACTGTGGGAACCAGGAAAAGGAAACAGCCAAGTTATCATTATCGTCACCAGTGAGTTGTAGAATTAGACTGCTGATTGAATAGAAGCACAAACCTAACATCTAGTGGTGAACACAGTTACAGTGCAATGACACTGTGTACTAAAAGGTCAATCGTCATTAGATTCCTCATATTTTCCTTACAAGCACGCTGATCATTTTTATTCTCCTGTACATGTATGAAACGCTGCAGCAGTGGTCCCAAAAAGCGCGTATTTTTTTCTTCATTTTTTTAAACAGCAATGTTAATTTTTATGTGAGGGGGGGAAAAAAAAAAAAAAAAAAAAAAAAAAAAAAAAGGGGGAGCCTTAAATGCTTTACTGTTCCTTTACATGACAGATAAGGAAGTTCACAAGTTTACCGTTTTGCCACAAAAGCACGTATACAGTATTAAAATATTGTCCAACACAAGGGTGGTGCGACAGAGCAACACTAAGCTGTATGAAAAACTCATGTTTTACAAATCAATGTACCCAATTCATCAGCTGATTTAACTGATATCTCTCTCTCTCTCTCTCTCTCTCTCCTCCCTCCCCCCCCCTCTCTCTCTCTCGTTTGTTTTTGGAGGGTGGTGACCATCTCTACTCAAAGTCCCCTTTTTAAGATTGGAGAACAGTAGGTGGACAGTTCCATTTTGACTTCTAACAGCATGCTTTCAAAATACAGAGCCAATCAAATCACACTGGATAGAAAACTGAAACAATGATCAAAAATGTGTTCTGAAGTGAAACACTGAACAGTTAGTATTATTGTAGCCAATATCCAGTTTCCCCTTTACCTGAAAGAAAATGCGTAAGAAAATCGTAACATACCACTGTGCCACAATAAGCAAACAAGGTAATGAGTGTTATTTGAATAATTTTAAATAAGTTCATCTCTTTTTTAAAAATTAGGCAAATAAGCACAGAGTCAAAGATGTATTCAAGTAGCTTTATTTGTTAAAAACCAGAACAATTGACAAATAAGACTTAAAATTTATTTCCCTTGAGCCGTCAATTCCAGGCTAGCTCATGAATGATGTGTAACAGACGATGTGAATGAAGGCACTCCATCTTAAGTCCAAGTATCATTCCCAACCAGTTCAAGTAAACAACCTCCTCTCAGCCTCTGTGACAATCAATAACAGCTGAGTGTAGGATGTTTACATGAACTGAGTCTGAACAACTGAACACAAAGCTACACTTTAAAGGAGCACAGTGTCTAAATCAGGTATGGATTTCAATGAATATTGAATAAAAAGGTTAACTTGGCAGTAGGAGGCAGCCAGCAGCCGCAAACATCAGACTGAAAGCTCTGTGGTGCAGACAGCTTCCAGTCGGGGATGTTTACAGCCCCAGACTACCAAGTGCATGTGGAGCCTTAAATGCAGATTATACAAACACTTTCCACCTACATTTGATCTGAAGATGCCAGCCCAGGTCCTTTATAGAGTTAAGGTCAGAAGGTTATAGTGGCCACACTGGTTTTCCTTTTGAGCAATCAGGAAGCCTAGAAAAGAAAAACATTTCCATAGCATGTTAGGACATTGCCAAGTTGGGATCACCATAGGGCTGGGCGATATATTGAGTTTTTTAAAAATATCGATATATTTATACGAGATATAAGATGTGACAATATCCTTTATATCGATATAGTCTATGTTACGTTATAATTATACTTGTGGAGCCACAAGTTTGCCTCTCTTTCGTCCACTTTTGTCTCTACACAACGTTACTCTGCCGCGCCTCTCTCCTTCACTGAACACAACTCCCCCTCCTCCCCCATTGCTTCACCTGCAGGCAGCGACAAGATGGACACAGCAAATCTCCGTTAACAAGTTACTGCGCATCCCCCCCGTGCGTGGGGCTGGATGCCATCAACGTGTTAACGAGCTAACCGCGGTAACGCTATGCAGCCCACGGGCTGCACGGCCTGAAATCCTTTCATTTTCTCAAAAGTTGACAGCGCGCCTTATGTATGAATTCTGGTTGTGCTTGATGAGCGCGAACCGATTTTATGTGGTACACGGCGCTCAGCAATACGTCAAAAAATGTTTTAGTATGACTTTGGTAAGCTACGGAGCTGCTACGGAGATGGATTGTTGGAGCATTACGACTACCGAGGAGCCTCGCGGAGTAATACGTACTGTGCTTCAACGTACTGTGTGTGTATAAGGACCATAAATGGCACCTGTTAAGAGACATGGTTACGAAGCAGATTTCAAACTCAAGGCTGTCAGTCACACAGTAGAAGTTGGGAACAGAGCAGCTGTGAAATCTGTCTGTGTTATTATGCTCAGCGTCTCTTAGTTTACATTCTGACTGCACAATTGTGAGCTCTTTGTTATGCACAAAAACAACATTGTTTTCTTTTATTTATGGAGCATTATTATTGAATAAATGCTCAATTTATTTTTGAGTAATTTTTTCATGTACATCGACGCTGTATGTTAATAAAAGTGCCTGTGTGACATCTGGGACACAGCTTTGACTAAGAACTCTGTTCTTACTTCATGGCTTTAAAAAAAAAAAAATATATCGAAATATATATCTTATATCGCCATCCAGCTAAAAAAAATAACGAGATATGAATTTTGGGTCATATCACCCAGCCCTAGATCACCATACACCTATGAGGACATTTTGACACACTGAAGTGGGACCAATCATCTCGCTACACAGTATTCCAGTTCAGATCCCGCTGCCTTCTGCTTGGTGAGTCAGGTTGGTGTTTACCAATCGTCTAAAACTCCATCCACCTGGACCATAGTAGCAAGGCCTTCACTGGTGGATCAAACAGTTTTAAAATTACAGATATCTGGTCTGTTGGAAACATGTTTTTAAGTATTTTTATTTTGTTTATCAGAAGTCTTCCTTAAAAATATGGTTCATTTACTCCAAGCCCTTAAGCACTTTAGTATACATTCATTTTTGTGGCAAATACAGAATAGGCACCTACCATGCATGTCTTCTGGACAGTCACAGGGAGCACATGTGTAACTCCACACAATAAGGTGACAAAGCAACAACACAATACACCCACCTTACCACCATTTCTCTATTTGACTCACACTTTCCCCAAGATTTTTATGAACCCTCTTCATTTTTCCAAAATTATATCCATGTCTTTCATGCCAGACACTGCACTTCTGCCACACTTTATCTTCTGAGAAATCACACTCCCATTTTGCATGAAAAATGCAACTAGTTTAATTTAACTAGAGGTTATTTAATAACAAACACCTGGCAAGCCAATTAGCAACCATGTCCAATTCACAAGAGAACAAAAAAACTAACTCAGCTGAATCTGTTTAAATCCTACTGACATGTGACTACATAATAATTTCTGCCGTTAGACATGAAAGAAGAAGAAGCAGCAGCATAATATTTGGAACACAGTTTACGTACTGCACCAGGAAGACATACTATGAAAATGTAGATACTGTCTGAGGCGAATGCTGACCAGATGTATATCCGCGTACAGTTTAGTTGCTCCTTAAAGAAAGAAAAAAAGAGGTATAATGAGGAGTAAAGTTAACATTAAATCGTTTCCAAAATACTTTAGTTTAGTGACAAACATCCATAGAGGCTTGTGAATTAGCAGAATGGTGCTCCTGGGAGAAAAACGACAGCAAAACAACTTTGTCCCTCACTGCACTGCCTCAAAAGATTAACATGCCAGCCTGCTGTTTCACGCTGACTTGCGCCACAGCTTAAATTACATTAGCTACGAAACAGCTGTTTGGTGCCTTGTTATTTAGAAGCATATTGCGGTTTAACGGTACTGTAATGTCACTGAAGTAAACTTGCACTGCTGGTAAAGACTGTTGCAAGGCCAGCTACTGTCCTATCTAACTGAACACAGGAAAAGCTAACTTAAACAGCAAGATGACTGTTAGTAACACACGTCAACTGCTTGTAAAGTAACCGGCATCTCTAGAGAACTGCTTAAAGTAACTTAGTGCTGCCAGGCGTCCTACCAGAACAAACAATATAATGTGGTAAGTGTTAGCACTAGCTAACCAACGACCTAGGCTACAGCTAGCTCGCTAGCTGCTGTTAGCTCGTCTGTGACCCTAACCTTGTGCTGTGTGACGTTCCCTTACCGGTATATAAAACGATTATTCCCGGACGAACGACACGACAGCATCCAGTGCAGGAAATTAGTTTGTATTTTGAGTCAACCTGGTACTGTTCTGTGCTATTCTAGGAAGCCTGTTTAGTTTCCTTCCGTTTTCATTCACTTGTCTTTATTTTGACCTTTGGTTACTCGACACCAACATTGACGTCATTGTCATGGCAACACAGTCCCGCCTACCACGAGCCCGGACAGACATACGGTAGTTACTTTTACGTTTTGCGCTTGAAATCTAGCCGTAATTAACATCTCACTGTGAATGTAGTTTTTTGTTTCTAAAGAGTTGAACAGGCGCAAAGCAAGCTAAATTCCGATTTGTTCATGAGAAGTAATGATAAAATAACAGAAAGACGAATATAACTAAAATCTGTGTAAACTGTTAAGTAAACATTCACAAATATGTTTAAACTACTAAAAGCAGAGTCATATCAAAAAAGCCAGTTTGAATATTTGGATTATTTAGGCATCAGCAAAACTATTATTTTTGCAAGCCTGTTTTAAAACTACTTTGTTTTTTGTTTTTTGCATACATAATTAGTAGGCTGTTGGCTCTATATTAGCAATTATAAAGGACAGGAGCCTCAATCTGAGATTTTGAATTCTAGCATTAGCATACTTTGTTTTCTTTTTTTTCTTTTTCTCTTTTCTTCCCTCTTGCCTTTCATCCAAATCTACGATGACTTTTGGAGGCCAAGAAAATACCATTGAACTGAATAAATGTACTTAATGCAAGTACTTACGGCAATCGGTTGCCTTAATTTTTTTCTTTTCATGTTTTCTGTGACATTCCCTGCATACTAGCATCGTGCACCCAGCTGTTATGTGCTGCATTTTCTCAGGGGCATCTTTGCACAGCCTGCACCTGGGGTCTTGCCTGGTGTGGTAAACCCATGTACCAGGTGTGGTACATGCTGTACAGGCTCCTCTCCATTCATGATGGTTCCTATTGTTGCACGTCTTCTTTCTCAGGTTTCTGCGGCCTGAGGTATTCACTAAGCACATAATCAGTTGTGGTTATCTTCCTGATATACTCATGGATGTTTGTTGTTTCATCTTTAATATTGGTTTTGACACACTAGAATTTGGCCTTCTGCATAGGGTACACTCTCATGGTGCTGTATTTGGGGTGAAACACTCCATGCATGATAAGAAGCTTTGTTGTCTTGTCAGTGAGTTCTCTCTCCTCCTTTGGCCAGCTTATTATCCCAGCAGGGTATCTGATGACCGGCAGGGCATAAGGTTTGACTTATGAGAGACAGAGAGAGATAGATAGATATCTATATATATTGGCAATTCAAAGTCATCCATTTGAACCCAGGGGCTTAGCATTTGCTTTACTTTCGTAATTCATTACGTAATATTTCATTTACATTAATAGTCACTGTGATTATTAGATTAGTTACCGATAAAGATTTACAGCCCTAACTCATATTTCACAAAGGCATCAAATATATTACACAAGTTTAGCTTTATTTAAACTTTGTTCAATAATGCACATTGGTATTTATTCGCCCAGATTACTGGTCTCAGCTCTGCCTTAGCTTCCAGTAGTTACTATAGCGCAAGTACTTGCTTGAGGGAAACCCTGAGTCCAGTCTAACAAAGTTATGCGGCCTGTCAATAACAGGCTTTCAATTGCAAAAAAAAAAGCAGGAAAAAAAAGAAGAAAGTGCTTTGAAAAAAGCAAATGTGGAAGCTACCTTGTAGCTCTGAGCATTCACCATCTGCTTATGCCTGTGGAATAATCTGTGAGTAATCATTTAAGGTACATGCGTTTGCCCCACTCATGTTTTCTGTTACATCATACCTGTTGACATATTTGATAAGCAGTGCACTCATTAATCTAATTAGTGCCTTTAGCTACTTATGTTTATTCCATCAGATGGATCAGATCAGACTGCTTTACTCTCATCTTTGCCTTAGCGTGTCTTTATGTCCAATCAAAGTGTAATGGATGTAATACAGCAATTCTTTAAGCATAATAGAGTTAAGTGCATTTTTAATTGCATATAATAAAAGAGTGTAGATGAAAGAGTAAGTAAGGTCCTAGCAACTTCACATAATCCAAAAAGGAGTCATTACTCTCTTCAAGAGAGTGTGTTAGAAACTGCTTTGTGCAGTATCCTCCACATGAGGTCAGGCTAGTTCCACAAATCAACCATCTTTTCATTATCTAGTGGAACAAAGTTAGCTGAATTCTTGTGAAAGATTACAGTGACTATTTAATATTCAAAGCCCACGAACATGTTGCAAGAATATTCAAAGTACCCAATCTTCAGTCAAAATTGTGAAGCAAGATCAGCAAATGCCAATTTCTAAAAATTATTTCTGAACCTATAACAATATTCATTATATTTCAGAGGACGGTGGTGTAGCCTTCTTTATGTAACACTGCAAAAGACTTCTTAATAATTCATATAACATATTGCAGTTATTTCTTATGAAAAGAGAGCAAGAGAGAGAGAGAGAGAGAAAATCCATCTATAACCTAACCAGGGAAATTGATTCCCTTGTCATTCTGTGTGGTCTGAAATTGCCCAGAGCTATTATGAGAGAGACTGATTTTCACTGTGCAGTGGAGTGGAACAGTCTCGCCTTGTAGAGCTTTTTGTGAGATGTGAACAGATTCATGAGCACTAGCACTGCTAAAGAGGCATGTTATCATGTGCTCTCGGGCAGATATCCTAAACATTTTAAGCTTTTTAGAGTAATCTAACTGATCTATGATAAAACGTGCGATTTACACAGTCATTGGTACAAATACTTTCTGCATGTTTAACCAAAGTGCGTACAGCATGACTTTGACAGTTGTAAAAAAATAAAGTTGTAATTAATTTGACAGTTGTGAAATAGGTTTGTTATTTTTTTCAAATGATCCCATTAACTGTAAAGTTATATTAAAACATTTTTTTAAACTTAAACAACAACAAACAATATTTTTGACAACAAATCAGAGGTATTTCTAATGTGGTGGACATGTGGAGGCACCAGTGGCACACTCACATTCACACCTATGGGCAATTTAGCTTTGCCAATTAACCTAACCCCACTAATTACATTTCTTTGGGAGGAAGCCGGAACGCGGGAAGAACATGCAAACTCCACACAGAAAGGCCAGGTGATGAAATCGAACTCAGGCCCTTGCTGTCAGGGAACAGTGCCAATCAACCATGCTGCCCCCTAATCAGGCCAAAGCAATATATATGTCACACGAGCAACAAATTCTGTGTATGTTTCAACCAACTGGCGACACCAATCAGCACACACAGAGGTCATAGATGAGCTGTCCCAGAGGAAAATGAAAGTCAGTAGTGGAGCTGAGAGTTACATCACTGCCCTTCTTATCATATCTGTGAACACTGCATGAGATCCTTATTTCAAATGAGCAGAGGGGTGTACCAGAGGACCACAGGGATGTTCCTATCTGGGGCAATATGATTTTTTTCACCATGCTTCTGTGATTCTTTACTGGTTAATAGACCACCCACAACTTACTGTAAAAGTCAGTGTTTTTGTGGCGTGATAAATAGAAGAATCAATACACGCTCTGATTAATTTTAAAGTTTTCTGTGAAATGTGTGTCTGGGTAGTTTTACTGGGCTGGAAATTACAAAGGCTATCAGCGCTTAAAAATGGATGTTTGCAGGCTGGATTGGCAGGTTTACAATACCTCGCCACATTGCCAAAATATGGATTGCTTTTTTTCCAGTATTTTACCTTGTGGCTAAAATCAGAGTGTGCTTGACCCATAAACTAAGAAATGGGCATTCTTTAATTTTGAGTTTCTTCACCAACAAACAAAAAAGCTGTTTGTTGTGTTTTTTGCTTATTTTCTGTCAAATATATGCCAATGCAATGGAGATCAAACACGGACAATTTTTCAAATACGAAAGTCAGTATACTTTAAGGAAGTGATCCCTGTGAACAATAAACCACGTACACATAGTTCACCACTTAATGCATTTTGTTTACTCTTGGTTCTTTAATGTCAGTAAGAAGAAGAGCAGCTCCCTTATTCACAAAGGTCACTACAGCAGGTAGCGCAGCCTGGCTGATTTGGCAGAGTTTTTACACCGGATGCCCTTCCTGATGTCAGTGAGAGTGGATGAATTAATAACCATAATCATAGTCATAATATAGTCATCTCAGGCACACAGCTCTGACTGAGCAAGGAAGCCCCACCCACTTACTATCAAACCTTTTATTTGTGAGGGGCAGCAAATTAAGATGAGCTAAAATGGCTTTGAGAGAGAATAAAGTGATGGCCCACCAAGGCTCAGTGTAAGATAAATGTAGATTATTTTTAACTGTGAATCATGCAAAGCTACTTTAGAAGATTTCATGAATAAAATATTGAAATATGGTATAAGTGCTAATTATTCATTTAAGAGACAAGCATAAAGCATTTGTACAATTTACGCTGATCCTGATTTAAATATATCTGCAAATTTTTGAAAAATGTAAGTAAGAAAATAAACATGCATAATACAACTCAGGGTAAGCAATGTCTGCAATAAACAAAGAGAATCATAAACAGAAACCATAACATCATGCTTCATTTCACTGGGAGGAACTGAAATCCAAAATAATGAACTGAAATCACTATGGGAGCAAGGAGAATCTAAAGAAATAGTGTAGGCTCAATAGCTGTATTTACATTCATCTAACTTCCTCTAGCCTTATTCAGCAAAGAAGGAATTATTTACAGGACTCAGCAGCTCACATGCTGTATATCTTTTGAATAAACCATGTGAATTTGTTGGATTGTTAGTGACAAAGCAAGCAACCAAAAGAACTGCTCACCAGTGGTTTGCAACACTTCCTTTTCCTCTTCAATGACAATTTGTTGAACAGAAAATAATTTTAAAAAATATATGATTGTGTCAAGATTAGTGGTAAAACTGGCCATTGCAACAGTGTCTGGAAACAAATGTTTTGCCAAATATATCAATTCATCTGTGAAAATTTAAAAAAATTATCATAATTTTATTATAATTATTATTATTTTTTATATTATATATTTTCCCATCTATCTTTATATACACGATCAAAAAGTGTATGCACCTGTGTGTTGTTTAGCCTCTTGATGAAGTCAGAAACTGATCACCAAACCAAAAGAGTGGCCACTTAGACTCTGCACCCTTTTCCAGCTGAAAACTATGACGTCAGTCTTGGAGGTGCTAATTCTCATCCCAGCTCCTTTACACTTGGCTGCAACCTGCCCAAGTGCAAGTCTGCCATTATCACTCAATGAAGCCAATTTCCCCAGTGCAACTATAGAAATGTAAAGTGTCATAATGGCGTAATTATTTCACTCGTAAATGAATCCCTCATTCTCACATTCTCAGATTTGTTTAACTTTTTGAGAAGAAAATCTACGCACAGCTAAAACAAAATCCTGCTATTAACACCATGTGCACCATGTGCTAATTTGTAAAGCATTGACATTCAATATCATAAACTCAAGACGTTACACCTGGAACCCATTTAACACACAGTTCATCAGATGGAAATACATCTGATGAACTGTCGATGGAAATGCCCGAGATGTTGACGACTGAAGAATGCTGACACAGAATATGGATTTTTGTGATTTCTGAATATTTGGTTCTGACAGTAATTTTCCTACAGTTAGATGGCACTGGAGAGCCAAAACGGTGTGTTCAGATCTCTGAAGCTGCCTGCAGAATCTGGCACCCAGATTTTAGCAGCAGATCCTTTCAGTCCTACAGGTAAAAGTGGATAAGACATGTAGTAGCACATCCTCAACAACTCTTTCACTGGGTCATTGTTTGTCTCTGTTTGGACTGCTATCTGTAGTTTTTCATTACTATAAGGAGCATGCGGACACGTTCGCCTATTAAGTGAAACCTTCTTAAGCAATCTGTTAAGTAGTACCATGTTTATTTGTTTGGTTGTAATGGAGATAACAAAAATGAATAACCTTGGATACTCACATTAGACCCCTATTGCCTTGACAACAAAAGCCTGAAATGACAGATCCAAACTGGTTCTCTTGTCCATTGTATGTAAAACTCTTACAAGGCTGAACTTTTGGGGCATTTTAGCCTAACAATAATAGCTGACAAATCAAATCTAGAATCAAAACTGTATCAGGAAAGAGGAAAAGGCAAACACTGACTTAACAGTAGGAAGTTGACATCCTTGAGTGGCCCATATCCATAAATCCATCCATCCAATTAGACAATGTTAGATTACAGTAGTATCAGACTAAGAAGGTTTTTCCAGTTGTTGTTGTTTTTTTTTTCAAAACTCTGAAAACCTCTGCCCTGAAAACCTGCAAAGGAAAGTGCCCAAGACGCATTCTAATCAGATTCTCCTGTAGCAGAGAACTGGAAGTCTTGCCTTCCAGTTCTCTCTCAGGTTCTCTCAGTCTGGTACAGCGGTGTAATGATCTGCTTGTCCATCTAACTCCATTTTATTTTTCACCAGAAAACTTGATGTCACGGTTCAGTTTTCCCCAAAGCAAAGGTCGCTCTTCACCAGAGCTGGGCAGTAATGGTTAAAAGTAACGCTTTGCTGTAATCAGATTACTTTTTTCAAGTAACGAGTAAAGTAAGGGATTTGTTAGGTCTAATTGTTGAATGTTGCCATTGTATTTCTTAAATTTGTACAGTCTTATTTCAAGCAGTATTATCAAAGCCATTCCTTTGATCCTGAACACCTCTAACCACTTTGTGTTGGGGGAGGTTTTATTGTAGATACATCGTATCTGAGAGATCTGTTTCTTGTGTTGTAAGCTTCCTGCTTTTATGACCCTTTTGGTCATCAGGAGGTCACACAAACGCACCCCCAAAACACACACACACACACACACACACACACACACACACACACACACACATTCTTACTAACATACAGAAGTTCACACATATACATACAGAGCCTTGTCTTAGAACCATGTGGGCGTTGCTTTGCTGTGTGAACTGTCTCTCAATAAAAGGCAGCAGGGGGAGGCCATCGTCGGGGTCATTTTCGTGCTGGACACAGATGAGGCCTCCCTTGCGCAAGTAAACGATCGATCGCTGACTGTCTTGTTTTCTTTCATGATGAATAAGTCTCTAGAATTAGCGGGTTTGTGGGAACAGACCCAACAGGATTGCTATTGCAAAAAAGTAATTAGATTACTGTTACTTTCCCCCAAGCACGCTGCATTACTGCATTACTACTGTATGTGAGAGTGTCTCATGACAATGAAGTACGAACACATGACGTTCGTGGCAGCAACAGATGTGTGTAGATCAATATTGGATAATATGGAGCGCGGGAGAGAGTACGCAGAGTATGCAGGGTTTAGAGCGTGGAAGTACTGACATTACTTTGAGTTTGATTCTGTAAAAAGTGACAAAAACATCAACGTCCGCTGTACACTCTACCTGGGAAAACTTCTTTCTGCAACGAAAAATTAAACTTCAAATCTGAGCAAGCGCCTAGCAAGCCGGCACAGAAATATGATATTCACAGAGAAACCCCCGGATCCCCCCACTGACATGAGGCAAACCTCTACGTGTCCCACTCCTGCTAAACAGGTGAAAATAGATTTAAAAGCGACAGGACTTAGTACTGCTGAATCTTTGATTGTATTTATTGCTGAGTTTTACTTGTATCTGTTTGAAAGACTGAGTGTAAACACAAAAAAATATTTTATTTTATATGCTGGAATATGCAGAAAATAGGTTTAAATGTTAAACAAATTTCTTCCAGTCAGAGAGTGTTGCATATGATTTCATTTTTGTTTGATGCAATGTGCATAAAGTTAAAAGATTAAAACTAATAAAACAATTTTTAAAAAAAGACTTTTTCACGTGATTCAATTTTATATGATGGATTATGCAGAAAAAATAGAACTGGGCTGAAAGGTCTATTGCTTTATAACGTATTCAGGTTGTGTTTCATATTTTTTAAAATTAACTAAGTAATAAAGGAACTAATTACTTTTGAAAATATGTCTTTAGTAAACTAACGGGATTACTTTCTTGGAGAAGTAATAAATCATTTGTAACTAATTACTATTTTTAAGTAACTTGACCAACACCTCCACTAACTAGAAGGTTGTGACTCTAAAAAATCTATCAATATAAACGAGCATTGGTTCCAATCCATGTTTTTTGTTTTATTCAAGAAAAACAGAAGACTGTCATGATTTTGAGTAGAGAATTACAAAGCCTTCTGTGTTATTTTCAGCGCTCTCTGCACTTTCTGCCATTTCCCCTCCACTCTCCTCTTTGCAAAAGTGGTGTACGCCACTTTACCACTCAGCTGTCAAGAGGGCAAAAATCCTAAATGAAACCACGTCCTTTAAAACTGTACAGCATTTATTCAATACTTGACTTCGGCTTAATGATGTAAATCAAATGAAAATCAATAAGTAAAGCTTCGTCTTACAGTACTTATGGTATTACTCGCATGAACTGAATTAATGTGTCTGTGCTGTACTTTCCCAAAAGCTCAAAATAACTTACTGCCCATGCAGCTTCTCCAGAATGGCCTTGGAGGATTTATGTTTTGTGTTAAGTAAGGCTGAAGCTACTCATGTTATCTCACTCCATCAATAGCAAATACATTAACAATATCTAGTCGCTGCAAGCACACTATTAATTTACCACGACCTGTCCCTACAGGGACAGAATGATTGTTGGAGGCAACGAGGTGTATCTGCTTACCCCTCCCTGGGACACGGTGTCGCTGCTGGGGGATCAATGTCCATTGAGCATGGATGAGGAGGGGGCAGGCAGGCAGCCAAGCAGCCGGCTGGAGGAAGCCCTCAACCTCAGCTCGAATGACGCTGTCACCTAAGAGTTCCCAGCAGGCCTTGCAGAGACAGAGAGTTATGTGCTGCCTGATGCTGGAGCCATGTCCTCTCACACAGAAACATGGGCCTTTGTTCCTCAGAGGTTGAAGAGGACACAAGTAATAGATATTGCAAGCTCCGGTTCATGACAGGAAAAACCCAGACTGCCACCGACAGTTAACTGTCAGTCAGATATCTTGACATTTATCATTGGGAGAAGTGCAGTGGCTCTCATTCTAAGTAAGACTGTCTGACACTTGAAAGAAGAAATGGTGCTTTTTTCTTCCCATGAATCAAACCTTGAACGAATATGGTGGAATTAAAACACAGGAGGGAAAAAAAAACAATGTAACATTTTGAGAAATGTTACGGGTCCGAAATTGAGGACGAGAGTAAAACAATGATGGTCCAGAAGAGGTCAATCAAACAATTGATTTTAATGAATACACGCAGCGTGGGGAGACGTACACTGGAAACCATCAGTTGTAAATCCCCGACCAAAAATACACTTCAGATTGCTTTTATAACATCAGGGTATTATGACGCCCCCTCTTGCGTTTACAAGCACATAATTTGCATCTTAAGAACATTATTTGCCTCTTCTACAGACACTGATCTATTCTAAGAGATAAATGCAGACACAGAAGTTCCCCTTTCTGGCATCCATCCAAATATGGTGATGAGGTCAGGCCTTTGAGGTCCCCATGGACTTGTCCTCCTCTTTGCGTCACCTGTTGCTAGGCAAACTCAAATGCAACAAGAAGCTGAATACATTCAGGCCTTCACTCAGCCACTATTTTACTGTAGCAATATACTCAGCATATAAGCTTTTAAGATTATAGATTTAACTCAATGATTTAAAGTGGTTATAACTGCACCTGTAATAAACATGTTAATATTTGATTATGATAACCCCTGTAATACAAATTATAACATAATGCCAGCAACTTCAATAAATGCTTGGATGAAATGATGATTAATGCAATGATAAAGATGATGGTTATGTAAAATAATCCCTGTAATTCCACAGAAGGAATTCAATAATGACATTATTTATTCTATTCACCTCTTTAGGAAGGGGAGGTTTCTTGGTGTCTTAAGAGAATTTTGAGAGAAGGTTCATGTCACCCTGGTCTTTTTGGTTATGTCCAGCTTCTTATGTGATAATGCAAAGTCTTGAACTGTTGGAGACTGCTAAATGGGGAGGAGGGGTTGAGCACCATCCTCAGAGTAGAGCTGTTATGTTGTAGCAGGTATTTGTCCACCGGGGGCAAAAGTTTTTTGAGAGTAGTGTCAGTGTGTGTGGCGCTTGCCCCAGTTCAGAATAATAAAGAGTTGACTGTGAGATCAACATGGTCTCCGTGGTTCCTTAGTTCTAGGATATCACATATGGTGACGAGGGTAAAAGCCGGGTGTTGCTGTGAAGTTAAGCCATGATAATTGGCTTGTAAAGTGAGGTTATCAAGTTGTGCGGCGCTGGCATCTGTTGGAAGCGGAGCATAACCCTCAGTGAGGAGTAATGGCTACCACAGTGGGCTCGGTGGCACCGTTCGACAGCCAGCTGCAATCCTGGGAGGAATATTGTGAGATTTTGGATTACTTTGTAGCGAATGATATTAAGGAGGAGGAGAAGAAGCGAGCGGTGCTGTTGAGTTGAGTGGGCGCACAGACCTACGCCCTGATAAGGAACCTACTCAGTCCGGTCAAGCCGGGAGATCATTCTTATGCTGAGTTGGTGGGATTGTTGAACAATCATTTTCACCCTAAACCAAGTGAAATTGTGCGGTGGTGGAAGTTTAACACACGGAACAGGAGGCCAGAGGAAAGTGTGGGCGATTATGTGGCGGAGCTGAGGAAGCTCGCACAGGACTCTAACTTTGGAGATTCCCTGACGGTGATGCTGCGGGATCATTTAGTATGCGGAATAAGCGACGACAGGATACAGCACAGATTGTTAGCAGAGAATGCACTAACATTTGAAAAGGCGCTGAAGTTTGCTCAAGAAATGGAGGCTGCTAATAGAGACATTGTGGACTTGAAGAGCATGATGGAACAGTTGCGATTCAATAAAGGTAGGAGTGGTGAACAAGATGGAGGACGGCGGCTCGACATCACAACAGGTTGTCAGGAAGTGCTACAGATGTGGAGGGATAAAACATGTGGCCAAGGACTGCAGGTTTGTTTCAGAAAAGTGCCACAACTGCGGCAAGGTGGGACACATAAAAAGGGTCTGCCAAATGAAAATGGAACAAAAAGGAGGGCATGGCAGACAAGGTAAACAAGCACATTTCTTAGAAGAGGAGAATGTGGAGAGTGAGGAGGAATGAGCTGAAATGCACCACATAAAGGCAAGTAGTGTGACTATGTATAATGTGCATGAGGAGATTAGTATCCCAAGGGAGGAACCCATCAGACAGTAAAAGTAAATGGACAGAATGCGACATCTGAAGTAGACACAGGCTGTGGCTACACTATCATGTCGAAGGAGACATTTAAAAAACTTTTTGAAGGCAGTAATGTACCCAAAGTAAGCAAGTGTGGAATCAAACTGAGAACGTATGGAGGCCACAAGGTACCCGTGTGGGGAGCAGCCAAAGTGCAGGTGGAATTCAGAGACAGTAAAAAAAAAAAAAAAAACTGGACGTGGTGGTGGTTGAAGGGGCTGGAACTAGTTTGATGCGTCGGGGGTAGATTAATGCCCTCCAATTAGACTGGCAACCTGTACATAAGATAGAAGGCAGAGAAGATTCCTTACAGCGGATACTGGCCAGACATGAAACAGTGTTTAAGGACGAGTTAGGGACACTGAAGGGGTTTGCAGCAAAGATACATGTAGCCAGTGATGCCAAACCGTGCTTCTACAGTATAAGCCCCGATCAGTTCAGTTTGCTATGTAAAAGAAAGTGGAGCAAGAACTGGAGAGACTGTTGGAGGAGAAGATCATCCAACCAGTGAAATTCTCAGAGTGGGCCACGCCCATCGTACCAATACTAAAGCCCGACTCCAGCGCCAGAATTTGTGGTGACTACAAACTGACTGTTAACAAGGTGTCACCTGTAGAACAATACCCCATTCCAAGAATGGAGGACATGATAGCAGGGCTGGCGGGAGGAGAAAAATACACCAAGTTAGATATGAGTCACACATATCAACAGGTTGTACATGATGACAAATCTAGAAAGTATGTCACAGTGAACACACACAGGGGATTGTTTACATACACCAGGTTGCCATTTGGTGTGAGTTCAAGTCCTGCCATTTTTCAGCGCAGTGTGTTGCAAAGTCTGACCAATGTTCCAGTGTATCTGGATGACATCATTCTGACGGAAAGAATGACAAAGAACATCTTCAGACACTGGATGGAGTGCTGCAGCGCTTGGAGGAGGCGGTGAAAGTGAAAGCAGTGCAGCAGGCACCACCCCCAAAATTAGTGACAGAGCTCAAAGCTTATTTGGGGTTGTTGAACTTCTATAATATGTTCTTGCTAAACTTGTCCACACTGTTGGCCCCACTGCACAAGCTTCTGAGAAAGGGGAAACCGTGGTGTTGGGGACCAGCACAGGAGAAGGTTTTCTGCAAGTCAAAGGAACTGTTGCAGTCAAGCAGTGTATTGGTACACTATGATGAGCAGAAAGATTTCATTCTTTCTTGCAATGCGTCCCCTACGGAGTAGGACCAGTGCTAGCTCACCGCATGCCAGTTGGTCAGGAGAAACCTATTGGGTTTGCATCACGTACCCTGAATGCAGCGGAAAAGAACTACTCACAGCTGGATAAAGAAGGATTGGCTGTAATATTTGGTGTACAGTATTTTCATAAATACTTGTACGGCAGGAAGTTTATGATTATCACGGATCATAAGTCATTGATAAGTTTGTTCCATGAGATGAAGGCCGTCCCTCAGATGGTGTCACAGAGGATCATGTGATGGGCTGTGTTATTAAGAGCATATGAGTATGTCATTAAATACAGAGAGGGCAAGAACAACAGTAATGCTGATGATCTGAGTCGTCTTCCTCTTCCAGAGAACCCCCCTAAAGAGGTGGCAGCAGAGGAAAAGGTGTTGATGGTGGATCAGGACCAGGAGGGCGTGATGACATCTGAGCAGCTGCAAAGATGGACAACCAAAGATCCCATACTCTCCAGAGTGCGTGAGTATGCTTTGAGAGGATGGTCCACTACGCAGCATCCTAATTTTCAGCCTTACAGACAGAGACAACAGGAGCTGAGTGTGCAGGATGGGTGTGTGCTGTGGGGGGCTAGGGTGGTGATACCAGAATGAGGTCAATGCCCCCTGTTGGAACAGCTACATCAGTCACAACTGGGAATGAGCTGCATGAAGGGCCTGGCCAGAAGCTACATGTGGTGGCCGCATATGGAGACTCACACTGAAGACAAGGTGAGGTCCTGCAGTACATGTCAAGAACATAGACACAGGCCTCAAGAGTCACCGCTACATCCCTGGGAGTGGCCGGAGAAGCCATGGAGAAGAATACATATCGATTATGCTGGCCTATTTTTGGGTAAAATGTTCTTAGTAATAGTGGATGCCCACTCCAAATGGTTAGCTGTGTATCCGCTACATCAGCTGAAACCATAGACTGCCTGAGAAACAGTTTCAGCATGCACAGCCTTCCTGAGATGGTGGTCTCAGACAATGCCCAGTGTTTCGTAAGTGCACAAACTAAAGAGTTCATGGCAAAGAACGGAATCACTCACGTCACCTCCGCTCCATATCACCCGGTATCAAATGGGTTAGCAGAAAGAGCAGTGCAAACTTTCTAAGAACTCATGAAAAAGAGTACTAGAGACACACTGGCAACCAAGTTAAACAGGGCTCTGTTTAGTTACCGAATCACACCACAGTCCACAATGGGGAAGTCTCCCGCTGAGTTGATGATGGGCCAGAAGTTGAGGTGTATTCTTGATCTCATACACCCTGACTTGAAACAGAAACTATGGCGGAGGACCCAAATGGAAACCAGGACTTATACAGGAGATGATGGGCCCTGTTTCCTACTTGGTGATGCTGGGCAATGGGACAGTGGTGAGGCGTCACGTAGATCAGCTGTTTGCCCACCTGGAGCCGTACATGTCAGCAGGAATTCCTGAAGGTCACCCGGGCAAGCCCACAAAAGCAGCACCAATCATCAGCGCTGAGGCAGGAGACGATGATAAGAGAAACGTGGAGGTGCAAGTTACACCAGTGGTGAAGCCACACATGGAAAATAGTGATTCAGCCACTGGGTTACGGCGATCGCAAAGAACCAAGAGACCTCCTGAGCATCTGAGAGACTTTGTGCCATGACTGACAATAATAAGAAGGAGATTACGGTGAACTGTTATAGTTTAACCTAAAACTGTTGGACTAAAGGTTCATTATTACGGGGTGAAATTTCAGTAAAGGCTGGGGACAGAGTTGTTGCATTTTAATAAAGGAGAAGTTTTTGTTTATTGGTATTTTATGTAGTGATTAAAACTACAGAGTAGTTTCCGTTTAAGGAGGGAGGAATGTTATGTTGTAGCAGGGATTTGTCCACCAGGGGGCAACAGCTTTTTGAGAGTGGTGTGTATGGTGCTTGCCCCAGTTCAGAGTAATAAAGGAGTGACTGTGAGGTCAACATGGTCTCCGTGGTTCCTTAGTTCTAGGATATCACAAGAGCCACGGGGTTAATTGCTGTGCACAGGAACCATGTTTAATCTTAAACTGCATGCTAATATCAGCAATAAATGAGTGACTTACAGTAAATCGTGACATGACAAATACTTAATGGTATGCTAAAAAGATATCATTACACCAATCCTGTGACTGGGCAGACTATTAAAGAAAATAATATTTTTAACTACAATCACTGGAAAAAGAATGTTTTCACAGGACTCTGTGCTGTCCTTTGACAAACTAAGTATATCATTAATGCTTCCATAGGAATTAAGAGAGTAAGCACTAGCCAGGTGTAGCTAATCAAATGTAGTTGATTTATTGATTATCAGCAAGTGTGAGGACCTCTATGAAAACAGAATTTTAGGCAGTTGCTGCTCTGGAATATTCAGCAGTCCAGGAATGGATACTGAAGCAAATCCCCTCAAAGGTCAGACTGTGCAATGGTGAAAGAAATTGGAAAACATCCAAGAGCTACATCTTCTACATGTCTCAGTTAGCATGTTAAGTTTATGACCGTACAGTTATAGCCATACTGATGGCTATGATTTGGGCTTCTTTTGCAGTCATCGGACCTGAGTGACCCGCAGTCATTGAGTTGACTCTGAAATCCTCCATATACCAAAGTGTTCTAGATTAAAGTATCAGACCATTGGCTGAAATTGAGATATGCAAAGCAATGATCCTAAGTGGAGCAGCACATTTACTCCAGAATAGCTTAAAAAGAAAAAAATGAGGGGTGTCAATGACCAAGTCAAAGTCTAGATCTAAACCAGAGTGAAATAAATTCAAATTTCAAATCAATTCCATTTTATATACATAGCGACAAATCACAACACAAGCACCCTCAAGGTGCTTTACACTGTAGGTAAAGACTGTGTCAAAACTATCAGAGAGCTATGCATTAAGCCTCAATGACCTGAAGCAAAATGGTAAAGAAGAGTGGGCCAAGATTCCTCCAAAACAATGCACGAGACTGATGAAGTCATACAGAAATTGATTACTTCATGTTAGAGCCACTAAGGCGATTCGAAAAGCTACTGAATAATGACGTGTACTTAGTTTTTCACGTGACTGCACTGAATGCTGTGAAAACTTTGTCTCACATGACTGCATGTGGTAGTAGAAGCAGAGGCCTTAGTGCTGAAAATAGCTGTGAGTAATCCCTGGCTGCTGGCAGATTAAGGAAATGTGTTGTTTTCTGGATTTAGTTAAAACAAAACAGGTAAACTATCCTTTGGTTATCTTGTCAAGTATATACATATGCTGACATTTGGTCAAGAAGACTTTTTCACATTTTAGCTTTGTTCCTGTCAATGTAATTACCACAAACTGACCCTTTAACAGCCATTAGATGACAATCTGTGTTAATTGGAGTTAAATTATCTTACTTTCAGGAGCAGGACCATGCCTCCAAACACGCCTCTTCATTCCTTGTCTTATCTCTATATGACCCCCCCCCCCCAGTTTTACAAGTTGTTCAATCACGTTTTCGTGCCCCACCCTACCTCCCCCTGTTTAAATCCTTTCCCTTCTTCGCTTCTCATTAGGGGATCTGCCAGGCCCGGGAGATCCCTATGTCCCCAAACCGCAGCTCAATTCTTGATAAAGTAATTCGCCTTTATCTACTAAAAAACGCTGCCAAACCTAAAATGAGGACGTGGGCCCAGCTAGTGAAATGTTTTTACAGGCATTACTGTAAAACTGTATTTTATGATACTGGAAAAGCCCAAATTATGTACAAAAGCCCAAATTATGTACAAATAAACAACTAAGTACTTGAAATCGTTTAAGTTGTGGGCCCTGAATCTATAATCTATGAAAGTTTAACATTTTGAATGGAATTATGGAAATAAATCAACTTTTCCATGATATTCTAATTTTTTGGAAAGGGTCTGTAATAGCTTGTCTCATTTTGTATGTAGGTACAAAATTTTTATTTTGTCATGCACACACACTTACACACACATACATAGTAAGTAATAATATATGTAGATATGCAGTAAAAGGAACTCTGTTTAAGACTCTTAACAAGTCAAAGAGTTTATGTTGGAAATCACAGTGCAAACTGAAAAAGAAATGATTTAATTCAACACTCAGTTAGTCAAGAATCATTTCTTGGCTCTTCTACACAGAAACCTTCCTTTGACCAGCTCAGAAAAAGCCTGTTGTAAGTTTTCCACACCTACTGCTGTTTCAATAAGAAGGAGCATGTTGGAGCTGATAGCCTCTGGAGGAAAGCTACTGCATCATCCAGTTTCTCAACCTCACCACCATTGCCTTAAGTGTGGGTCAAAGGTCAATAATAGAGCAATTGCAAGCAGAACATGAAATCCAAGTAGTGCCTGTGTGGAAGAGAATAAACACTGGAAATGGTACAGCATGATACAAATCTCAGAAAAAGACTTGCAGAGAGTACCCCTTCAGATAACATCACCGTGGGTATGTGGTTATTACAGTGGGTGGTCAGAGAGCACTGACTGAAACAAACTCCCCAGCAAATAGTTTTGACATTGAAATATCAGACAAGTTGAAAATTGACTCTTTAATTTGTTCTGTGAAAGGGGATCACCAAAGGATGCATTATTTATGCAACAGCACATCATGAATCAAAGCAGGGATACTCACGCTTTGTTGATGGGAGCAGTCAGACTCAAACGTGATTTAACGGTTATAAATTCAGTTTTTTCATCTATTCCCATTTAGCTGTTTAACACCAAAACATCCTTACACGTTCTCTCTGGAAAGCAACAGCTCCTTGTGTGGAACGTTCCCAGCTGCCAGCCTGTGAATGCTCACTTGATGTGTCTTTGTCTTCTCTGTCACACTCGAGAGGATTGAAATTCCTCGTGTGAAATGATATTTGAGGTGATTAAAGGGAGTCATTCCATGGAGCTGACAGTTCTAATGGAGAGAGAGCAAAATCTGCCAGTCCGGTCCTAATAGCGAGACGAGCTTTGTGACAGCCGCTGGAGGAGCTCAGAAATGCCCTGCTGTGGGACAAAGTGCCGAGAGAGGCATGCCCTCTGATTCTGTTGTCAAAACTGCTGTTTGTTTAGTTGCTCATGATGTATGAAGGAGCGAAAGACGGAGACAGAAAAATGGAATGCAGCTTTTTAGTCTTTTGGCACAAGGCGTCAGATATCAGCACATAGCTAGTGATCAGAAATATACTGCAGAAAGAGCTGCTCAGGGTTGGAATCTGGAATGGTGTTTGGGATATTTAACTTCTTCACTCTGTTCCTACTTCAGTAAAGGCTTTGGAAAAAAAGAGAAATGAAGACAAACCTGATAGCAAAGCAGCTTTCCCATGAATGTGAGTCAAAACTGGAGCACAACGTAGCAGGTCACGTATCCCCTTTTCCTGCACACTTTAGTTACAGTCAGGTGACTTCAGTTAATATGAAGAGAGGGAAAAAAACGTAAAGTGATCTTAAACTTTTGACAAGTGGAAATCTAAAAAAAATGCTTCCACTTTCATTGCACAAGAGAGTGCAAACTGCAGCCAGGCCAGAAACAACTTCCCGTTACTGCTAGTGCTTGACTAGCAGTTGCAATAACAAATAATAACAAACATTATTTGTTATTGCAACCATCTGCAAAGACAACATCCTGACACAAAGTTGGTAGGGAGGAATTCCTGACCCACAATGATAAAGCTAAGTGCAGCCAGAGCCTCATCTTCAGCATGTAAAAGCAGTAATTAGCAGTTAGGCTTGCCGCACTGTAGCATGCATTTTCTAACTATGCCTCTTTCAATCAGTATTTTTGGGGTGGTCTTCACCAACTTTGCTGTCAGTTTCATGTTAATACGTAATGCTAAAGAAAGGTCTTTGTGTGTGTCCTCGTTATGGATGTGTCAGCATGTGGGACTGTAGTCTAAGGTTTAAATTGATAGCTGATAATGATGTTACAGTGCATCTCAGGCCTCATCTCCTGCTTCCAAGCAGCTGGGCTGGCTTCAAGAAGTACTTATTTTGTGAAGTCCTGTATCTACACACCAGTTCCAACTGGCACACCCAGTCATTTACCACCCACTCTCCTCCACATCATTACAGCAGTCCAAGTGGTAGCAACTTTGTGATCTCTCATTATAAATTATACAATACTGTGAAAAAAAGTATTTCCCCCGTTCTGATTTCGTTGGTTTTCTTTGTCACACTTACACATTTCAGATGATCAAACAAATGACCATAACCAACTTTTTACCTTTTTCACACAGGGCCAGGTGGGTGTGGATAGTTTTTTCCCCTTAATAAGTGAAATCATCATTTAAAAGCACTGCATTTTGCATTTAATCGGGTTATCTCTGTCTAACGTTAAAGTTTGTCTGATCGTCTGAAGCATGTAAATGTGCCAAATGTGCAAAAACCTAAGAAATCAAGAAGAGGGCATGTCATTTTACACAGCACTGTATATAAAAGAAGGATGATGTTACTCACTGGTTATTCCCTTATGAAGCATCGAGCAGAGTATTTTTGCAGTCACATTCTCATTGTTTTGAAATTGGATGTTATGAATGAATGGAGTGGATGTGAAGTGAGGAACTGGTTGACCCTAAATGCTCATTGGCTGGTGACTTGTGAGTGACAAGTTGTTAACCAGTGAGCACATCATTGTTTATCCTTTCAAGCACGTCTGTGATCTCAGTTTACTTTTTAGAGCTGGAAACCATCAACCTCTGTTGTATACAGTCTATAGTTCCGATCATCTTGTGGGTGTTACAGAAATGTACATTCAATGACAGGTGCTATACCCAAACTGTCAAACAAGCTGACATTACCCCTGGGCTTCAGTGCTTGTTTTGAGTGTTTTCACTTTGCAATATGGGCATCATTGTTTAGAACATCACCTTCTGTACCTGCCATTCGCAGACCCTGCTTCCAGTGTGACTGACTGAAAAAGGTTTTTCCCAGTTCCAGCAGAGCACTGCGATGCCAATTACCCCCTTTTTCCTCCAGCACGTCCATCCTTTTTTTTTTCTTTTTTTTTTGCAGTTAACAGAAAATAATGGATTTGTGTGAGAGTGATAACGGTGGGATTCCCCTGAGGGATGTAATGCACCAGAGATCGTTTTATCCTCTCAGTTCCTCAACTGATATAGATCAGGTCTTAATTCCTGGACTATCACTCCTGGATTTTGTTTAACATTGTATTTGAGGATTTGCAAATTAATTTCCCCTCATGTGCTACATTCTTGTTTTTTGCAGGTTTTTCACATTAAAGCTTTCCTTTGGTATTTGCATGTTCAGACATTGAATTATGAAAAAGAGAAGCCTTCTGTGAACCTTCACTGCTGATATTCCCTCCCAGGACAGTACTCGGGAGGTATTTCATTTTCACAGGTGACTCTGTAAATTCTTTCTTTTTTTTTGTCCTTGTTTCACTTTCTAAGACTGTTTCAAAAAGATTTCTTTGACATCATAATTCCAGATCGATAGAGTACATAAGCCTTGATTATGCTGCATTTATACAAGTCGTGCAGCTTGTAGTTTCAAAGAGGCGAAATACACGGCACAAAGGAAACCAACAGACAAGAAACCACAACACTGCTGCCATTCAACAATTGTTTAATAATGCGACTGTGATGACTAAGAGAAATAAATGGAAACAAAAGACACCAGAACCCTTGGTACAACAAACAAAAGAAGAAGAAGAAGACCATGAACACAACCCATGCTTAAAAATCAAAAGCATAACATGCAAGTGAGGGAAGAGGAGGAGACAGAGCAATCAAGACATCACTTGCCGACCCACCATGTTTTGCCTTCTCTAGGTTTATATTTGTTATTCACTGTATTATATTCAAGCCTTTAGCAACCAATCAGCGCTGAGAATAAATCTGAGAAGTGAGAGAGCGGGTTAATGAGGGTGACAATGAAAACACGACAAGATGGCGACTGAGCCGATGCCCTGAGGTGGCACATAGTTTTTATACACTGATATTCCTTCTTTACTTTGCATTCACTTTCTGAGGTAGGGAAATTGTCTTCTTACTCTAGCTGTTAAGCTGATAATTAAATGATTAAACCGATTTGAGACAGCACGGTTAATAAAAGTGCAAACTTGATTGTAAGTTTCTATAAAACCTAGGAGCGAAAGTTTAGTTTGCTCAAATAGCAAGACTTCTAATCACAGCAGTTATTCCTGATGGTTGTTTTCCTGTTTCACAGAAAAAGGACTTTTTTTTTCAGATAGCTTTAAATTGGATCTGTTACTTGTTCTTTTCTGTCATAAATATATTGAAATATACTATTTTGCTGGTGTATGCTCATGTATGCTCATACAGTAAATGTGGCCAAAGGTCCCATTGATGACTTCAGTTTATGTAAAGGCTAGGCTGCTCTAAACATATGTGTCCATAGAGGACTGAAAATGTGTTTGTCCCTTCCGTTGATATTGTTATTCTGCCACGCTTCAGATCATCAAACAAATTGTAACATTAGATAAAGATAAAACCAGTAAATGCAAAATACAGTTTTTAAGAGAGCACGGCACAGCCAAGGACCATCTGAGATCATCTGCCACAACTGTGTAATGTTGCCATTCCGTTACAGATCAGTCATAGCAAGCACTGCAGGGTCCATCAGACATGGCAGAGCATAATCTCATGAGACGGACGATGCTAGCATATATTACGGTTTTAGATAGTCAGGATCAGTTTTAACTTTGCTGTAGACCATTAGTCATTAGTCTTTCTCTGTATTATTATAGGGCCTTTACCTTACAATATAAAGCACCTTGGGGTTATTATTGTGATTTAGCACTGAAAAAATAAACCGGAATTGAATTGAATCATCCTGATACTATCAATGAGGTTGTGCTGGTGTGCTGAAATCTCATAGACACCGTGCTAAGTTTACCGTCATCACCATCTTAGTTTGTTGTTGCTCCCCCTGTGGTCACTTTTGTTTTCTTAATGTGTTTCACGCATGACGAACTCTGATGCTTGGAACCTTTGCAAATAAGTGTGTACCACCCTGCTGAGGCCGTCGGTCCACCAGGGTTATGTGTTACTCTCACAGAGTGCGAGGTCAGTCCTGCTGATACTTCTTGTTTAGGAGTGGTATGCCCTTTGTGACATGTTATTGTCACACTAGAGTTCACCTGTGCCATATCATCTTTGTCAGGCTCTTGTGTTCCTGCTGGCTCTTGTTTTTTTTTGTAGATTGTAATACTTTACTGAATCTTGCAGTGAATATATTTTTTTATCAGCTCTAGTAGTTATAGAATAAAGGTCTGTGTTTATCCACCTACCTGCCAGCCCCCATATTCTTTCCCTTTTGTGACAATAATGGTGACATATTTGGCAGTTTCACGGCAGTCACATATATTTGGAGGATAGTTTAAAACTTTGCAGGCCCCAGTACGCTTCAGTATGTGTCAGTTTCAAGGCTTCTGGTAACCCCGGTATTCTTCCACTCCATTTAGTTTAATTAATCATCTTTATAGTAGCTATCAAAACTGGTGCGCTCCAAACTGCTTACTTGGATTTCCAACCTGCTGTCCTCCATAAAGAATGAATGAAGTCAAAGCAGTAACTCGAGACACTTAAGCAGGTTAGCTCCTTGTGTTTAAGTGCTGCTGAATAGTGAATTCCAAGTAATGATTTTCCTACCCCTGAAATGAATATGTAGCTTTACAAATACAGCCTTTCAGCTACTATCATCTTATCATCCCTCTACAGGGCATGCCCTGGTAAGTGACTTTGTTATCAAGACACACTGCAGTGAGTCAGCTGCTTAGTGTTTAGCTGATATTGACGTTCATTGAAACTGTGACCTTCTTATCACCTCTTCATTACAGGATGACCTCTATGCTGCCCGGCCACTTGTGAAAACCTTAGTTGTTAATAATACAGTTATTAGGGCCCCTTCTCTAGGACATGTCACCCCTCTCTTTACAATTGATTTGTCTTTTCCATGTAGAGCACTTTTTTTTCCTTCACATATTTGTCACACTTATCACCCCACACTCCCCCTTCAACCCTGATAGGGACAAGTTAAAGAGGTTGGATGGATACATACATATACATAGTTTAAGTTTAAAGTTTTAAATTTTTAAGTAAAAAAAAAACAGCTGGGAGTGAGAGCACACTATCAGCCACATGTTTCGAAAGATTTCCCTATTATATTTCTCTTGGTTTTGAGAAGCACTAAACAAAGAAAGAGATTCTCGTAGAATGAAATGACAAAAGATGTATTTTTCAGAATATTCCCCCATGCCTCAAATTAATGAGTGACATTCCAGTAACTTAAACTGACAACGTGAAACTACAATGCTCATACAAAGTCAAAATATAAAAAAGTTTAAATGAAATCGAGTTTTCAACCACTGGACATCACCGTCACATAAACATGATGAGAAAAGGGGGGGTAAAAAGCTATTGAGAGGGATGTTAAATTAATATGTGACTGCATTCTCTTATTTTCATATGTTTTATAGATTGGAAGAAAATTTTGATCACAGGAAATGGAACTGAGAAGGAGGGGAAGTTGAACTAGTTTCCCCCCTGGTTGCTTGAGCCATTAGTTGCAGTGATGATGGATCAAAGATGATGTTGAAAGGGCTGAGCAGAGGATTTACCTGCCTGGCCTAGACAGCTGATCTGTGGGGATGAAGAAGACTGCTGTTAGCCAAATCCTTCATCTCCCTTAATGCCATAACTACGACACCTTGGAAAAGCAAGTAAAGGGCATGCTTGTCAGAGATATACCAACACTACAGGTTTTGTCTATATCTCTCTGTGCAAATGTTGAAATTGGAAGAAATCAAATAAAGTCATTTTACAGAGAATTTGCTATGTAGGTTTGGGTATCCTTTTTTTCCATTTAATAAATGAAATTAATTATTTCATTTATTAAATGGATTAAATTATTTCTATTTACTAGGGTCATCTTTGTCTAATATTAAAATTTGTTTGATGATCTGAAATATAAATATGTGACAAACATGCAAAATATGCTGTCTGGATATTTTGCCAGAGAACAGAAGAGAACGGCCACACTGCTTCTAGCTGTTCCTGTTGCCTTCTAGCTGAAGGCAACAGGAACAGGAAGTTTGAGGCAGTTAGAACCATGGTGAACACCATGTGCATTCCTTTGTGACCACAGTGTACCCATCTTCTTATGAGTGGTTCTAGCAGGAACACTCCATGTCACAGAGCTCAGATCATCACAACCTGGTTTATTGATCACTGAAAATGAGTTTACTCTGCTCAAGGGGCCTCCACAGTCACCAGATCTCAATCCAACAGAGCACATTTGGAATGTGGAGACTCTAACAAGGTGTAACTCATAAATTGTCTAGTGTGTATAGACAGACAGACAGATAAATCAGACTAGATTTCATCATAGCTAATTAAGGAAAGCATTCAGGATTCAGGCTATCACAACACAACATGAGGCCCAAGCCCATGCAAAGCGACATTTAGAGAATATTGGAGAATATTGAGAGCAGCCTGGGGCTGTGTGGTGGTTGCTGATGCTATCATGCTATCATTGTTCTTGTGCTTAATCGCTGTGGCTAATGACAGGAAATGAAATCACCCACTGAAGACCAACGTGCTTCCCACAGAATAATTACCGCTGTTGACCTTGTGCCTTTCTCTGGTATGTAAGTGCACTATGAGAACACTCACCACACATTCAGTCAATACATACTGTAGCATGAGCTACTTAAGGCTGCTCTATTAAGCTCTTATTCATTACACAGAAATAACAACAACAAAAAAGATGAAAACTGAGCCACTGACTACATGTTGCACTTGCTGCCAGTTAAACAAAAAAATGAAAAAGATTTATCTGCTTTGGCATTAGCTATCAGTTGTGTTTAGAATTGCTTATGAGAGCAAAAACAAGCATTTGTACAGACAATGTGATAGTCTGCCACAGCACAAAGCCTAATGGAACATGTCAGTGTATGAATATTTCAGAATTTCCCTCACGTTTACTCAAGTATTGATTGTGCTTTCACAGTACTTGTCATCGTTTTTGTTATTAAAGCAGTCTGCGGACTTGTTTTTTACTATGGTTTCACTTTATGTCGTTTTCTATGCAAAATCCCCGTTTCACAGGAACACAAGCGCAGCCTCGGTAGCTGTGAGTGGAGATGATAGAGTGCCTCTCAGTCCTAGTTTTACACACATGAGGCTGTTATCAATCATCTCATCTAAAGCAAGAAAGTAAAGAAACACATTTCCCAAACCTGTCAAAACTATTCCTTAAAGGTAAAGCACTGACGAAGCAGCGTGGAGAAATCCCATTTAAAGCCTGTTTACCTGCTGCGAGTCAGACCCTGACAGCGCCCTTTTACACTGCACAGGCTCTGACTGCAGCTCCAACCTCAGGTTCTTTGGACGACTTGGGGGTGTGTGTTTGGGAGTGTGTTTGTGTGTGTCTTGACCTTGGGAGCCCTGCAGGGTGCCATTGATTTGTTTACCTGCGCGCTGCTGACAGTTTCTCATTAGGTTTCTTTTGCTCAACACTTCCAGGACAGGAGACCAGAGTCTGCACTTCACAGCCGACGATGCATGATCAATGCGGCTGATAGATTGGCACTGGCAATATCATTCTGTTGAATGACTCTTTAATGGACGCAAGCGCTCCATTTAGTGGCCACAATAAGGAGCCTTTTTGTGTCTGAACCGGCATTGTGGGTCTGTATGAGGAAGCAAACAATATGCTGAAAGGAGAGCTTTGTTAAAATTACTCTGGAAGACAAGCGTGGCTGCAGGAGGAATTGTGCTTTATTCCTCTGTTATTAGGGGGTATTTGCAAAGTGTATAAGAGAAAATGCAATTTAGCATTACAAAAGCTTTTTGGCACTGCAGAGAGCGTGCATGCAGCTTGTAGAACCTCTTAAGAGGAGGAAATAGAGGATAAATAAAGAAGAAGGGGCAGCACAGTGACATAAAAAAAACCCATTTCCTCTCTTTGCACACCTCTTCTAATTCCTCCCTCATTTTCTAGTTACGCATTAAAATGATTTTCTCCAAATACCCGCTATTTTGGATTTAAACACAAGGCTGGTGGATCTCTGTAATGATGCTTTTACCAAAGCACAATATGCACTGAAGGGAGTGTGTGTGTGTGTGTAGAAGGGGGAGTGCTGATAAATTAAGCAAAACTGCCCAATTTACAGCAAAGCTTTACAGCAATTAGTCCGCCTTTAAGCGTATTCCTTGCTCTTATAGGGCTTTAATTCCATCCCACCTCCCTTTCCTTAATGATGAGGATGTCTTTTTCTCTCATTGTCTGCTAAAATGGGCACAAGGAGGCAGTGTTGCTGCTCTCCTGCCAAACCACTGCTGAGGGAATCCAACCTTTTGAGGTGCTAAAAGTGCCCCCTCTATTTGTCATATCCAAATTTAAGTAGAAAGTTAAGATCCCCACCACTAACACCACCCAAGGCTCTGAAACCCCCCAGCTCACTTTCCTGTCCTGACGCGAAGTGACACCGCAATTAACTTGAGGACACATCAAGGTCTAATTACTTCCTCAGGTGACAAGCCGAACATCTCCACCCAAAACCGTGACAGCTCCCTCTCCCTGGAAAGAAATTTTAAGAAGACTGAAAGCTGACAAGACATTGAAATCAATAAACATTTGCTTCAAACACCTGTCTCCGGCTGTAATGAGCTCTTCTTGTTAAGAAAGAGAGAGAGACAGAAAAGAAAGAAAGAAAGAAAAGAGAAGAGAAAACGCTGACCCTGAAAGCAGAAGACTGCAGATGTAATAGTATGGGTGCATGTAGCATTTATGACGCCCCGGGGCGCTGCACAGCCTGTCTAGGTGTAGCAGTCCGACATCATATTTAGTGGGCTGGGACGGGCTGGCGGGCCAGCCATTCTCTAATGATCAAAATAACACTTTGTCAATGTAATAGCCCGCTGTTCTTCATTCTTTACACCCGCCTGACAGAACATTCCTCACAGCTTTGTTTACACCCCGCCCTGCTGCCCCTTTGGTCGCCCGTGACTTCTGTAAAAGGGGGTGGGAGGGGGTCCCTCCAACACCACCATAAACCATGATTATTTTCATTGGAGCTGATGTGTTGCGATCACTTACAGCACTGAGCTCCCTTTCAATAAAATAAAAAAAAAAAAAAAAGCATAGGTCCCGGTGACTTTGGTTCAAACATAAACGGTAACGCCAGGCTTTGTTTATGAAGACGGGGAGCAACAGATGGCAAGCATATCTATAAATAAGTCGCTCCTCTGAATAGGAGATTAGTGCATTTGAGCCGGTTTTTAATGGTCTCTGGGAGAGATTAAAAAGTAAGCTGATTCATAATGCATTTCTCTTTGCCGTGAATCACACATAAACGAGAGTCTGGAAAGTATCAGAGCAGGAGGGGAGGGGTGACGGAGTGGTGGTGGTGGGGAGGGCTCACATGTTTAAAGTGGGAAGTTGCATGACGCATGCCTTCTTTGCGCCACAGCAGTTTCTCTACACGTTATCTGCGCGGTTGATTCCTAAATTCGCAGACCTCAGCGTGCATATTTCGACCCATTCATTTTCACTTCGCGCTGTTTATTTTATAATCATTAATGCCCTGAGCGGTTATTCCAGAGCACAAATATCAAGCAATATTAAAAAAAAAAAAAGAAAAAAGAAAAATAACCAATAGCGCATTCCAAAGTTCATGGAGAATATAAACGCTGATAAATATACATAAACCCATCTTGCTTTTAGCCTCTGGGTCACATTTTCTCCAAGTTATTGAAATAGAATGGAGAGGGGAAGGGAAAAAACATTCTCAATTATATAACCAGTGCTGATCAGCCTACAGATAGCCGCCCACCTGAGGCTACCGCATCCTCCACAAATATTGACAGAATTCTTATCTTTTTCTTTTTTTCGTTTTACCACTTTTTTTTCTCGAACAAATATGAAGCCTGTGTGCAAATCCTGTTACCTTCCCATCTGTTCCAACACCGCACCGCACAAATTTCCTCACAAATGCATTTTGGTATTCATTGTCATTGTGCGCGTTTCCAGGAACTGCTGGGCTCCATCTGATAAAAGTGGACGTATCTTTAGATATCTGCCGCCTGGATAAGCTCTGTATCTGCCATTTAATGTCGCTGGTGCCAGTTGTGTGGAGACTCACCAAGTTTGTCCGCAAGCCTTTTTTGTGGCTGTGTTTTCTCAACAGCAGCAGCTCCTACTTATTTAATGAATTCATAATCACGCCCAGGAGAAACACATGGCTGACCTATAAGAAGGTGAATGGATTTTTTTTTTTTTTTTGAGAACTATTGACATGTTGTCCTTAACAAAGAGTCACGCTGTCCTAATCAATTGCTTAAATGAACAAAGAACACATATCACCACCCGAGATGTTCCTGTATCTGCCCTGACCAGCCTCGCCTGTGTAGCCTTGAGTGACACACAGTGTTTGAATATACGAGCACTTTTCACGGGATGTAAACAGTCAAGAAAGCATCTGTGGAAATCTATTTTCATACATACATCTGTTGGGTGGATCTGTCAGCACTTATCAACAGTCATTTCTATGCCCACACCTTGTGTTTCTATTTCTAACGTGTGTGAGAGAAAGGCTTGGGAAAAAAATATTTGCAGACTAGATTTTTTGCCCTTAAAACACAGTGACTCACTGTGTCTCTTACTCATTAAAGAGTTTACAGATATTGTATTTAATGCTATTCCCCCAGCATATCTCATCACTTTGCAGCCACTCTTCTGTAGTGGCCTTTTAAATTCTGATTCGCAAGACTGAGAAAGCAAGTCAGAAATAAATGCACTGCAAAAAAGTTGTGTCGAAAGCACTGCAAGTTTACATCAAAAGCATCAATGCACATTGTTTGTGCATGATTGTTTGGTGTTAAACAACTGATTTGCAAAGAGGGATTTTTTTTAGGATAGTTACTCCATTGGAACTCATAATCATACTTAATAGTGCAAAACCTGTTATAAAAATATACTAAAATAAAAAGCTAATTAATGATTTATGGATGTATATTAATATTGCAGCTTTTACTACTGACAGATAGATTTGACTATAATACTACAACAAAAAGTTAGGTTTAAAATTTAAAATCTGCAAAGTTCAATTCAATTTTATTCATACAACACCAAATCACAACCCGAGTTGCCTGAAGGCACTTCATATTGTAAGGTAAAACCCCTACAGTAATATGGAGAAAAAAGACAGTCAGGAGACCCACTATGAGCAAGCTGTTAGTGACAGTGGGAAGGAAAAACTCCCTTTTAACAGGAAGATTTCTCCAGCAGAACCAGCCTCAGGGAGGGGCATCCATCTGCTGCAACCGGTTGGGGGTGAGAGGAAAGAGACAGGACAAAAAGGAGAAACTGAAGCTTTATAATGCATGTGGAGTATTTGCATCTAAAATATAACACAAAAATACACCATGTGGACAAAAGCACTGGGCCACCTACACATTACACCCACAGAAGCCGTCATGAAGCTCCCACTTTTTGTGTTGATGTTAAAGCGAGAGGAGGTTTGGAACTTTGTGCTTACTGAACCGGCACACCGTTGGTGACTTGTACAGTCCACAATATGCACAGCAGCACTCACTTACCTCACTGTGTAACTTTAACTCGTCCACTACTTCCTGGTTGAGTTGCCATGGTTCCTAAATAGTTCCACTTTGCAGCGATACCACTTTGCGCTGATCATAGAATATTTGGGAGGGAAGAAATTTCACACTTCTTGCATCCTACTAAAGTACTTCATTTGATTTGATTTGATTTGATTTGATTTGATTTCAGTGAGCTCAGACTGACTCCTTTCACAAATGCTTTCAAAGACAGACTGCATGGCTAGGTGTGTAGATTTTATACACTTGTGGAAGATTATGAGGTGTGCCTCAATACTTGTGAAAATAGTGCACTTCTACAAAGTACGGGCACATTCAAACTATATTGAGGATTTAAAGTTACCACTCTTTCTTTTCCTTATTTTGAATTACCCCCAATTCCATCACTGAGATATACATGTTTCCTCTGCAAAAAAGTTTGGAATGTCGGCTAAAACATATTGAGCTCTTAAAATCCAGGTGTTTGACACAAATTACATGACATATACATGAAAATAAAGTAATTTATTGGTGACACATTGACTTTTAATTGTCTCACTTATCCAAACAAAGGACCCAAAATGACTTGATATCAAAAAGAATTGTCATCTCATCATGCTTTCACATCTTGAATCAGGCAATTACATAAAGAGGACAGAAGAGTAAAATGCTGCCTGTTATGTGTGTTGACTCAGCAGGCATAATATTAAAAAATGGAATAGCTGAGAATGCCTGAACCTGCCTGCATTATATTCCAGTTTATGATATGCTGTCACCTGGTGCATAAAAATTCACCAGAATGCAGGAAATGAAGTGTGTGATGTACACTTTGATGAACTTCAAATATAATGGATGGCTCCTGCTCTCTGGAGGAGCTCGGAAGATAGTCCAGATTGAATGGGGGTCCCATGGAGCACAAAAACTCCCTAAAATGTACATTTGGTGAGGTAAACAACTTCTGGAAATGTTCATCGTGTTTTCGATAAAAGTGGATGAGACATACTGGGTTTTATTTGAGATTTTTATAGGTTTCAATTGCAATAAAATGCATTTCTGTTAGTATTAGGGACATCACAGCACCATGGGTTGCTTTATAGAATCCATTATCTTCAGTCATGAAGTGAGCAGCAGCAGAGAATTTCTAGCAGCAAACTGCCTTCAACCGCAACAATACAAACATGGAAGTTTCCGCAATGTTTCTAAGACTGCATTCCAGATACCTCAGAACTTGTATGCCGAAAGTTACCGAGTTCCACATAGAGTCAGTCAAAACAAGTGTGCTTAGCAAGGTAGATCCAATCAGGTATCACTATACACCATAATACTTTTTTGTGCATAAAAAACACATTTATGCATAGAGCCGTATCAGTGCTCTGCATATGGCTTATTTAGTAAGAAAAAAAAAATACCAACGGTGGCAGTACAGAGTAAAAGTTTACTGCCTTACTACTGTTTAAGTTCAGTGCCGCCATCTTGGACTGCTAACTAATTTCCGTACAGATTAATATAACAGCGAATGCCTGTGCTAGACTGGCTCTAATACTTACACTATCCTGGTTTAGACACTCAGAGTCCCGCTTATTGTGTCCCCCAGTGCTCAAACACAAACTTATTATGCTAATAGCATCTTTTTACTCATAGCAAATTGTGCTGTGTATCTTGAAAAATAAAGGGGCTTTAGAGTGTAATAAGCTGCGGTGGAAGTAATGTGCATTATTTACATCGCACAGAAGAAAACACACTCTTAATCTTGGAGTGGTTTGCTTTAGTTGGGTCTTTGTCAATTGCCGCTCTACATGGTGATTTTATGATAATGATATGGTAATGGCGAGACTCAGCACCGCGGACAGCTCCCAAGTGTCGCTCCGCCCCCTTCCACCCGCTACGTGAGCGCGCGGCGACCAATCACTGCCTCCGCCTCAGTTCAGCTCTGGATACAACAGAGGGAGCTTCAAAGAGCCCCTTCACCCAAAGAGGAGAGGACCGCTCCGGGTGTAATGCATAGCTGGGCTTTGCCTTCGTCTTGGATGGGATAAAACCTACCGTTCAAATTTAAACGCTCACTGTGTGTGTGTGTGTGTGCGCGCACGCGCGTGCGAAAGAGAGAGGGGGTGTGTGTGTGTGTTCCGCGAGGACCGGGAAATGCTCTTCTAGCGCGAGCGCGGATGACATTAGCGCCCGCGTTTTTTCCTCCCCCAACGCAAATATTCCTAACTTGGAGCCTCCTGGACGCCGAGCAAGTTTTTGTTTTTATCTTTTCTTGAATTGCGTTTGAGCCGTGTAGGTGGAAGACCAGAAAGCAGCGCAGGACAAGATGGGGAGCGAAAAGTACTTGCCAGAGCTCATGGCAGAGAAGGACACGCTGGATCCGTCTTTTCAGCACTCCCTGCGGCTACTGGATCAAGGTAAGCGTCCGTGGATAAACACTGAAGTAAACACTTGAGCTGCGTGAAAAATGTTTAGTAAGAACGTTTAGTTTTTAACGTTTGGTCTCAAGGCTACACGACATCACCAGTCCGCCCACTTTTGAGTTAAAAATAAGAGGTACATACAAATTTTCCCTTGGTCACACTAGCACAGCGAGGTGCTTTTTAGCAACAGGGCTGTTTTTGCCAAGTTTTCATGCTCACACGATGCTTTAGCCTCCAGTAGTGTAGAAAATTTGGCAGTAGAGACTAAACACTGCACCTTCACACCTCACACCTTAACAACTTTAAATTGGCCAAGCCTTGGTGTGAATGATGACATTTCAGCCTCTCTTAATTAGCTTGTAATTAGTGATATGTCACAAAGGCGGGGAAAATGCCGGCAAAGTGAATATCTAAATATCCCATTTTTTTTCTTTTTCTGATGGCATACCGTGAAATGCTAGCCTGCAGTTCATGAAAGGAACAGAATGACATCTCAGTTTACAGGCTGGCCTCATCTCTATCCCCGTGCTAACATGTGTGACCTGTGGTGCCAGCGCAGGAATAATCGCTCTTTATTCAGATAGAAGTGTTTCCCGCTTTGAAGACACGGACGTGACTGAAATAGTGTGTGTGTTTGTGTGTCTGTGGATGGAGCGGCAGAAGCGCTCGCATGCAGACGCTTTAATTAATCCGTTGCACAGGGTCCTACTTTGAAGATGTCGGGTTTTTTACCCCCCTTTTTTTCTCTTGCAAACACTTTCTGGAGACTCCTGAGCTCTTAGGAGCGCGCTTTTACCGCAGCCAAGTGCATCCTTCAAGCAGCACTCACGGGCTTTGTTCGAGAGTCGATTTACAGGTAACAGACGAGACAAGGAGCACGGGTCTGTAAGCAGTCCTTCTGCGCTGTAACTAATTATGTTGAATCCCAGCTCTTTTTATTCCGACAGCTGCGCCTGTTCTACTCGCTGTCTCGCAAACTTGGGGGATCTCAGGGTTAAAAGGGTTCGCCGGGGCTCAGAGCAAAGCCAGGCACGAATCAAGTTTAATGGTGTTCGGATGCTGGAGTTTGCTACAGTTATAATCAGGTTACAGGTTATTTTGAACCCTGGTTGTTTGAGCAAATGTATAATATATATGTCTTTCATATTTAATTGAAAATGACAGGAAAAAGAAAGTCAAGATAGCAGTTAAAGGGTGGGCCCTTAATAAAAAAAAAGGCTCTTTAATGTAATGTATGCACGTATTTAAAATGAACTTACTTATATTGAGTTTTCTGTCTGTTTTGCACACCTAGTGAGGAGTATAGTTGTGCATATTTGTTTGAGCTTTCACTTTTGCGTTCAAATCTCTAAATCTGTGCTGTTGCCTTCATTTTTTTAGTTGTGTGGAGGACAGAGATTGATTAGTGTAGATATGCATTGCTGCTCCCAGTGTTTGCGGTTTGAGAACAGTGTGAAGGTTGAGCTGTCAATGGGCCACCACGACTGAGATGATCTCTGTTCAAGTGTGCTGCTGTAATTCTGCAGTGTGTGGGGGATATGAACACAAGCTGTCTCTCAACACACAATGTAAACCTGTAATTAAATATGGGTCCTTTATGTCAACATTTTCTGACTGTATGTACTATAAAGATTACTGTATTGAGGTTGTGTAATGGGTATCTAACTTAAAATTAGAGGTGTCAAGGTCTTGACTTGTATCTTTTCTTTAGGTCAGTTTGCTTAATTTTTTTTTCGGAGTAAATCGTAATAGAAACATGTCGGTTTTATGTAAAACTCAGTTGCTCAAAAAAGTAACCTCAACCTAAAGCATCTTAAAGCAACCTTTTGCAACCTTATTTTAAGTGCATCTCATGACGAATAAACTCAGAAAATGGCCTTTGAACGATCTAGATTTTTAGCTTGAGGCAAACTTGTACACTGTGTGTATGTGACGACTTAGGGGACGGAGAGCTCACTTTTTGTTCAATGACACTACAACATCATTAAATGTGTTAGTTATCCCATGTCCTATTAACATGCCAATGAGTTTTTGCACCTTGTTTTTCTATGTACATTTTCATGAAGATAGAAGCGTACACAGAAAAATGAAGCAATTATACCTCTATTACACTCCTATACATGCTCCTAAATTTAAAAAATATAGATGGCAAAGTGTAAAGCACAACGTCTTTGGTTGACTTTGTGTTTTATCAAGTTTTTGCACAATATTATAAATAAAACTATTCCACTGCCAGTCATACTTTGAGTCGCTGCTCTGTCTCACAACCTGCTGATGAAAGTGACTGGTTTAAAAGTGTGGCACTTTCTTTACTGGAATCTAGACCATGAAAAATTCAAGAGCCAAAAGGCTTTGATCTCCTTTTTTATATATAGTGAAATGTAAACAGTAGTGACTCTAGACTTACAGAGTAACTGTCCTCTGTTCAGTCTTTATATTTTGGAGCGATGTATGTAATGGCCTCACAATATCAACTTTTGGGTCTTATTTGAAAGAGCAGCATTTTTCATTGAGCTGATTCATGTACAGTAAGGTAAATTCATTCCACTCAGTAAGCCAGATAAGCCTTTGTTTCACTCAGCACTTTTGGTTATCAGCTCCTTTTCAGATCTAGGTTAGATTTTTTTTCTAACAACACTCATCTCCCTTGCTGATAGAGGGAAGATGGCAGCACCGAATCCTTAATGCTAGTTGAAAGACACTTACCAGCCACTTCCGTGACAGACTCTCTCTTAAAGACCTTTATCCACATGGCAGGTCTTCTGTAGAGTTCTAGCAAATATTAGCCTCTTACCAGAATGGAATAAAAGTGAGTGAATACTTAAAGTATGAGCCAGGATATGCCAAAAAAGAAATTAAAAATAAGTGTGTGAAGTAAAATATTGTACAACAAGTTCTTAATGTAATACTTCCAATAAAGTTAGTTGGCGATATTTCCATCGAGGGCAAAGATTGCACTTGGATGCTGTCGCAGTGGCAGAATTAATCCGTGACATTTATGAAGTAAGCGGTACTCTGCGGTGCACAAAATTTGGCCGAAACAGTCTGCCACAACTCCAAAACTGTAAATACTGTTATCTCGCTCTTACACAACAGATGGAACACGATGCGGCTTAATAGAGCACTTCTTCTGCCATCTTGCTGATGAGTTCTGGACTTGATTATGCAATTGGCAGGGGATGCAGGGAACAGAGCCGGAGTAACTGGAGTTACTGCGTGCACACGGCGAATATGAGATTACTCCGGGTCTGGAGAGACTTCCATTCAGGAAAAATTAGGGGGGCATTGTATTGGAAGCTTGGGGACAGGGCGGACTGCTTTGATAAGTTTGAGCCATTCGCAAAGCTCCTCTCCCGCAAGGAGCGTATCTCTTCCCCCTGTGACAAGCCTCATACAGGCAGCAGCAGGCTCTTGGAGCTGGAGGAATATCTTAAGCCAAAATAAGAGACAAGCAGGACTAACAGTCTGCCTGGAATGAAAAATCCTCAGCAGCATACTAATGAAGTGCTTCCAGGTACGAAAACACCTCATGTGGCAGGAAGTGCGTCTGTTATTAACATGAAATCACGACTGTAAAAAATTGTTATTTCCATTGTGAATTTAACTAGTTGTTTTGAGAGCAAAAGTTCATCCAGGATCTTAGAAACAGTCTTGAATTTCACATTATCAGTGGAATTCTACTTCGCTTCCGCTCATATTTGATGTGATCCGCTGTGTGCTTTGTTCCCCTTAGTGAACAAGGCTTTTATTGTTCTCTTCACTCAGTGGAGATGCAAATTGGAGAAATCTAGCAAGCCATGCTACCTGACTGATGACACCAAAGCATCTAAGAAGTAATGTGCGGTAAAATAATAGATAAAGGTGGGACTGTTTGCTGACTTAGGGGAAATGAATCTGCTTTAAGCCATGTGTGTCTGCACAGCATGCAGAATGTTAGCAGAGCAGCAGCTCTGGTGCTCTGCGTGGGTCTGCACAGGAGGCATTCAGGTGCAGTGTTCAGCTGTACATCACCTGCAGGTCTGGAAGCCTAGCTTACAGTCACTGTAGTACTGCACACAGAATACAGGAAAATAAATTTAGAGTGTAAAAACAGATTCTAGGAGCCACTGTCAGACCCTGGTGACTATAAGGGGAGAAGGGACTTGATACAGTGTTGTACAGGATTCATAAAGTGCGATGCACTTGTTAATTCTTAATTGTTGGTAGTGCAGCAAGACCAGCAGCTACATATATGCCTCTGTGCAAACAGGAGGAGAAGGAGGTGGGGGGACGCTGGGAAGCTTTTTCCAAGGGATCGGCACAGTTGATGGATCCAATGGATTTGTCACACATAGACATGAGGCTCTTCCTGGTGCAACCATCCTATTTATCCGATCTTGGGACTGGCACTAGGAGTAGACTAGCTCTGAGGCTGGGTTTGTTTCCACCTCTTGTGAACCGGGAATTCCCAGTGGATAGACGCAGCACAGGTCAGCTGAGGTCTGTTTGGCTTTGCTTGTGGTAGAAACCCTAGTTACAGCAAGGCTAGCATGTGAATATACACATATTAAAAGGTTAGGATTAATTAAAGATTTTATAATTAATTCTCGAGAGTCAAAAAATGTCCAATTCACATGACTGATTTAAGATGACGTAGCAGCACGACAGTCTGACTGAGTCGATGTTTCAACTTGTGTAAAATGTGCAGACCTCAAATTATGTACAAGTTTTTAAAACTAACTATGCAGTTCTGTGGATTTTATTGACAGTTTACCTTGCCTATGCTGTCTATGTTGTGGGCATGTCTTACTGTAATTAACACAGAAGCTTTTGAAATATGTTATGCTGTGAATGATACTGTTAAACTATTTAAAATAATACATTAAAAGCAAAAAAAAATGCCCTGAATTACATTTAGTGTTATATTTTAGATAATCTCAACAGATAATTCGGATTCTTGTATTGTTTTCAGTTTGATATTGCAAAGCACCATTTGCTACTGTTGGTGCTGCTCTCCCAAAGCGTATTAGAGTTATGGTTTAGCACATATGATATGTTAACTCAAATACATTTTATATTTGTTTAAATTCAATCTGGGAACTCATCAGCTGCTTTGCCAAATTAGCAAAATTAGAGAAGTTAAAGGCCACATGATGGCCAATAGGCCATTTACCTACTTGCAACCAAAGCCTGCTCAAATGTGATTTGTCAGAACTACAGAAACTATAAAGCATGAGGTCCTAGAAATCCATCCTTGAGGATTTGATTTTTAAGGACTTGATTACAAATTACCAGTCCTTGTCTTTTTAATAGCTCAGTTTCATCAGAGAAAAGGAATACTGGCTGAACCTTTACTTAACTTGTTTTTGATGGAGTAGAGAAAAGTGTTAGTGATAGATGCCTTAAATCAAACACAAACCATTACAACAAAATTCACAAAGTAAGTTACATAAAAGGAAAGAGAAAAAAAGAGGAAAACTTTAAGGACACATTATTGACAGTCTTGTTGATAATGCTTTTGGAAATGTAAGCTTTTTTTTCTGCATGTAGATGTTACTCTACTCCTGATTAGCTCCTTGCTGTCAACTCATTTTGTTTGGCTTTAAAGTGAGGTGGTAGACTATGTGACGAAAATGTGAGAGATTCAAAGATTTTTCAGCTCTCGTTTGACGTTGCAGCCTCGATGCACACCGATGAGCTGAATATTAAAAGGAGGTAAAGCCGACAGCCTTGATCACCTTAGAATCTTACTTTGAGTTGTACCACCCACCGTGGCATTTTTGCAGTCCTCCACAATATCAGGCAGAGGATACAAACTTTTTGTGTACACCTTTGATTATTAAAGATCATTGAAACAAAATTTGCTGTGCTTCAAAGGACAGACAGTCATGTTTTTGTGTGGGTTTCTAGTTGTAAACAAGTTTCTCCTTGCACCAGATGTATTCTGTTTGTTCAGGATGTGTCTGCAGAGCTGCGTGCAGCCCACTCTGAATCTTTCAGGACCTCTGGCCCAGTTTGGACATTGTAACCTCAGTCCCACACCTAAGATGCTTTTTTTAATTGGATACTCCACAGCGGGAGCCTGGCACAATGTTTGGATTACATTAACAGCCTCAGCTAGCTTACCCATCAAAAAACAACCCTAACTGCAACACACACACACAAAACATCTGCAAAAAATGAGCAGGTGTTGGAAAGTAACCTTATTTCAGACATGATGCTCCTATTGTTAATTCATACATTTCCGTCTCATCAAAAGAACAGGGGGTATTTTTAGTCGTGCTTGATTTTGTGTCCTGAGTGAGAGAAGTCTGTGGGATAGAATGCCCAGAAGTGAGCAGAAATAAGCTTTGGCATAGGATCAAAGGCAGAGATATCATTTTGTTGGGGAAACAGTACTTGATAGCGATAATGATCTGCGGATCTGTGGCGGACCGACACGCTGAGCCACACAGCGAGGTGGAGGTGAAGGCGCAGCCACAGCACTGAATCTGTCTGAGGCCGGGACCTGACCGGTGATCTGACCCACAGATGTAGTGAACTCGCAAATGAACTGTAAGAGAGCAGAAAAGCGGAGCTCCAGAAACTGGCTTTGCATGCAGACAAGTCTGCAGAACGTTGCTGTGGCTGAAGGCTGTTTGCGGAGCGCCGTCTCCTGCTACGCAGCAGCTCCCACTGGAATCCAGGGGTGAAATGTAGGCCAGGACGAACGCAGGCACACCCCGGCTATTTCTAAGAGCTGCTTGTTTGCAGGCGTGACGAATCACATGACTTCCTTGATTTCTCCGCTAATGTGAAATGCATGTTCTTGCTCATTAGGGCAGCAGTAATGAGCTGATGAGACTGTGATTTTGCTCTTTTCCCACGTCGAAGCTGCACCTGATAAGCTTTAATACAGTTAAAATGTAGAACCTGGAATATGTTAATATTACTCAAGTTATTGAGTCACACTGCTGCATGTAAACAAACACAATCACTAGTTATCAATTAGAATGGTAAATAGACTGCATTCATAAAACACCTTTCTGAGTGCTCAAAGCACTTTACACTGCAAGACACTTTCAGCTATTACTGTGTAGATACAGTGCTTTTACAATCACTTACATTCACACACTGATAGCACACTGATGACACCAAAATAACTTATAGTCTGCCCTAAGGTATGTCTATTGTATCCTTTTGAGGGGGTACTTATTTTAACAAGCAGACCCTTTACAAAGGGGGAACACAGGGGTACCTATTCAGGTAATTTCTTGAGTTGGGCAGGTATGTATGTGGCCTTTCTAACTTTACTGACTCTTCAAAGCTTTATTTTGTATCTGAACCCTCAATAGATTGGGGAAATACTTACCTAACATGTACATCTTTGCCCTGTGAGAGGACAGGAGAACAAATCTTAAATTCTTAGAGTAAAAATTTTGTCCTTCAGATGAAAAAGACTGTTTCCTGGTGTTGTAAAGGATACATACTTTCACTTCTAGGTGCAAATATGTATCTTTTACTGCCTGGGAACATATATTTGAACCTTTTGGACCTTTAAAACGGTGCACATAGTTACCTTAAGGTCCAATAATTATTCATGTCATTATTTTATTCAGTCAATATTCATGTAGATTATTCCTGTAAGTACACAAATGGATTTTCCTGCATCCGTATCTCTAAGAGAGTATATGAAGTATGAGTGTGCAAGAAAATGTGTCCATTTTAGAATTCATAACAATACATATTTGCTTCACAATGCAAAAGTTCAATTAGCAACCCGCTGTTTTTAATCCGCCTTTAATACATATAGCTTCTTTGTTGCCTTCATGAGGAAGACTGAGAGATGTTGATGTTTTCATTAAGCCCATATTTATCAAGTCCTGTTTTTATTCTCAGTCACATACTGATGTATATGTGGAATTAGATTTAGTGTTCCAACGATGTAGGCGGACTTCTCCCTCTTTAAAGCTAGACTTTGCGAGTTTCGAAAGAAAAAACACAGTGTTTGACTAACAAATAAAAAAACTCATAAGCAATAAAGCACACTCCTGTGGGAGGAACCTGACTATCAGAGAAAACCCAACAGGCAACACCAATATTAAAGACAGATACAGAGTTAGATACTTGTTAGAATGTATTAAATGCTTTTTATCTACTTTAAAATTAGTAAAACCTTAAAATCTAAAAGCAAAGTTAGTATTTTACCTTATTTGGCCACACACAGACTGTCTCCTTGTAGTAAACCTTAAAATCCTTAAAATGAGGCAACACTTGCAAAGAAGTATGAATATATGTATATGTATCTGTTTTGGGTCTTCAGCGTGGTGCACATAGTTAAAATATGGCCCAACTCTTTAGTATTAGTGTAGACTTTAACTGTAGAGACAGAAATGGACTTTTACTGTGTCTCTGTTTCCAAAAGTGTGTATTATATATGAATGGCTGTTAGAAAATGCATCCATTTTAAAATTCACAACAATACATATAAATGTATACTTCACAATGTTAAAATTCCATTAGCACCTTTTAATTTAAATGACTAAACTTTTCTGTATTATGTTATACATACCTTCTTCTGGTAGAAGTTAATGTGTTTTTATTAAGCATATATTTACATAGGGCTTTGTTATTCTCAGCCATGTACTGGTGTATATGTGGAATTTAATTTTTCATTCCATACATGTGGGCGTATATTTTCTCTTTAAAGCTAGGCTTTGTGTGTTTTCAAAGGAGAAATAACACATTGTTTGACTAACAAATACAAAGCTCAAAGTGTAACTCATGAGCTATAAAGCACACTCCTACACAATTATAAATGACTGTATCAGAGCTGCTTATTAGCTGTTTTTCATATGGGAAATTTACCAGAAAAACTGAAAACTTCTTATATTTAATACTTTGCAATTCTCACAGCTCACGCAAATTTATTAAATTATTTCAATGTTCTATTACAAATATGGTACAAATATGTAGCTTCTACTGCTTAAGAACACGCACGTATATTTTTTTATTATTGTATAAAAAATATACATATGTGTTTACCCCCCTGAAGGGGTAAAAAATGGTTGCCTTAAGATCCCTTCAACATATAGAGTAGAGGAGCTAGTGATTAAACCACTTCTGTTACATAATAATATTAATAATAATTGTTTTATATGTCAGCGGTCCCCAAGCCCTGGGCCACGGACAGGTACTGGTCTATGAGTTTGGTACTGAGTTGAGGCTCGGGTTTGAAATTCATGGTTTTCAAGGTTTTTATAAGTTTTTATTGTTATTTTTTTATCGTTTTTATCTTTAACTCGGTTTCCCTGGGTCTTTTACCGTGTGTTATGAATAAATCTTCTTTTTTTTGGTACCGGTACTGGTTTTATTTTGTTGTATTTATCCACGACATCTTAAAGGCCGGTCCTTGAGAATATTGTCGGACATAAACCGTTTGGGGACCGCTGATATATGTCATTAAAGGCCTGGAAGAAAACCATGACAAATGTGTGTAATGACAACGGAATTGCTTAAAGTGATGAACCCAAAGAGAAATGTCATTATCTGTACCGGTAGTTTCCTCTAGCTAAATGGGGCGTTTTAGTGTTTTTGTTTTTGTTTTACAATGTACCACATGTGTACCAATGTGCCAATTATAGTCCGTATTGCATTTTTCATTTTCAGTATATGCCTATCATAAACTGCCAGCTAGGTAAAAAGATAAATAAGAATTATTTATTTTTAAGTGCACTACAGAAACAAGACTGCAAGTAATGTTAATACCGTGGTTGCTTGATGTGTACGTAAGAAGTGTACGCTTAGGAAGTTATTCTCAAGTAAGTACTAAATACCATGAATATCAGAAAAAAAATAACCAAGATTATTTAACTCAATAAACAGAAAGCAACAATTTTGAGTAAGATGTATCTTAAATTTATAAAATCAAAGGTTTATTTGTTTAAACAATTATTTATTTAAGAAAAATATGTTTGGTAAAAACTAAAGGTATAGTGAGCAACAAAATTGTATTTGACCATGTAATATAACATTTTAAATTGTACTTATATAACACACAAACGTCACCTGTAATCAGATTACTTAAAGTCAGCATTTTTGGCATAAATATTTTTTTTGGATTTTCATTTTTTTTGTTGTGCACATTTTGTTCTTTTACTTTTTTGGGGGGAAAATTAAAATTTTGTTTAAAAAAAACACTAACTAATGTACTAAAGAGCTTTATTTATTTATTTTTTGTTAATTCTTTGTTATTTTTTTATATTTTTTTGTTTTTTAAGCCGTTACCAACAGGCATTGTTTTAGCATCACTGTCCAATACTAAGAGCATTCCTGTTGTAGGTTATGGGCTGTGGCTTTTCTGGGCCCTTTTTCTGCTCATTCCACGCCACAGTGCTTAATAATTGCGAGATTCCTCTCCAGCTTTTGGCTCATTGGTCTCTCCTTGCATCTTTATCATTGTCCACACAATCTCATCACCATATTTCACAGAATACAGTCTCCACCTGGCGCAAAGCTTGCCGTGGGCTCAGTTTGTTGATTTAATGTTGAGACTGTCAAATTTCCATGTTGTACACGCTCCTCAGGTCTAAACGCTGCGTTCATATTTCACATGCCACAGAAATGTGCGTTTTCCTCCTCGACCGGCTTGCATACCTTGCTGAGGGCCTGCCTTGAGCTGTCTACTAGGAAGGATGTCCAACAGGAGACTCAATTAAAGCGGCCGGTCAGAGCTGCTTAAATAATGCAAAATGCACTTGTTTAGGCAGGAGTATGCTGTAAGCAGATATTCCACCTCTCTGGTTAGGAGATCAGTGATAGGGGTGTGTTGCTAGGTCCTTGACATCACTGGGTATGGTTTAAAATTTTAGATACAGGTATTGGTGCAATAAAACTACTGTTTTCCCTGAAAAATTAGTGATTTTCCATGCAGTTTGACTATTATGTATTATTATTATATAATAATTATAATAATATAATATTATATATTATGTAATATATTTTCAAAATTGTGCATAAACAAGACAATTAAACAAAATAATAAAACAAAAATTATTTTGTGCATAAACAAAATAACGAAAGCTTAAAATGCTGAATTAATGTTGTATCTATATCAGATTTTCAGTGAATATTTATGCCTAAAATAATTTCATAGAAATCTGTCTAAAACTAAAACATTTGAACACGTAAAAAAAGCTAACTGTCAAATTCATCTTGAATTTTGTTTATAGTGTGTTTTGCTTTTTTTTTTCTTGCACCACTTTCTGTAGCTGTAACTGTACATAAGTGTTCAAGAAGAGCAACTGATTCCAAAGTATTTCAAAAAAAGTGTTAATATTACATGTACACCTTACATGTATACGTTCATATGCAGCAGTAACCATCATCCACATTTGATACGCTCTGCTGCTAGATTGGAGCATTAACTACACGGCTCCTTACACTGGATTCTTTATATTTTCATACGTGCATTCTTAGTATGATATAAATAGCTGATGTGATTACAGATGGACTGATTCAATATTTGTATGAAATATTGGTCTGACGCAAACTGTTAGACTGCGTGTAAGTCTATCATTGTCAGATAATATATATCACAGTTAAATATACAGTATCTGTTCAGTTCAGCAGCATGAGGAAAATGAACAGATTGTTTTACTTGCCATTTGTATCATCTTCTTGCCTGCTCCACTCTGTGTGTGCGAGTTTCTAAACGGAGAGCTAAAACAGAGAGCACTACATTCAAATCACAGCAAAGTGCAGCAAAGACTCACATTGTGCTGAAATGAAGCACAGGCCAAAAAAATAGGCGAGTATTATAAAGAGATTTTCATTTAATTTATCTTGCTCCCATTCTTGTGTATGATTTCACTGATATGTAAAATATTTAATGTTATAAAAAAAATTGTACCATCCATGCCTTCTATCATGATTGGCTGTCTCCATCGTGCCAAGAGAAAATAAAGTGTTCAGCTAGACCGGGCAGTTTAGATCTCTTATTGCAGAACTGAAGCTGAGAAGCTCGTTTCATCACCTTAACAGTGCAGCCTAGATTTCAGCTTTCCTACATCACATATATAGAGATCATTAATCAAAATTTTATTGGATGATAATGTGATCCACAGCGGTGTCCAAGAGAGGACACAGACAGGCCAGGATTACACTGGATTAGTTTGAAAAGCAGTAGAAACTCCCAGACTGTATCAATCTGTTTGCTGCGCCTGAGGCTGAGAGACAAAAAGGGATGGGGATATAAAAGAAAGAGAGGGTTGGCAGGGCTGTAGAGAAAGTAAGAGCCTCTTTCCCCTGGGGAAAGGTTATTTGTAAGGGATTGTACCAAAGTCACTTACAAAAGGCAAAATGCAATCTGGTGGGGGTGGTGAGTGGAATGAAATGGGAGTGGGAATAGAAAAAAAATGCAGTTATGATATAGAGTGCTGCTGTAGATGTGTTAGTGATAAATACAATTTTTAAAAAAAGTCCACGTCCACTGTTGTTGACTCCTGCTTTCATGCTATATCTCATCTTCTCCATTTGAAATACAGTTTTAAAAGCTTGAAAGGGTGGCACTGCGCATCCCCGACTAAATCTTTTGTCGTTACTGATACGATGAAAGATAAGTGTGATTTCCCACTCCCTCAAAGGACCGGTGTGCTGCAAAGTCATCGCTTATTCATTTTTGACGCTATAGAAGCTGTGCAAACACGTTCTGCATGCTCGGAAACATCCTTTTATCGCGTGAATGTTTTATTTTACTTTGAGATGCACTAGAGAATCAGATATATTTTCAGCCCAGTTTTTTCTTTTGCACTAAACTCCTCTATTATAGTTTATGTTTAACTTTGGAGCTCCCCCCCAACCCACCCTTTCTTTCTTTTTTTTGAACTTGCAGGAGCTCTTTCTATGCCCCTGCCTCACCTTGATCTCTCCACGACAGCCACTGCTTCCCTTTCTCACTCTCTTCTTTATTTATGTCGTTTTGTGTGGTTGGCACCTCTATAGAGAGGATTGCAGTGGATTAGCTTCTCCGCCTTCCCAACTGATCCGATCCATTTTGTGTAATCCAACTCAATTTAATTATGTTTATCGTTCCACCTCGCTGGTGCCGAGAAGCAGCAGCACACCTCTACCAAGATAAGCCTGGGGACCTTGTGCCTCTTTGCTGGCAGAGCATCTGCCTGAGCCTGTTGCTTTATAAACAGATGGTGTAAGTCACCTACACTCTCAGTAAATAATGTGTTAGGCACAATATTATGTTTTCAAGCACCGCTCAAACATCAGCGTGACATGGAAAAAATATCCGAGGCTGAAGATCATAACCCAATTTTTGATGTCGCTTGTGGAGAATTTGTACAGTTTAGCACCGTCTCCACCCTCTTGATAGTGAGAGACTTAATGTGCCCACTATACAGTCTTCCTTATTACTTCTGCAAATCTAATCCTCGGCATGGAATTTCAAAGGCTCACAACCAAAGCCTAAAAAATGGCTCAAGGGCTCACAAATAGCCTGACCACATTGAAAATACGACTCAGAATGTGGCAATTGTGCGGTAAATCTTTGTTGCGAGATGTCCTTTGGCTTCTCATGGCACAATTTCTGCATGGGTGAGAAATACCTCTATTATGTTTTTCTTCGAGGGAGAGGAACCAAAGCAAACTTAGAGCAGACAGGCAGATGAAAATGAACAAAAAGACCTCTTTTGATGTAGAGGCGGTCTCAAAGAAAAGACAGCTGGAGATCCAGAGTCCTGTACTACGGAGGAGGATTTCAGGCCTAGTGGGGTAACCTCAGGTTTAACCAAGGATTTTTCAGGGTTGTGAAGGTGGTTCACTTCTTACTGGTGTGCATCGCTGTAGTAACTCTGGAGACATAACCTGCTCTGTAGCAGAAAAATAGCATTACCATACCTGTGGAGTTCGATGTGCACATTCTGAAGGGAATTATAGTTTGTAGAGACTAAAGTCTTTAAATTTTTTTCATTAATACCAATAAGAAATGTAGATTCCTAGGAGCAACTTTGAGAAGCAAACTAGTAACAAACTATTTTAGAGCAATTTTTTTATTCTGTAAGCCTTAAAATGGCTAAAACTGTTTTATATAGGGATGTGTGCGACAAGTTGACTAGACGAGTAGACGATTAATTGTAGCTATTGTCACTAGTGAGTACCACGTGTACCAGTTATTTAATCGAATTGTTAATATTTTTAATGACGCTCATTGCTGGTAAATTTTCGTAATCTGGTTGTTATGCAGCCATCAGTCACTAGGTGGAGCTGCAGCCGCAATATTGTTGTAGCAAAATGCCAGAACTTTATTAATCTAGGCATGATCTTTTTGCTAGGCCTATTATTGTTAATTGCTTTGAAAGTGAAAAAATTAGATCAGTGGATACAATGAGTTTCCTCTGAAGGGTTGCTGGCATCTTCCTTAGAGATAGGGTCATTTGGGAAGGGCTCAGAGTAGACCTGCTACTCCTCCACATTGAAAGGAGCCAGCCGAGGAATTCACGCCCTGGGTGAGGTGTTCCAGGCTTGTCCTACTGGAAAGAGGCCCTGGGGTAGACCCATTAGACTCAGGAGAGATTATGTCTCTCAGCTGGCCTGGGAACGCCTCAGTGTTGCCCCTGATAAGCTGGCGGATGTGTCTGGGGAGACGGAGGTCTGGGCTTCTCTGGTTAGGGTGCCACACCTGCCACGCCCCAGATAAGCAGAAGAGGATGGATGGATGGATGATTTATTGTTCTCTTTTCATTTTGGACATGAATAGTAGAATGGCACAATCATCACACTTTTTAATCACAATTTTTCATTTCTTGGGTGTTAATTTGTCATGTTTTAATAATATGTGCACATCTTTTGAAGTAACATATTTTTATATCATATTTAACATTAGCTGATTTAATTTAATTTACTTTTTTATTCTTCTTTGTTGTCTGTTTGGAGCATAATGTTCATGATGTGCGATGCCAGGTGCCACAGAGTTAAGCGCAATTAAATTTTTCATTTTTAAAGGATGTGATTAAAGCTTTCAAGTGCCTTTGTTTAGACAGTTTTTAACATTGTCCATTAACCGGGCCTCAAATTTAACATCTGATTGTTGTTAGTTTTAGAATGTTCGGTTAGTCTATTTTTTTCCCTTGTTAAGTTGAAATTAGTCACCAGGAACATCCTTTGTCTTACCGCATGTCTTATAGGATCTAACAGATAATGATAGCCAGATGTACTCTTGCTAAAGGGCAGTGATACTAAAAGGTCTGTTGACTGACACAGTCATCTTTTTTTTTTTGGTCAGCTTTCTGCTGTGGCTTTTTTCTGTCTCAATGACCAGTCAAAGTGCACATAATTTTGTAAAGCACCTTTTAATTCAACAGACCTACATACAGCACAATTATATCACATACATTCATGTGAGTGAAGACAGTTTCCCTGATTACTCACCCAGCATACAGCACACAGCCATGCTTCTATTTGCTCCGCACCCTTTCCAGCGTGCTCCCGCACCTTCATGTGTGTCCTCATGCCAGTTTTTTTTTCTTTTTTGGATTGCAGTTTTTGCCTTTCATGTAAGTTTGGCCTGATGTATTTTTCAGACTGTTTTTGGATTCTGTCTCTTCCCTGCCCCTTGTAGTTTGGACACATCTGCTGTCACGTATTTGGCGCCGTCTTGGTGTCATCAGATTCCCCGAGCACTCATTTCACCAAGTCCTCCTTCACATCTTTCCTCAAACTCGTGACGTTTTCAGTCGAAACAGAGAAAAAGGGATTGGTAAAAAACACGGGAGGGATTTTCTTTTTCTTTTAACCCTTCAACTGGAATCTAGAGAACGTGAACATGAGAGAAGTGAACAATAAATACAAAAACAGAAAACACAATTTGACAAACAAGAGGCCAACTCTAGGACATTCTCCAGTTCTGTGTGGCAGTGTTAATGCAGTGGACTTTACTAGGCAGCAGAAGTTATCACCCACCAATAGTGAGAAAAAATAAAAGGCTAAGCTCTGCTCTGATGACTAGAATACTTCTGTCATCTGCACCACAGTCTGGTTCAATGTCGCAGAATGAATCTGTTACTGAAATATACAACATTTGTCAGGAGTAAAACAAACATTGTATGGAGTGTAGGATAATGCAAATCCAATTAGGACCAAATATAATAAACAGGACTTGAAAATATCCTTACAGAAAACATCCCTACATTTAAGCATTGTTTTGATGTCACACACAGAGGCGACCTGCTTCCAAGCATCATTCTTTAAGTAACTATTAAACATCATTAATCTTGTTTGTCGCGTTAAGTATTAAATGCCCCGCTCATCTTCTGACAGCGGAAAAAAAAAGAAAAAGAAAGAAAGCAGGGCGGGCTTTGGTGGAACATGAATCTTTAATGAGTGAGGGTGGTGGAGATATCAGTAAATGAAAGTTAAGTGCATTTTCTGGGTTTTTGGAGCAGGAGAAGTTATTCTGTAATGCACTAGGAGAGGAGGAGGAAGAGGAGGGGAGATGGATGCTCATTTACCACCTGTGCCAGGAGACCTTTCTTCGTGTCCTTCCGGGCTGCTGGCTTCGCTGTGTCTCCCATCTCTATTTTAAGAGCTTGATATTACAGCCTAATTGTGTTCAGAGTTTTTTCAGGGGCATCTCTCCTCTGTTTCTTGTGTCCCTTTTTCTCCTGTCACATAGCACGCCAACAAAATCATTAAAAATAGAAGGCACCATTTGTAATTTGTGTGATTTTTTAGGATGGCTGCTTTTAAACATGAATTATCTCGTTCTCATTAATACGGCGTTGAGAACAGATGCAGCGTGGTTTTCAGTCAGCCTGTTAACATGTCACTGCTGTTCTAGCTGGCTGTAAATCATTCATTAAGTCTAAGCAATAGAAAAGCCATAAACAAGGGGTCAAATTAGGGTATACGACCCTCATAACCAGCCCAGTTTTCCACTCTTGCCTTGGTAATGAAAAGATAGTGCTGGTTCTTTGGCACTCCAGCGGATGGTTCCTTCATTGTGCCATCTGGCAGCGCTTCTTGGTAAAGTTTGACCCCAGCATTTGCCCAGTAAGAGGCTTGTTAAAGTTTGCCCTGGGAGTTGATCTCTTTCTGTCTGCTTGTTAAATTTCTGTCGGCGGCCATCATTAGCCAACACGGAAAAGGGTTGGTGCTTATATAGAGTGGATATAGATATATATTTATATTGATATGCATGAGCAAAATCCTGCATGGCTCTCACAAAACCAACTGTGTTAATTATGCAAACCTTTATATAACCTTTATATAGGCACATATAATAGAAGAACTGAACAATACTTGGTGAAATATGGAGTAGAAGAGATAATATAATTATAATAAAAATAATGCTGCTAGTTTCCTGCAGAGTTATTGTTCTGGGCATTTTCTAGAAAAAAAAACAATTTTGTGCAACATTTTAAACCCTTAAACAACAGATTGTTAAAAAATTTTACTTGCAAGCCTATTCATTGGTGTTATTCAGTTCTGGACAAATATAGCTTAATCACATTATGACTGTGGGGTTGGAAATGTATTGGCTTACTGATAGATTTGGTACACAGACACTGGTTATAATCGATTGGGCATAATGTTATGCCTAATATTGTGTTGGTTCTCCCTTTGCTGTCAAAAAAGCTCCGACCCTGCAGTTCGGCTCATCCTGCAGATGTCAAATTGGCTTCAGATCTGGGGAGTCTGCAGGCCAATCAACACCTCATTCTCATTGTTGTGCTCCTCAAACCACGTTTTGCTCTTAAAAAAATGCTTCAGGCTCACGTCATCAAATCATCACAATTTGGCCCTTTGGTCAAACTCACCCAAATCCTCATTGCCAACCCATTTATCCTGCTTTTAAGATGAACTTTGAGGACAACATGGTCATTTCCTCTCTAATATATCCCTCCCACTAACAGGTACCACGATAAAGCGATAATCAGTGTTGTTGACTTCACCTGTCAGTGGTCATTATCTTAAGCCTGAGCTGTGAATTGTCTGGCTTCTTATTTCTTCCAATAAGCCATGCTGACACTGGCACACTGTCCAGGTATGGTTGCATGGCGAGTCATGTACTGTCCAGGTCACTTTACTCACTGTCCAGTTATGTCACTCATAGTACTGACAAGCGACGGGGTTGACTAGAGTCGGTTTGGTTGCTTTTTTGCAAAAAAACCCCTTAACTTTACAAAACACTGTAAAAGTTAATGGAATAAAAGAAACAAAAATCAATTGAAATAATAAAATCAAAACATTTTTTTTAAAGCCTGGTGAAATTGGAAGTAAATTGCTTTTGCATCTATGTTTGAAATGTTCACCTTGCTCCATTCATTAGCTCAGTACTGATATATGCCAGATTAAACATTATTTGTTTATTATATCAGAACTGTAGATGTACATAAGATCACACATTTAAAGTCGAATGTACCCAAGGGGTGAAAATGTAAGAGAGGGTTGCAGTGTTCCAAGGTGCTGGTGTTGTTTTTTTGAAAAGCTTGTGGAATTGTGAACATAGCATTGGTTTATTTTGGTGGATAAAATCTGTTTTGCTGCTGACCCCTTCCTACAGCTTCAGTGCCAGTGCTGTTGCTTGTTTGAGCGCATGAATGTCACACAACCCCACCTAGAGACATAATGAAAAAGTGAAATATTTTGCATTTCCTGAATATTGCATTGGCTCCCGGCTGCAAAAAAGACGCTCGAAAAAGACAAGCATGTTCCCCGCTTTGTCTGTGGTTCTTTTGCTATGGATGTGAGTCTGTTACAGAAAGTCACCACAATATCAATTAATGAATGAAGAATTTTTTAAAACTGCAGCAGGAAAAGCAATAGATTTGTTTTTTGGGACTATTTTCAGCTGCGGATTAATATCCATTTTTTGTGCCGCTGAGTATTCACAGCAGCTGGTTGGAGCATGTGGGAGCGACTCAAACTAATATTAATTAAAGCTCATGCCAGTCAAGCGCGTCACTCTGGCTCATTTGTGCGTTTTTTTGTGTAGTTTGTCGACAAAAACAACTCAATTGCGGCTGAATAATAAATATCCAGCTCTGGACACGCAGGCTGTGATTGTTTGCGACATCAGTTTGGTTTGGTGGAAGTTATTTACGAGGAGAAAAATCGAGAACATTACCAACAGCAGAAATTAATGATGTGCAGAGCACAGAGCCTCTGGTATATATCTAAAAGTTAAACTCCACGCTGCACATTTGCAGCCTTTTAGGAGGCAGCTCATTCATTAGTGGCAGGGATCACAAGTATCGCAGCTGAATTCTTTTCTGTCATATGTGACGCGTCTCCAAGCAAAGATGATGGTAATTACAGCGAGAGCCGAGTCCACAGAGCTGACGCCTCCTGAGCTGGAGTGTCGATGGGAGGCTGCAAGAGGTGAACGGATAGAAATCAAGTTTATAGATCTGCGGTCGGTGCGTGCCCACCCCTTCACCAGAACACTGGGGTTTTAATTGCTGTCTGACCAGAGCTGGGTCTGTGCGAAGATGTGGTGCCTTGATACGAGAAGCGAGGGGGGAAGGAATGGTTTTCTTTCTCTGTGGTTGTTGTATTGACAGCTCCCCATCCTGGAGGAGCTGATAAGAACACGCAATCCAAAGTAGGAGCGGATTGCATTTCGGGGCCAGGAATCAGAGCTGTTTTTTGGGTGGGTGTGTCACATTTAACTTCTGGAGGGCACAAAAGAGCAGGGTAGCGGTGTTACTGCGAACGCACATGCAAGGGAGAAAATGCCTGAGCAGATGGCGAGGATGAGTGGAGAGGTTGTGCATAAATGAAACACCTGCATGCTTGAGGAGCATCGTATTTGAAATCAATGAGGGAAAGTGCATTGATTTGAAAACAAAAAACAAACACAGGGGACCTCGCTGCTTTCTTTCTGCTGGGCCACTGTTTTGGTGCTGCTTTCTTTGCTGGGGCTCCGCTCACACGCATTTATAGAGACAGAAGATTATTTTTGTTGCTTCTGCCTGTTTCTTTTGCTCTTGTATTGTGGATGCTAATTTGATGCTTTTAAGCTGGCCTTTAAGTTTACCAGCACTGTGCTATAAATCTGGCTCACTGGATAATTATTTTTCTAAGAAAATATTAGTGTTTTTCCAACCACAGAAGGGGCCGCAGGGGATGACTCAGACCATGAGTGGTTACATCTAAATTTTGGTCATCCTATAAAGAAAAAATATAGTTAAGCGTGGGACTGAAACATTATTAAAGTGCAACAATACCTCTGACGCTGTCTGGTATTTTTTTTTTTCTACTGCAGAAAAAATATAAAATAAGTAATCATTTGGACAGATGCAGTTATCCCTGCCTCATACACACTGCGGTTTAATCCCAGCCAACAACAGAGTGTGTTACTGTGAGCAAGCAGACCCAGTGTTTAGACGAGCACTTGGTAATGTTTTTTTTTACTTTAGAAAACTCGTTTAATTAACTAATGTAATCTCCCTTCAGTAAAACCGTCGCAATGTACAGGATTCCCATCCCACATCACAACCTGTGCGTGACAAAGTGTTAAACATGAGCTGTTCACAGGTCCACAGGTTTATAAATGTCTAATGAGTCTTTAATGCTGACGACACCTACACGTCTTAGGAGGTTACATCCCCAGTCAAAACATAAGAAAACTGAAGAGAGCAAATTATCCTTATATGTGTGTTTGCTCAATGGGGATGACATTTATTGAGAAAGTGAGAATAAATATTTGAAAGCTGTACAGAATGCCTGAGAACCTCTCTGCATTTTATCACAGACATTAGAGGAGAGAGAGAGACGGGGCACTTAAAGAACTCTTTGGAAGAACTCTGCAACAGCAGAGATGGTGGTAAGAAGGAAAAAAAGATGAGGTTTGACTGGTGTTGTTATACATTGCAGTGTTTACGTCCCAGTGATCATTAAAATTAATTTAGATAATGCTTCAAAAATATTTAAAAACAACTGCCACAACACTTGAGGCACATACGTTTGTCTTGCTTTTAGCCCTGCAGCACAAGGCTGTAAGCACGAGCTGGGTTAATATTCACTGTTTAATCTAATTTAATCTAGTTTAGTCTAATTCAGTGTCTGTGGCACTCATAATGTGTTAGCTTTATCAGTTTCCTTTTCCTTCTTCTTTCTATGAATTTGACTACTAAAAATGGATACATTCAGAGCAGTGTTAATTTTGTTGGAATAATTTTTGTCACAAATACCTACTTGGATCCACTCGGCACGGTTTGCCATGGTTTCAAGGGTTTTCCATTAGGTCATAGTACCTGGTACCAGGTGCTTTTTTATAACCTGCTCAGATGGGGTTCCAAGTGATCCAAGCAGGTACTAAAATGTGACATCATCAGACTGCATGCCACCGATTGGCTGGTCACTCGATGAGTCATGAGTCGGCAATGAGGGAAATGGCTACAAAAAACAACTCCGATTCTAACGAAAAGCTACAGACCGAGCAGCGGGTATATTCTTGCTTCAACGTCCACCTTTTTTGTAGCGTTCGTGTCGCATATTAATTGCGTCGCAGGATGCTTGGATGCATTGCTATGAGAACAAATGGAATTGAATGGAAAACCAGTCGATCCGAGTTGAGTCGTGACGAGTCAATCCGTGTAGGTTCTAATGGAAAAGGGGCTATAGTTTTCATTAACAATGTTTTTTTTTCTGATGAAAACAAAATGATTACTAAAAAATAAGAAAAGTATTCTGGAGAGAAGAGAGTCATTCAGACCATTCAGAAGTTGTGTAGAAAGGCGAGGTGAGATGGAAGGTGGAAGTGATTCAAGAGACAGGAGTAAAGTTGGACGCGCCCATTTGATCTGCCCCCAGGAAACAGGGGAAGATCTTCCATGATTGTTGTTTCTCATGAAAATGTGACAAATTGTCAGTGCTTGGAAGGAAGAGAAGAGTAGACACATGGACACATTTCATATTTTATATCAAAGAAGATAAGAAACCCTCATGTTTTTACCAGTGAGAGTTTCTCCACATGGTTTACAAACTATTACACTTTATTTTAGTCAACTGAATCCACTTTAGATTTAGTTACGTTGTAGTTCTGTTCTGTTCTGTTATGATATTTAATCAACTAAAACTAAAATAATTTAGATGTCTAAATGACTAAAACTAAATTTGCTAAATTTGCTGTAAGAATTAACACTGGTTCCAAGCTGAGCTATATTTCTTCCCTTGTGGAAAAAAAAACACCAAAGACTATCATAGCAAACACACAAAGACGCTAACTTACAGAGCTAGTCTGATTACAGATAATATAACGTGGAGAAGTCTACGTATCAGAGCAGGATCACATCATCGATCAATATATGATGTGTATCAAAAGCCATACATCAACGAGACCTCTTGGAATGTGACATCACTCCAAACACTCGACTCAGTGCTGCTTTTATTTCCTCAACACATTGCCTTCCAGGCCGGAGAATCTATTGTGCTGCAGGACAAATTGCACTCTATGTGTCATGGATCTTACTGTCAGGAGTTACATTACGCCCACTGAGATCCTCAGGTCACCTAGTGAGAGATAATTGTGACCCCTGCTGAGAGGGAAGACTCCAACTTAGAGGAGCCACCTTCTATTCTTTAAGAGGCATTCAGCTACTGTATTTTCCTTCAGAGTCAGCAGGGTGATCCTGGGCTCATTCCTCCGATGTTTTCCCTTATGCCCTCTTTTCCTTTTTGGTGGTTGTTACACACTGCAGCTGGGGGAATTTTACAGATTACTTCAAATCACAGTATGTAGACATTAAAATGTGACAATCAAAATAGTTTTGAAGTCTTCCACAGTACCCTATTTTACCTTTAGCGGAACAATGGCTTGTCATTGAGGCAGTGTCCCCTATGGCAGCGGTCCTCAACCTTTTTTGCGCCACGGACCGGTTTAATGTCAGACAATATTTTCACAGACCGGCCTTTAAGGTGTCGCAGATAAATACAACAAAATAAAATAATACGACCAAGACAAAAACGGTGGTATTTTGTAAATATAATAATAAACGCGAATTCACTGTGTAATTGTGTAACTTTATTAGCAGCGTCCTCCTTAAATGCGCCAACAACATTAGAGTAACATCCTCCTCTCTGCCCCTTAATGCTCTCTGGTCGTTATAGTAACGCGTACATATTTCTTTCAAAATAAAACACACAACTACAACACGGGAAAAGACCCAGGGAAACCGAGTTAATGATAAAAACCCTGAAAACCATAAATTTCACACCCGAGCCTCAGCTCTCGCGGCCCGGTACCAAACGACTCATGGACCGGACAGGAAGTAGGCAGGTAGGTTTTTAACAAATTAACAAACATTGCCATGCATTCTTCGTGTCAGTAAGTAATGGCACACATATCGGCTGTCTGAACGCTGAGTTTCACATTCTGTGTACTCCCTCCAACTCACCCTCCAGCCTTCTGTACTACAGCAGATAGTCCTTGTTCTGCTCTTCAGTCTCACTGAGCTTTGAGTAGGGCACATAAACCAGTCCTCCACCTGCTTCTGGTTAGAGACACCACCTAGTTCACAGAAGTTCTCCAGAGCAGAACCAGGACAGCTGTCACTAGCTAAAGTCCATGAAGGTGATGGTGTTGTGGTTCTTTTTGGTTTTTTTGTTTGTTTTTTTTGGTTTGTTTGTTTTTCCATAACTTGTGTATCTGCAAATATACTCATTCTGTATTTTTCATATGAAAGAAGCTATACTGTGGTGGGGCTTGCTTATTTCTTGTTTTTGATTTAGTTACGTTTTATTTTGTTTTGCTTTTTTTTTACTTTTGTTTCATATGTTGATTGTTTAATTTAAGACTAAAAGAAAATTAAATGAATGAGAGGTAAAACTTGAGGGGGTAGGGACAAATAAGTAAATACTTCTGCCTACTCCTTTTCAAACAAATAATGAAATGATATTTTATAATGATTGCGAAGACACGTTTGAAATGTTTGAAATAAAAATGAACTGAACTGAACTGAACTGAAGGTGGAGTTGGAGTCTGCGGGATGAGACTTTCTGTGGTTCGCCAATGACAGTGACCGATCTATTTGTAGTCTATTTGTAGAGAAGCACAAAGTGGGAAAGGGTTGTTTTAAGTGGTTAGAATGGGCTGAACCATCAAAATCAGAGTGAGGGGATTCTTCACTAAGGCTGATTTTTTTTTAAATAAATTGTGAAACATACAGTGCTATTTGTCACCTTCCTGATTTCTTTTGTATTTATTTATTGTTGCGTATCATCGATCAGTCTGGAAATGGTAACAAAACCATTTCACATCTTTGGGACTCTGGGAAACCACGGTGAGAGCCATAATCCACAAAAGGAGAGAACATGGAATACTGATGAACCTACTCAAAAGTTACCTAAAGAATACAGGCCTGTGCAAATGTTTTCGGCAGGTGAGGAGAAAATGCTGTAAACAAAGAATGCTTTCAAAAATGGAAGTGTTAATCATTTATTTTCATCAATCAACAAAACGCAGTGAATGAACAAAAGAGGAATCTAAATCAAATCAATATTTGGTGTGACCACCGTTTGCCTTCAAAACAGCATCTATTCTTCTAGGTACACTTGCACACAGCTTTTGAAGGAACTCGGCTGGTAGGTTGTTCCAAACATCTTGGAGAACTAACCACAGATCATCTGTGGATGTAGGCTTCCTCACATCCTTCTGTCTCTTCATGTAATTCCAGACACACTCTGTGGGGGCCATACAATCACTTCCAGCACTCTTGTTCTTCTTTATGCTAAAGATAGCTCTTAATGACTTTGACTGTATGTTTGGGGTCATTGTCATGCTGCAGAATACATTTGGGGCCAATAAACAGTCATTTATATTTCTGAAAGCATTCTTTGTTTACAGCATTTTTTTTCACACCTGCCTACAGTACTGTACACATACAACAGCTAAAGACCTGCAGGCCTCACTTAACTCAGTTAAGGTTCATAACAAAATTATCACAAACAACAGTAACTGACATCGATAAAGATAATGATAAATGCTTGCTTGCGGTTCTTGATGCCAACTGGTTATTAGGTCTAGGGGCAATTGCTTTTTCATGCAGGGCCAGGTAGGTTTAGATAACTTTTTCCCTTGAAAAAATGTAAAATTAGCTTCATTTATTAGCTTCCCCCCTTCTAATAAATCAGAAGGGGGGAAGTACTTTTTCACAGCACTCTACATATCTTTGTTACATTCATAAGAAAGACCCAGAGATGAGGATGTGTTTTTAATAATATATTTACAACCCCCTTGTTTTTTTATTATCAACCATCTACTGATGTATATGTGGAACTGAATTTTGTATTCCATAGATGTGGGCGTAGTTCGTCTTTACAGCTAGACTTTGTGAGTTTTTTGTGAAGAAGAAATAACACATTGTTCTACTAACAAATAAAACATCTAACTCGTGAGCAATAAAACACACTCCTATTTAATTATAAATTACTGTATCAGAGAGAGCTGCTCATTAGATCTTTCTCATACATAAAAATTACCCGAATATTTCATTTATTTGGAATTCACACAGCACACACCCTGCTAATAAATTATTGCACTTGCAGGCTAATGCAACTCCGTTACACGCAGCAAAACTCCCCGCAGTCTTAACTGGTCCGGCTGCAGACCACTTTCTACTCTCACTACATATCCACTGTAACAGTATTTTTCATTTCCAGTCTACCTGCTGTTCTCTTCTTATAATACAAATAACACCTCCCGGCAATCGGTGGTGTCTGCCTCATTATCATATTTATTTAAAGTATCGTATGACCCATTTCATTCCAACATGGGTTCCTCTCGTCATGATTGAGTAGTCCCATATTTAAGGGTAGTCTCCAGAGATGCTGCTGTGCATAATAGGAACATTACTATTAAGCATAGTCACAGGCCTGTCCTTGCCATAAAATGAAAAGAGAAACACTTGCTCTGTTTCTAACTAAGAATAGTTTTAGGTTACAATTACTGCATTATTACAGATCCGTTCAAATGCTGCAGACTTTTAAAAAAGGAGCCCTCGATCCTTCTTTGGACGGGATGCTGGAAATCCAACTCAGCCGATCAATGATCTGTCATGTAAGCAATACCAGATGAAATACAGAATATGTTTGCCCAGTTCCTAGTGATATAGTATGTGGAGTCGTGTTTGTGAATTGTGCCGCCCTTTGTAATGTGACCATTCTAATAGACCATATTTGATGAATAGTCGTGATTAAAAGATCTCACAGTGCACCTTGAATCTGTCACCGAATGTCTTCAGTCGTCTTCACAATGGCCACTGGCCAGTGGCTGGCCATGGAAGATTAATAGCAGTCCACCAGACCATCTCTGATTGGAGTTATTGAATGGTTTTCCTTGGATACATGTCTCAGGACTTGGCTACGTCTGTGTTGTATTGATCTGCTGCTTGCAAATTTATGGTTATGTTTCTTCAATTTGCACAAAGGCAAAAACATTGTTGTCTGTGTCGGCATCAGTCGCTGACATCCTGCAGATGTAGCTGCAACAGTAGGTCTCAACTCTATCTGCCCCCTGGTCCCAGAGGGTCCAACCTTCTCCTTTTGTGACAATGTGAATGTCATCGCTGTTACTTTATCCATCTAACTGAGCTTGACCTTCTCAACGTTTTACTTTCAGAAAATGTTTATTGATAAGAATTTCTCTTTGGTGCTTTAAATACAGCACATGCTGATATGATATGATTGCTGCTGCTGTTTTAGCCAATTCAGCTTATTTCCAGTATATGTTGTATATGTTGTCCAGACTGCCATTCTCTACTTGAGTGAAGGTCAGGGCTTTCTTGTAACAATGGCTTACAGGTTCTTGGAAACTAAAGCTACAGCCTAACCCACCAACCCAAAATGAAGCTTCAGATTGAGCACAGCACAGGGTTTAGCCTCAGATTTAGCTCCCACCCAACCTGACAACAACAATGACACCACCCTCCACCGTCCCTGGTTTAACTTCAGTGCGTGGGGTTTCATTACCTCTGCCTTAGTCAAATGGCTGGGAGCTCTGGACTGATATTTCAGCTTAGACATAATTAATGAGATGTGCACGTCTGGTTCTCTCTCCTCTGAGCAAAGCACTGTAAGACATCTGCTGGCACTAAGCACAAGCGCTAAGAACAGCAGGAAGAGGAGTGAACTCCTGCAGCAGCTAGAACCAAGATAATAGGAAATTCATTTTTGTCTACAAAAGAAGACAAAAACCCCCCCAAAACATGCTGACTGCACTGGCTTTGAATCAACTTCACTGACTCGTACTTACATTAACGCAGTCATTTTGCTTATTTTCAAAATGAGGACATCCATCAGATTCATAAAAATAATACTGTGTTTTATATGACCGCTTTAAGCAAAGGGATTTCTATTCATAACCTACAGAATGTAGTGTTGATCTGTTCATAAGTGCACAAGTCAAATAGTACGCAGTTTAGAAACACATTCTCACAGTTCTGGAGAAAGAAATGTTGTATGCAAAGCATTTGTTTAGAGTCCGGGATAAGAACAAAGCGGCCTGCAACATTATCACTAAGACGCCATACGAGGTGAATCTAGGGGGAAATATTAATGCCACAAGGTATTGCATGGCTTTGATGTGATTATTGATACACAAATGTGAAATATTAACCATTTTATTCAAATATGCAGCGATCTTAAGCAGATTGTCCCTGTGCCAGTTTGACTTATTAAAGTTGCTAATAATGTTGTAAGTTGTAGTGAAGAAAACAAAAAAACCAAACTCACGAGACGAAATGCGAGTCAGAAAGCTAACTGAGTGAATGTAAACATGATTAAAATGAAGTAATAAGCATAAAACCCACACACTGAAATAACACCACTTTTTTTATCTTTTCTTTTTCTATGCCGATTTATTATATAAAATAAATAAAATAAATGTAAATATTGCAAAGCATCGAGTATCATGTCACAATCAATGTTATCATGGTCACTGTGCAATGAATCATAATGTGGCTGATTCTCACCCACAGTGTTCATAATGTGGACAGTTTGCTTTATGAGAAACTCCAAGTAATTGTTGTATCATCACAAATTGAAATGGTTGACACAAGAAAAAACAGATAAGAGGTTTAATAGAAGAAGAACATGGCAGTAATATCGTGAAAATATAATCATTAACAAATGCTTTGTAAAAGGATTAATGATTGTTCTTCCCTGATTAACAGAAAATGAATTATTCAACAAAGTTTATCTGGAATACCACGAGTTTCAGTTAACCATGAGTAGTTGCCAACTTTTCTGTGTTTTCTGTCGCAGCTATGTGGATTTTGGATTGAAAAGAGCAAGAAAAAATATCCTGAGACATAATTTGTCTCTTAGAAATCATCTGTGGGAATTAGAGCTGGGCGATATAAGATTTTTTCATATCACGATATGTTTTTTTCATTTCAGGCGATAACGATATATATCACGATATAAGCCAAATAACTATATTTGTAAGATTTAAATGTGCCGTTGCTCACAAGTAAAATGTGAAATAATTAGCAGCTTGTTTTAATTAAAATATTTATTTCCCATAATAAGTTCAACAGGGCAGATGTACTTAAGGAACATGAGACTTCAGTTTCAGATAAATAAAGGCAAATATTGCAAACTACACAAAAGGCAGCCGCTAAAGCGTTTAAGTTTCAAAATAGAACAAACAAAACAGACTACTAAATTGTCAATTCCACTTAGAAACAAAATATTAATTCTAAAAATAAATCTTAGTTTGTTTTACAGAAGAACAGACAAAATTGACTAACTTTTGTCAATATCAAATAAACTGAGAACTAAAAGGAAATTCTCAATCTCTCCTTGTTGTATAGCTTAGCTTTTCAAACAGTTTTAACAGTTACTTTAGTCTGACAAAAGCCGAATGACGAATTAGCGCTTTCAGTCAGAGATTGAGCATGCACCGCTTTATTGTATTTCAGACTTGCTTTCGGCACAATTTACAGTGCGCTACTCTGTTTTTGTCAGACTTGAAATAGCGAAATACCTTCACACTACGGAACTTCTGTGGCCCTTCCGTTCGACAATCTCTCCAGCATTGGAACCATCATCTGTTTTTCTTTTTCGTAACCTTCGCTCACGCTCTCGGTTGATTTTTCTCTAGTCGGCGCACTCATTTCCTTCATTACCGGGCTGCACGGCTGCAAAAACAAATACACATGTGCGCCTTGGCGCTTGTGCTGTACGTAACAAGTCACGTGACGTGACGCTGCGGCTGTGATTGGTTCGACTCTGCGCTACTTAATTTGGATTGGCTGTTCTTTTTTTTTTTTAAGAGGACAAGAGAGATGAGGCCTATCGCAATAGTTTAATTTTTCTATGGAGAAAAAGTTATTTCACAATACATATCGTTATCGTTCTATTGCCCAGCTTTAGTGGGAATAATCAGATTTAAAACCAAACATTTAATCAGTTTGTCACTAAAAAAAAGTGAGGTGAATAAAAATAACTTTAGTTGCCGACCTAATCTTTCTCTCCGTTTATCGCTGATGGAGGTCGAGAGTAGTGAAGCAGTTATGACAGACTAAATTAAAGCTTTTCATATACGGTAAAAATGTTCCCTTTTTGGCAAGATTTCCTCGAGGACACATTCTTTCATCTTCAGAAGCACCTTAAGATTCCCTGCGTGTGAAGCTGATTGAGTACTTGGCCTCTGCGTCATTCTACTAAAAGGCCTCTTCTCATCACATTACTTTATTTTTTTTGCCCTCACAAGTCTGAATGTTTAAAAGTTTAAAGTTTCTCCAACTTGCTTGCACACATCTATAGTCAAGAATGGAAACTGTGTAACTTGGCAACCAAATTTAAAGCCAACTTTGGTGCTAAAAAGGTGAAGTGGGAGGGCATGAAAATGTCAAATGCATGCTTTCACAATGATATTCTGCATAGGCGGTCTGCGTTGTTTTGCTTATGCAGTTTATTCATCAAAAGCTCTGGAAAGCAGGATAGTAAATACAACAATTACAGCAAATCTACTTTTGAACAATGAGTAAAGCCCTGTGGCAGTGCTGAAATCATAAAAAGGATGTGCTGTGTTTTTTTGCAGAACAATGTGTCATGTGCTTTGGCACTGCATGAGAATTGTATTTGGAGGCAGTTTTCTGGCTCTGGATGAACACTGCTCTCAATTTTACCACTTAGACACGGCGTCTTCAAATGAACAAATTAACAAACACCCAAAAGCAATGTTCCTGCAGCTCTGCTACTTGTTCAGTGTTACCACTGTTAAGGTGGACTCATTATTTTTTTTTTTTGAAAGGGTTAGAGGTTTTGAATTTGAAGTAGGAAATAGGTCTGTTTGCAGGGACCGAATGGTGTGAATGACGGATGTCATGATAGCCCTGTACTGGTTACAACCGTGGTTATCAAAACATAATGATGTGCAGTGTTTTTGTTGTTTTTAAGTAGAGTTGTACAGTTAGAGGCGCTAACTACTTTTTTTTTTTTACCTCATTTGTCCAAAAAACAAACACAGCAACACATAATAAGTGAAGTTATACATTTTTTTTGTAGAATGCCTGTTTCTTCGAAATCATACTCAGTGTATTTAAAAGCTTTTTTCCGTACAAAAATCAACTTAATTGTTTTGATTTTCAGTGATACTGATTATTTCTTTAATAATTTCCAATTTTGACTGTAGATTAAATAAAATAGAACTATAAAATATAACTTCAGAGAACCTTTTTTCTGTTGCGTGTCTGGACTATAAATGAATACTGCTAAAAAATACACATTCATTCTTTATCATTCGCACTGCACTTGATGTGCATAAAAAAATCTCAGTGATGTGTCTTTAATTGTATTTTATTGATTTTTGCATTTTTAGCAGTTTTAGCATTTTAGGGTTTTTTTGTTGCACCTTATTTTTTTATTTTTCTGTTTTTGTATTTTTTCCAGTAAGCCTCCAATTCACTTATTCTGTCACGCCCTTGCTGATTACTGCTCTAAAAAGTCACTCTCTCCACTGTGCGATTAATAAAGTCTATATCTTAATAATGCAGTCTCAAGCTTCTTGTAAGGAAAGTTAGTAGTAGTAGTAATTAGCAGTAACAAATTAAGGCAATTAGGTGATATTCATAATGCCTGTCTAAATGGAATTACAATAATACGGTGCTCTTGTGTAATTATAAAAAGTAAACAATTGGCAATTTAACGAAAACATTTGAGTGAAATCAATAAGCACTTACTGCTGCAGACTTCAATCTAAGACCAAAATACGTTCAGCAAAAAAAATGTTTTAATGTTTATAATGTAACCATAATAATATTGGTATTGTGATGTTGTGTAGTATATAAAGTGTGTTTGATTTGTAACTTAAAAAAACCAAACAGACATTCTTGGCCTGCAGTGCTGCTAACAACTGAAAATATATGATGACCTTTAGCTGCTGAGATTCCATCCTATTATCACCTGCCCACAGTTTTGCTTCAGAGGTGCGTTTCACACCTACACTTTCCCAGTGATCATCTATTGGAGAGTTTTCACTGCCAACTCTCATGCAAACATGCTTTCTGTTATCTGGCGCTGTCACAGCACAACCCCAGTGCAGATGTTTTTGGACAGATATAAATAACCCATTAACCCTCTGTGGTGCAGTTTAAGCCTGATCGCCTCTGAGCGCTCACTCGGGCTTGAACTGGTTGAATCTGATGACAGCGGTGGACAGCTGCCTCCTGTACTTTTTAACTTGAAATCTCTCATGCTAATGATGTGCAGTGGGTGGTGATGAACGGAGGCATTACACATGCCATTGCCACCTTCTCACTTTCTGCTGACATAAAGCCACGTCTGCAGTGTGTTACACTGCAAACTGACATCCTGAAGAGTAGAATACCCTTCACAGTGCCTTGTTTTTTTCTCATTCCCTGAGCCTTATTTGCTCATACGTCTCGTGTTGCAGGTCTGACACTGACATCGCTGTCAAAGATTACTGTCAGACAGTATACCCGGAGATGCATCTCCAACATAAAGGGCACGGCACGATAGAATGCCTTTACCTAGACATTTACATGCTCGGTAATTGGGAAACAACTGCCGTTATTTTAAGCTCTTCCTCTCCTTGAATTTGCACTCCTGTTGTTGTTTTCCAGTTCGAGTTGCTTGACTGAAGCGGTGTGTCAGTGGGTGACAACACAGAGCAAAACATGGTTAACATGTTTCGTGTGACACTTCAATTTCCTTTCTGTCAATCAGTACAGCAGCTGTATCTCTCTTATTGCTCCGCAAGACTGACGGCTCATGATAGATCTAGTTCTCGCTTAGCAGCAGAGAGTGTGATTACAAAGACGGGCCTGCAAATACATGCATAAATGCAACTGAGAACTACATACACCTGCTCATGCTGTGCAAAACTCTTAACAAGTAATTTAGGTTTGGCCTGGGTTCAGTTTTACTTGGAGCGTGACACTTTTTTTTCCAGACAGCACCATACATTGAAATAATCAAATTGCTAAATTGGGACTAAGACTTGATTCAGAACAACTCCTGATTTCTAGCTGAATAGTGTGCATTTTAATTCTGTTTTAAATGACTTGCTCGGAGTGCAGAAAAAGGAAGTGCATATGATTTATGTCAGCACTGCTGGTTATAAAAAAAATGCAAAAATAAAATAAAAAAAATTTGAAAATACCCTGAAAATTGATTTTGTTTATAGTAAATCCTGCACAATGCGGGCACTAAGGTGATGGCTCCTTGGCCCTGTATGCCTGCTGTTGCCTTGGAGAGATTGTCATAAAAATGGTGCGTCCTGGAGAGACAGCCGGCGGCATTGCTGAGTCGACAGCCCCGCTGTGTCCTAGAGTAGTCCATTAGCTCTACCTGCCCCTTTTCTCCACAGGATCCCCACAGCACTAAATGAAGCCAGGCATATTTTCATCTTCCTGACAGGCTGGCTGCGGCTGCAGCCACTGGGAGATGGAGGTCTGTGTCAGCCTCCGCATTCTGCCGCATTCCTGTTGGCAGCGTTGGCCCAGATGCTGATGCACAGACAACTGTATCATTCATACAAGATTTAGCTTTTTATTTTCTTTTTTAAAACAACTGATTTCAGTACATTGAGGAATTGCAGTTACTGTATCCTGTATTGATATTTGCATATCCTCCAAAAAGCTTACGTTTTGATAATATTTATAAAATTACGTTTTTTTAAAGTCTTTTATTTTTTGAAAGCTAAATTTCTCTGGATGCCAAATTGATAGCATCTGTCAGGTTTAAATTTAATTGGAAATGCTAGAGAACTGCTGTTTTATTCAGAGCCATTTCAAATGTAGACGTAAAAACAAAAAAATAAAACAGTTTTTAAGCTTCTGGCACCAAGTGAAAAAAGAAAGAAAAACAAAGCATGTGCCAAGTTGTCCAAGTTAGTTAGTTAACCTCTAAGTTCACATGCGATACCAGCCTTCAGCTACGGTATCTAGGCAACGTCAGAAATGGCAGCGAGGTTGTTCCGACACAAATCTACACTTACACATATGCTGAGTTTGTCACATAAAAATACAGCATACTAAGACCACTGAAGTATCTATCTAGTGAATAGGATTTACTATTATTACTACAGTAGAAAAGAGCAGCTGCAGTATGTGTTCATCCGCTAGTTTTAACCAGGTGTTGTAAAAATTCTGCTGTGTTATGTCATCATTAATTAGTTTCTGAAATATTTGAAGCTACTTTAAAAGAGAAAAGATTGAGGGTTTTTTTCTTCTACCCCCAAGACTGAATTAGGGCAGCTAGTTAAACCAGATTTCTGGCTTAAAAATAAAATATCTGATTTGTGAACAGAAGGTTGATAAGAAAAAGGTTTACTGCAACAGGGAAAAATCTTTGAATCCATTTATGTCACATAAGCTACAGTGTGAGAAAGCTAAAGATAAATCTGCTAACAAAACAGATTTTGAAATCTGGAGTTTCACTTTCTATTAACAGCTGCGACAAAAAGCAGTGTTATGCAGTGTTATACCCATGGGTATTTTAGAAGGTAGATCTCTCCACTGAGCCACAGTAATGGATAAAACAGGATTTCTGTCAGTAATTAATATTTGACAGCATTGTGTTCTTGGAGACTCGTATCTAGAGCCCAGGAATACTGACAGATGAGCCATTAAGCCAGACACAGTTTGAAAGGTGGTGCTGGGGTTAAACTGGGTTGCAAAGCAGTTTGCAGATGTGCATTGTGAGCTAGGTTAAAGCAGCTTAAACTGTGTGCCCTATATGAAATTAAGACATTGGTTGTGTAGAGGAGCTAACCATTTTTAAAGCATTTTGTATTTACCCAGGTTATCCTGCAAAAAAAATAAGAAACCAGGGAGGTGGGGAAATACTTTACAGTAGTAAGTATCCCCCCCAACCCACCCAAGCTGCTACTACTGTAGCAGAGTATGCTTACAGTAAAAGAGGAATCTTCACTCCTTACTGTGCCCCTGTATCCCCATCAAATGGATTACCACATTAAGTTGCAGAGGCTAATTTGTTAGGAAACAGTTGCTTTGTTTATGGGTCTCTCAGACACAGAGCAACATTAGCATTCACTTGACTTCAGCTTTCTGGCCACCTGGTCCAACACCCACTGTTTCTTTAAGCTTTGTTATGGGAAAAATTGTACTTTCTCTCTGTTAAATGCTACACTAATGCTACACAGTTGCCAACTTTGTCTGTGTGTTGTTTAGTGCTGGGTGGATTAGAGTGCAGCGAGTATATCAGAGCTGTGTTTTTGGCTAAAACAGTTTCTTCCTGCTGGAGAAGTCAAACAGAAACAATAAGCTGAAATGCTGCAGAGACTTGATGACTTGGGACGTGATTCTCTGAAGGTCTCTGCTCTACAAGCCTGATTGATTGTTTAGTCAGTATGCACATTTTTACAAATTTCTCACTGGCTGATTATGAATTTTAACAGAACAGATTACTAGCTAAAAACAGGATGTTTTAAATTTGAATTTGCTAAACTTAATCTAAAGTGCCAGTTCTACTTCTTAACGTGATCTGAATATGCTGGATCTAATAATCATTTCATATAACGGCCTTTTCCCTTATTGATGGAAAAATAATGTCACAGTCAGATAACTATTCAATAAAATTCTCATTTTGTATAATTACCATGTTTAGCAAGTAAAGCTTCCATTCAAGAATGATGTTACTAATGTTACTTCTGTTTTTGTGTTGCATCTAATAATCGGAATATAAAAATATTGCTTTGAGCAGCTCCACTCCAATGTTACAGTTGGAAATAACATAAAATAAAAATAAAACTAGCCTTTTGGAAAAAATTAAACTAACTACAATGATTTTGTGAACTTGGCAAATCTAACTAAAAATCAAACGCACTTAGTTTTGCTATCTGTTAGTTTGGTGTAAGATTTATTAGAACCTGTTGGACATTTCACTGAGACTGAGTCAACTGCTTTTAAAAATTGTGTTTTTATTGTATTGTACTGATTTTCTGAAAATTTGCCTCTGGCTCAGGTCTGCCATACAGTAATAATTAAAAACTAACAGTGAAACCAATAAAAACTGAACTAAACATCAAAAACAAACAAACAAACAAAATAAATGAGATTAAACTGAATTGAAAAACAAAGTCTAAGCAAAATAAAAATAACTAGTAAATAACTAATTTGAAAATATAAAAATATGATAATGCTACATGCTCTTCCAGTTCTAGTCTATAGAAAATTTCCAAATGCGTTACAGGTTGTTGAAGAAATGCATTTAAATGCTAAAAGTAAACAGTATCGTATGAAAGTATGCATTAAACAAGCGTTCTTGGTGCATGCTGAAAATAAGTGAATCCATTTTCTTTTAGTATGCTGTTCCTAAACAGGTGCATGCATGCATTTCAAATGTGAGTGAAAAAAAACCACCCAAAAAAACAAGTTGTTGTTTTTATTTATAATCTCGCTTCGCCATTTAAGTTTGCTGCACACATAACCCCCGAACCATTGTTTTTTCATAGCTGTGCACACTGAGAGCTAAGCAAACCATCTGGCTCCAGAATAGCTCTGCCTCTGAAAAATGTTTGCAGAGCAAAAACTCCAATCTGGAGAATGAATGCTACCCCACAACGGCAGCCATACCTGGAGTATTTATGTGGATTTTGAAGCTGCAGATGCTAGGGGAGAAAGCTTCCGGCTGTGTGGAGGAGTCGGTGCAGCAACTCAATCTTAAACCACGGTGGCCTATGCAAAGACAACCACCTACTCGAGTTACATTTGAATGTGTCTGTTTGCCAAAAATGACTAAGCGAGAAGGTGAAAAGATAAGAATGCTCCATACATTCAGGCTTTTATGCTGAATGTAAACCAACACAGCACACCCCAGTGCTTCTGCTAATAGATCTGGTAGAAGTCTCAGAGCTGCTTTTGTGCTTTTTGTCCTCTGAGACTTATGAAGCCTACACAATGTACACTCACATGCACTATGAGATTCCACTCAACATCCAAGCTGTCAGTCAACGGAAGCGGAGACTTCTGCCAAGCACTGCTATTACAGCCTGCCACCATTCCCCTGCCTTACTCGGTTACAGCTTTAATTTGTTTCCTCCGTGATGCTGTGTGGAGCCGTCGCAGAGTTAGCACGGCTGCAAGGACGCAGGTGCTGAGAGCCACAGTGTCATCCCCTCTGGTGTGTGGTCGATAATGAGACTGGGAGAGCGGCATGAATAACTCCATGAACTCTTTTTTCATTTCCTTAATCTCTGCCCACAGGCCAGTCCAGTAACACTGAGTCATTATTTTCCATCAGTTTGCTCGCTACTTGATCACACATATTGCCTCCTATGGGGCAGGATAAAAAAAAAAATCCACTGCACAAATGAAAAACACTCTGAAATCCAATATCTTTAATAAAGATGGTAAACAGATCTCCTTGTTAAGCTTTGTGTTGGATGATTAATTGTAGATCCTTCAACTTCAAGCCTTCGAGTAACTTTTGACCTCAGGCTACCAGACCGTAGAGGTACAAGAGGCTGCCGGACAACTGATCCATCCTCTCCACGCATTAACCGAGCACAAGGAGCCTCACAAAGACATGCATTCTTTTTGTTGTCGTTTCTCATTTTCATCCCGTTGATCTTGTCACAAACCTGAAGCTCCATTGTGGTTCTCTGCAGTATCCCCTTTCATAAAATCCCAGGTTTGATGTGCTTCCCAGGGATCTGGTAAGTGCTTGGCTGTACACGCCAGGTGACTCAGCAAACATGGAGTCAGCAGGCCGACACTATCGCTCCTAAAGCAAGGGCCTGAAGCAAGGCTAAGCACTTGCAATTGATTTAATCACATAGAATAGGAGCAGAATATAGGGGGACTCTGTTCATGTCTTTTTCATTTTACAGGCTTAGCCATGTACAAAAGGTTAATCTGCTACATAGGGTAGTCTACTGTAGATTGTGCTATCAAAGTAACGAGTGTTATTCTCAAAAGGAAAAAATAGAAAAGAAAAAGACTCCAGATTAATCAATCAGCAATAACATCCACTGGATCATCCCAACCCAGCAATCTGGCTTTTGCTTTGCAATCCATGTCAAATTGTGCTGCCAAGAATGTAGAGAAAGTGAGTAATGGAAGTGTGAATGGATGAAGGGGGTGTAGGAAATATATGAGCAAAGACACAAAGCAGGATGATCGTTATTTTGCATTGCGGGAAATTTTGCTGAAGTGCAGATTTGAATAATGCATAAGCTGTGTGACAAAAGCTAAATATTCAAGTAAAGTGAGTTCAGTCAATATCTGCAGAAGAACACCTCGTCAAATCACAATGTGAAAACAATGTGACAGCGCAAAGGTGTTCTCTGAAGATGAACCTAAAGAGAATTATCACACAACTCACCGTTCTCTTTAGAGTGGCAGAGATTTCTGGTTAGTTTAAGGTCAGCGATCAGAGGTTTGGTTATTCTCACCCCTCACATACTTATTATTCCAGCTTTCTGTTTTCTGAGGAAAACCTCAGACATTCCACCTCCTCCAAGGGCAGATACAGATAACAGTTTCCAAGTGAGCAAAATGGAGCATTTAGCATCTTGGCAGCATGAGTATGAATGAATGAGGACTACTTCGTTTATCCCTTATTTGGGAAGGTGTTTTGTTACAGTGGTTGAATAATAACATTAATAATGATAATAATGACAAATGATTCTTTGGCAGATGCTGGTTGCCAGTCAGATATATTGTGTTATATGGAGCATGTGGTACAAAATATTTCCTGTGTCTGTCCTTGCAGCAGCGGAGCTGAATCAGTCTGTTAGAGAAAGTGCTCTGCTGCTTGTCCAGAAAGTGTTGCAGAGTGTGCTCGGGATTATCCATGACAGATAACAGTTTGTGGCCTCTTCTCCACCATAGCTGCAAAAGTGGATTACTTCAGCCAATCACAGAGCCAGCCTTCCTGATCAGTCTGTCCAGTCTGTTGGTGTCACCAGCTCCAATGCTGCTGCCCAGTACACCACAGCAAAGTACGCTGTGTTCGCCACAGAAAATTGTCATTCTGCTTCACACATTGAAGGATCTCAGGTTCCCAGGAAAGCTCATCTCCTTCATGCACACAACCTCTGTTTTGGTTTGTTGTTGATGTGGATGCTCAGGTCCTTGTAGTCCAGAATATTAGCATCATGTCTCGGGGCAGACAAAGGCCGTGTAGCCGTCCTTTTCCTCCTGTAGCTGACCACCATCTCTTCAGTCTTATTCACATTCACAAGCAGATGATTCCTCCCAGGCCACGCCATGAAATGATCCACTTCTGCCCTGTACTCTTCCTCCTGCTCATCACTTATACATCCAACCACTGCAGAATCATCAGAGCATTTCTGTAGGTGGCATGACCTGTTGTACTGGAGGTCTGAGGTGTGAAAAGTGAACAGGAATGAAGGCAGAACATTGTTGTGCTGCGCATAACCAGATCCGACAGGACACTGCCCAGTCGCACATACTGTGTCCTGCCTGTCAGGTGGTCAGTAATCCAACTGAGCTAAAAGAAGCTGGATATTGGACTTAACAGAAGCACGACTCCACATAAATGTTATTTTTTTAATTAGTGATTACCGTTTGCTCCACAGTATAAGCTTAAAATGTGTTTTACCCTCAAATGAGCAGTCACAAGGCAATTGTGAACAGTTGCTTGAGTTGTGTTCTCTAAAATAAAATGTATTTTTCTCTCTATGACAGAATAGCTCTGCCTCTAAAACTCTGAACTCTAAGTCACGAGTTTATAGTTTTAGAGCACCACATCCTTCACAGTTTAATTATGTAATTGGGCATTTTAGAGATTAAGAGCTTTAAATGCTTAAATTAAGTACTGAGTCAATGGGTGCATTTTGTAACTGGGAAGGTGCTTTCAAAGAAACGTTATTCATCTTTTATAAGCTGCATCGTAGGTGACCTCAAAGGGCACACAGGGAAGAGCCTGGGGTCGATGGCTGGACCAGCTGTTTATTCTACGTTTTCTTAAAAACCTTTGACTACAAAGGTTCCCTAACCTTAATCAAACTCAAGCCAAAGCATTATCAGTGATCTGTGGTAGTTTCTCAGGGTACAGATAAACATTGTGAATTTAATCTTTTTTTATTTTAGCATACAGCATTGTTGCTATGGTTACTTGCAGTCAAGGCTGAGAAGTGATTTACAATTAGGAGTGATGATAAAGCTGTTGACTGTTGTTGAGGTGTCCCAGGATACGGTGTTAATTGACACCTACCATTTGGAGAACATTTCATGAAAAAACATCTATTACAGTTACCCAGCTGTTATACGAATGATGTAATTATTTACAGTCATAATTGTTTCCTCAGCTCTTTTTGCTTCAGGGCACACTTTTTTGTGAATCCAAGGCATAAACAATTAAATGGTTTTTTTTTGTTCTAAAATTGTCACGTTTTAACATTTGGTTATTTCCCAAACAAAGCCAGAATGTTAGTGTTTAACTGCAGGAGAGGATTAAAGTCTCTGTGATTGAATTGCTGTTCTGTAATTTGTTACTGTGCAACCCAGCACCGGAAAGCCTTGAGACAGGGGCATGACTGTAGGATTTCCTAGCTACGAGGCCCAGCGAAATAGATGAGAAAATGTCAAGGGCTTTACAAAGGACTCAGATTGTACCTGCAAAACATGAGGACGGCCCCTCGACATCGACACTATGAGAGGAAATGTGAAAGTGCGCGTGAGTGTGTTTAGTGAGGGGGTTAATTTGCACTGCTTTGCTCGCGTACATTCCCATTACTCATTATTTATTTAGTCAGAGTACACTCTTAAGCAGTGTGACCTTTCAGTGCAGACCTAATTGAAGTGGCTTGTCTAGCTCTCAGCGGGCCCTGAAAATGCTTCAGTCTTACCAGGTGGAGCTATCGTGATCCTCGGTGTCATAACCTGTAAAACCACATGCCAAGCTGAGGCAATGGAGCCGCTGCACTCATAGCTGCGTACTGCAAATGACAATGAGAAAATACATATGAAAGCAATATGGGCTTCTTTCCTGGCAATTAGTCTTGACTGAATCGATGCACGGCTGGATTGTCTTGTTTTTCAGCATTACTCTTGGCTCGCAGATGATATTGGTATTGGTAGACAAGTCATTTCTGCGAAAAATGATATCAGATTTGTTTAGAAAAGATCTTTTGCAGGGGTCTCTCAAATCCACTGCTTGTGGTAGAAATGTAGCCTCTCAGATTAAGTGGCTCAGCTGCATGTTCACCTCCATCTTTGGAGACATTTCAATGACGATACAGGCTGAGACATTGTTAAAAGGGGAGGGGTGGCGGTGTCCATTTACCCAGGAGAGAGCCGGTGTAATCCATCAGCCTGGCTGCTGCCCGTTCAGCACAGCCGGCCCCAGCTGCCTACTGCTAACCAGCCCTCCACCTCTCCCTCTCACTGAATTCCCTCCCTCCTCCCTTTATCAACATCTCTCTTTGTGCCATGCGTGGCCTCTCAAGACTTTCTGTCTAGAAATACTGTTCACTAAAAGCTCCCCCAGATTTTATAATTTATCATATCTGATCATCTGCATCTGACCTCACCACTAACAAAAGCAGACACAGACAACATACAAATATTTAATGTTAAGTGATGCATTATAAACCACAGGCTTACTCTCTATCGAAGCCTTAACGTAGTGACGGGAAGGTGTGAGGACTGCTTCTTATCTTCTCTCTGAAACTCAACCCGATGCCCTGTTTGTTCTTAGCGATTATTCATTCCCACTAAAGATTTGCATCAAAATTAGTGGTGACAATAACGGCATAATTAGTCTAAGGAGGAACAGATGGGCGCTGTACTTTTTGGTGGCAAATATGAAGAGCTGCCCAGAAAAATTGCAGTTTTTAGTGGACAGTTTCCACTTGTGGATTAATACACATTTGGCGTGCTAGTGACTTTTAACAACACTGGACAAGCGAGCATAATTAACTCACGATAAAGCCATGGTTAACCTTTAAAGGTGTAGTTTGATCTTTAGACATGTCTGGTCTGTTTCTGGTAATTCAATGGAAGATCAATACCACTCTCTTATCTATATGACAAATATGATGCTTGAGCCAACTGATGAAGAGTCTGCTAACACTTGAAATGAAATTTATAGTTAGCTTGGCACATAAAATTGTCAAAACATCAATGGAAAACATCTTTTAATTCAGTAAAATATCAGTAAGGTTTGTAGTACTTTATTGTAAGTTTTTCTTTTGAAATAAGAGTACACGATGTAGATACAGTTGTACAAAAGTCTTTAGTTGTCCATCTTTTCTTTACATGTCACTAGGAAAATGGGAAATAGCTGCAGATACTTAATGAACTATGCAAACATAAATAGAAAAATAGAACATAAGGCTAAAACAGAGTTATAATACTTAGCATGCTTGAAAGTCAGTATTTGGCACAACCACCTTTATTTTCCACCACAGCCTGAACGCTCTTAGGCAGTCTTTCTCTTAATTTTGTTAATAATCTTCAGGACTGATTCTCCAGGACAATCCAAAGTTTTTCTCTGAATGTTGGCTGCCTTTCTTTCATTCTCTGTCATGATGATCCAACACTCCTGAAATAATATTAAAGCGTGACTTCTGGGGAAGCCAATCCATGAGTGATAGTGTTCCATTCTGTGTGTTTTTTATCCAGGTATGCTTTTATTAGTCAAGTCTTTTCAAAGATGGTACATACGACCCCCGTCTATTCGCGGTTCAGTATTTGTGGATTCACGTATCTGTGGATTTTTCTGTGGAAAGTAACTTATTATTTGCAGAAAATTTACACATTTGCAGATTTTTTGTAGAGCATATCTAAAATATTGTTTATATATTGACAGTGATTTGAACCAAAAATGGTACATTTGCATTCAATATAAGACCTGTTGTCAGTGATTTTCAGTCTAGTTTTTATGTAATTTGACATACCTCAGCCTTTTCTCTCTGTTTCCCTTCCTTAGGATGTACTACTTCACAGCCACCGTTCCACTGAGACCATTTCTGCTGAGGCTTTAGCGAACAGTAGATAGATGAACTTGAGGGCCAAATGTGTCTCTCAGGTCTTGTGTCAAGTTTTTGATGAATTTTTTTGTATTTCTTCTTGACTTTCAGATCCTGTTCACCTGCTGTAGCTTTTTTAAGGCATGCCACTTTTTCTTTCTCCCTCCAGTTTCCTCCAAATGTTTAGGACACTGGGCATATCATGCCAAGATGTACAAAGTCCCTTGACTTGGGTACTTTTTTATACTTGCATGATGCATGTGCCAGTGCTAAAGTGGCTTAACAAACAAAAATTATGGTCAAATACAAAGATTGGACTGAAAATGAGTGAAAAAGCCTCCGATGTCCAAAGAAAACTGGAGAACGAAATCCCTTTAAAAATGACACGGAAGTCCCACTCCTTGGAAGGAAAATATAAAAGAAATAAAGGGTGGCTCAAGAATTTTGTACATTACTCTATAATAAATAAATCTGAGATTAAGTCTGTTGCCGCCAACCAAACCATCTAAAAACATAAAATCTGTTTTAGCTATTTGACAGAAACAGGCTAGCTAAAATCATCTCTTTTTCTCAGATGTTAAAAATGAAATTATATATTAAAGTTAAGAAAAACATGTATTCATATTAACCATATATTTTTTGTTAGAATATATCCTGCCATTCACTTTCTGCTGCTCTTAGGTTTAATATCAGCTATCTGAAAGCATAAAATCTGCCTTTTTTAGCCAATGGACCGCTAAAAGTAGCTTTATTTTAGAAGTATAACTGCTAAGTTTGTGAACATTACATCTGAGATTAATATGTGGTATTTATCTATCACAGTATACTAGCCAAGTTTATGGTGTTAAAAAAGTAGCTAGCTCTATATTAACTATTTTAAACTCCTGTAAAAAAGAATAATGTTGTCACATTGGTGTGCTTTTTGATGGAAAGCGTAAGGAGAACCATATGTTCATTCTCTATATTTGCAAGTAAAACAAGCCAAAGTAAAAAGCTACTCAACTTCAGTAATTAGCATGAATGCAATTCCACTCTTGAATTAATGATTCATGGGCTAATGTTGAGCATTCTAATTTGCTCCTGCAGATTAAACCCCCGTCTCGGATGTAATCTCTTTGGTTTTCCTGTCCCTGTGCTAGGCTACCACCCAGGCTGTTTCTCAGCTAAATTTAGCCCCTCTGTGCCATTCTTAGCAGCCTTAGTTTCAAATGGAAAGGTGCACCGAAAGTAAAAGTGAACAATGCTTTCAGTGTGTGCGCATGGAAATAAGAGAGTGGCTTGTATCAGTTTCTCACCCATTCAAAGATATCACTTACTGTAACTCAATACATCGTCACTGGACTCTGAGTAGGCGCTGAAGTACTTTTCACTGCTGTCCATCCTGTGCGCGCGTCTGACGACTACCTCTAAGAAGTACTGTACCATTCTTCAGAAAATACCTCAGCTGAAATGACTGTAATTGTGATGTGATTCAGCTCCATCTTGGGTAATTCATCCTTGGTTCTTCATTGAGGTCAAGTGTCTTGCGCAAAAATGATATGTGCGTAAAACTCATACAAGTCAGCTTATTATTAAGAAATATTAAGGCCAAGAGAAATGATCGCTCCGGCTGTATTAATATTTGATCATCATGAAATCGTTTTAATCTCCTTTTGTAATTAAACTTTTGACAGTCATGTAATGAAGGTTCAGCAAAAGAAATGTAGAAAATACATATCACATAACTATTTAATTACTTCCTGAAGTCATTAGAACATTTTTGCATATACATTGCCTATAAATCTGGTGAAAGGGGGGTGTGTGGGGTGGGGGCGGCACAGTTGGTCATTTCACACAAAGAAAAGAAAAGAAACATTTTCCATTTTACTGTCTTTTAAATACTATTTGAATAAATAGGCAAGTTGCAAATAAATGGTTGCACACTACATCAGTTCACAGCAAAACAAACAGAAAAAGAAACCAAACAGATGTATATACATTAACCAGCTTAATGCTCTTTTTTTCCTCCTCTGTTTAAAGTCCTGTGGCAGTCTCAGTAGGGACAAACTGTTTCAGGGCAGCAAGGGAAGAAATGGAGTGTATTCACCAAATAGAGCTGTTGGTTTTCCCTCCCCTGTGGAGTCGAGTTCACGGTCAAAACATTTTCTTCCAGCGCTGCATCTATAAACTGTTAGCCTGAGATTTATCCCTCTGTGTATCCAGGAGCTCAAATCAGGACATCATCCACAAACCAGTTACGACATTTTACATTTTCAGCATAAGCCGTCATCCACAGTCGCTTAACTTTTGGGAGCAACATTTCAAGCTTTGGCTTCAGCGCAAGCAGGAATAAAGAGAGCAAAGCTTTTGTATCCTTTAGTCAGGCGAATAATCTAAGGCCTCACACAAAGTTCATGTGTTCACGGAAGGAAAAGAAATAAAGTAAGAGCAAATGAGGGATAGAAGGATTTTTTCCCCTCAGAGGAGACATATCATGTGTGCAGCTGGTCTAAGCAACTCTGTTAGGGCTGTATGGAGTCACTCTTCCTTCTCCGGAGCCTTTTGAGACTCATTAGGACCTCCCTCGTAACTGTAACACCCCGTCATGGTTCGCTCCCCCAACAGTAAGACTAGAGTCTCTTTAGGCTCTTTCGCTGCTTCAAAATGTCCGACCAGCCTAATCAAGATGTTTTCTTTTCGATGTTGTAGCTTTCTTTGCTTACATAACACTTAATCTACTTAAGCCACTCTCTGCACTGGAGCAGGTCAAAGTCAAACACATAGGCATTTTGTTTAGATCCATTATAAATTCTTCACTCCTCATTACACTGAAGATGCTCTCTTCAGTAATGGCAGTGTTAATGTTGCAAGGTGCAACAAGGTGAAAATGTGAGCAAGCAAATGTAACTGTCGGTCACTAAGGTGCTCTAAGCTGCAAACAGCATAAATGGATGTGGTGATTATTTTAGATTAGTCACCTAATACCAACAGTTTGCTGATAGACACTCGTTTGAAACCCCTGACTAGGGATGGGTACCGGTGTCTGGTGCCATGATGGCACCGGTTCTGACATAAACGGTAGTAACCAGACCGAAAAGCAGCACACATTTCGGTGCTTTATTCATTTTACGTTTCCGAGGATAGTAGGCGGGGCCAGGTACGTACGTTCTTTTAGAGCAGAGCTACAGATTAAAAATGCCCAAGGCGAAGCGATCAAAAGTCTGGCTGTACTTCACAGCAAAAGATGCAAACTCAGCAGCCTGCAACAAGTGCTTTAAGCTGATACTGTGATACTGTCAAAGGAGGTAACACCTCAAATCTGATGAAACACCTGGCGACGCATAGCGTTTTTTTTTAAAGCCGAGAAATGCGCCGTGTTTGATAGCTTGCTGCGAGACCTCACACCGTGCACATCTACTGCGGGTGTGGTGCCTGTTATCGGACCCGGAGTTAGCAACATCCCCCAAAAACCCAACGAGGAGAGTCCTGGCCCCTAGCCCTGTCAGCGTAGCAGAAATGATGACGGATGATGATGGCAGCAGCAGCCGTTCTCCTCTGCGTGAGTAGCTTCATGTTGTTCGTGTGTAATTAACGTTGAGTACGCTAACCACATTATTACATTAATGCATGTAAGGTGAACTAGCAAACACCGTCGTAGTTACATGCGGCTGTCTTCTTGTTTGATGGCAGATACTCCCTTCACCCTGGCCAAAAAGGCTAAAATGACCAAAGAAAAAGTGGAAAACAGCTAAACATGAGAGGTTTTCGGACAAAGTTTGTGTTTTTTCCATTGTTTAAGCACTGCTTCCAGCCAAGAGTGAGACCATATATGCCCTATAGCTGCAGAAAAGGCTAACATTGTTATCTTTTTACAAAAAAAACAGCTGAACATGAGAGGTTTTTGGACCAATTTTGTGTTCTCCATTCTTTAAGCACCGGTTCGAGCACCGTTTAAGCACCGGCACCGTTTCAAAAGTACCGGTTTGGCACCGGTATCGGATAAAACCTAAATGATACCCATCCCTACTCATAAAGTCACCGCTGTGTTGGAATTCAGCCCTCTGATTGTTGTGTTTTCTGGCTACAGCCATCCTTACTGTACAGTCTCAGTAAAATCCTGGTCTCTCTGTTGTGGCTCAGACAAAGACTCCCTTCATTGCTACACAAAACCTTTTACAGCTAATTTCACAGGCCATGTGGTACTAACTTTACTTTTATGTGTTCAATGATGGAGCAGCTCTTTACCTTACAGTTCAATTATTCTTCTGATCCTTAAAGTCACCGAACATTTGGCTGCACACCAAAATTGAGCCTAGACGTTCAGAGCGGTCACGTGAGTTCCTCTGTTATGGATCTTCTCTTGAAGAGCAAACTGTCGTCTGCCTTTATGTTTCGTGAAGATAATCCGTCAGTAAGATTTGTCTATTGAGTGCTAACAATTGTGTAATGGCTTTAATAAATAGGATAGAATAATGGATTCAGTTGACTCTATTGTGTGATCATGTACTCAGCGGCAGCGTCTGGTAATCCTAAATACAAAACGGTAAAATGATCTGTGGTAATAAAACAACACAGGATGTATTTGCAGAGCTGATCTGAGCCTTTGCCAGCCCCTCGCAGTTAATGCCAAACACCATCCCTATCTCTGTGCAGAAATGAGTGTATCTCCACTGGAGAACATCAAGTGCTTTCTTTCATTTGCAATATTGATCTTTTCTCCCTTCTTGAATTGTTTGATGCTCACGTCCAATGAAGGGACGACAAACTGCAATCTAATTGATTTGGCTCAGTTAGGAACAGAGGTTCGCCGAGCTTGTTGCGATTAGAGAACGCGTGATGCTGAGAGGCAAGCGTGTTAGCACCGTGCTGCATCGGAAAATGTTCAAAAATAATACGCTCGTGATAATATCATGAACGCACACGCTCCCTTTAATGCTTCTGTAATGCTCGCTGACTTAGTGTGTAAATGAATTTCTCTATTTGCCTGAATCTGACACACAGTGTGTGCAAATCCAAAGCAGCAGCGAGGGCTTTTAAGAGGCACTTACATGCTTTCAGGCATTTGTCTGCAGTGTTAATTGACACACGATGAGTAATTGAAAGAAAAAATGGAGGTGCTTGGTCATTATGAGATATGATGATTCAGTGTATTTTTATAATGCAGCCCGAGATGTCCCCGATAATGATGTACATTAAGCTGCACAGTTTTCATTTTCCTCCTCAAATCCCTCCTCCCCGGCTCCTTTCACAGCCTAATGACAGTTTTATGGGAAACTTCATTAGGCGAAGGGATCTTGAACCGATAAACATCAGCTTATAATTGTGGGATAAAGTGGCAGTGCCGTGTCTCTCTCATGTCTGGGTCAACCAAGAAAGAATGGTTCATTGTTGAGGTTAGTGTGTGATCAGACAGGTGATTTATTGGTAATTAATAGATGTTTAAAATGATTTATATTTGCACAGCCATCCTTTTCATTGCTGCCCTTTGGCTCAGGGCGTACATGCACTGGGGCTCAGTGTTTTGTTGTACACAGCGGTCTGCAGGTAGCCTGATGATGAGAAAGCATTACAGACTCTATTGTTACTGGAACCTGCTAAACAAAGACAGTCATTCATCTAAGTTGTTATCTGGGTGGAAAACAGTAAATAGGTGCCTTCCATAGACTGTATATAAAAGATGGATGGCACCTGTGATGTCACACATTTGTTTTGAACCCCACAGGAGCTTTAAAATAGGTGTTTTGGTCATCATGGTTTTTTTTCTTATTGCCTTGTTTTTGCTTCAGAAGCAGAAATAAATATATTTTGGATTCTAGTTGGCTTCATTAGCAGTCCGCATTTCCTAAACAAGCTAAAAAAATACTCGATTTTCACTCGTCAAAGCGGAACTACTGTGTTTTTTTGGGCAGGCTGTACCACACACCAGACTGTGCTATTTGTCAGGTTATTCCATTAAAAAGCTCTAAAAAAGCACAAACACAGTCAGACTGGAATACACATTAATCAGACATCCATTTGGACACTTGTCATAACAGTATCCAAATGGATGAGTTACAAAATTAAATTCACCTGTGTACAGTTATTATGGAAGGGGACACTAGCCAAACATTTTTTTTTAATACATTTTAGCTATACGTTTTAATATGGAAATTATATGAAATGGCTCGCTTTTGAAGCAGGCCTCAAGTTATCATCGATCAAACTGCAGTCACGGCACCTTAATTTCATTTTTCAGCCACTTGGTGTCTTCAGCTGCTGCACAACCACATCAGGAATGCCTTTTATTTTTATATCTGTCTGTCAAATGGTCCACCTCTGGTATAAGAGAGAGAGAGAGAGGGGTTCCTACAGTGCCGCTGAATTCTCATTGTGTTTTTTTATTCACTTGTTCATTATTTCTGTTTTGTCAGCCTTACTTTTGTCTCAGTGTCCCCTGGATGCAATGGGTCACTCTGCACTGGGCTTGTGTTATCATTATTGTGAGAATATAAACTCAAATGCAAGCACAATTATCGTTCCCTAGACACAAGGGAAGTTAACTTCAGCTACCTACAGGCACTGAACTTTACATTGTGATGTACTCTTTATCTGTTTAATTGCTTCTTGTGGACTTGTTGATGTCAACACATAGCCACTGCTTCAAAAGAATACAGTATATGCATGTTAGCCATAAATTTTCTACAAAAGGTACCCTGCAGTATTTTCTTGTTAACAAAGTTGCTGTTTACATTTAGTGTTGTTCTACTGGTGCATATGCTTTAGGTGTTCTCCTACATACATTACATATTTGCTCTTTGCTGGCACTTTCCTCTATTTCTTGCATTTGTGTGTTCACCATTGGTGCAGTGGTGTGAAGCCATTGGTAGCCTATTACATCACTATAGATGGTTTCCTCTGTTCTCATGCATGATGCAAGCAAAATAGGGGTGTTATAAGCATAACAGGAAATTATATAGATATTATATTTACTCTCTGCAGTTTTAAAGAAACGGTACTGCCTTGAGGCTGTGAATGAGATACTTGATTTTTGATTTAAACAGTAATGACAGTTATTGTTATCATTGTTATTTGCTTCACAATTACTGTTACTTAAACTGAAAACACCACCAACAGGTCCAATTCAGCCACGCTATTATTGTCTATATACAACCCTACATTAGGAGCAATTTTTCACACATGGTACGGTAGGTTTGGGTAGCCTTTAAATACATGATATCATTTAAAAACTGCTTTTTATTTATTTATTCAGGTTGTCTTTTTCTAGAATTTAAAATTCTTGTTGATTTGGTTCTGATTTTTAAAAAAAAATATTTTAATACCAAGATGAAATATGAAAATCAAATCATTGGCCACCCCGAGTGTGCAACAACAGATAAACGTTTTTAGCTACTGTTACTTTACAGGCTAACAGGCACAGATTGTAACTAAAAAGCGTTTATGTCCTGATGCCAAAAGACTTTATCTTTGTTACTTTTTTTGATGAACCCATATTAAACCCAGTGGAATTTCTGATAGGTCTGTATGTATTTGCGACATACACTCGATACTGTTTCTGATCTTTGTACACTGCTCTGTCATCTACAAGACATCTAAAAACTATACATGCATATTATGTAAATATTCTATCGCAAAAGCAATTGTGGTTTTTTTTGGTGACTATATCTTTATGCGTACACTGTAAGATTAATGTAAGGTTTTGCTTATCTTGCTGCTTTCTGAAAACTTCTGAACCATTTCATAAATTCTGATCTATTGTGTGAAAAACAGAATATTTTATGATGAGAAATATGTTGAATTATGTATGGAGGAATAATATTAACCTATATAGCGTGTTTGGGGATCAACCTCATTCTGTATTCAGCAGTTTTTAGGCCAAATCTCTGAATGTTCTATACATTTGTTTTGGAACTTACATCTGCTGTGTATAGCACAGTCAGCAAGTCATAGAATATGTCTTTAATAAATTTCATAAATCCACTTAGCACTTGTGTGTTATGTTGATGGCGAGGTCATAGAAATGGCTCAATTACAGATTTTTTTTTTTTATGATCACTACTGTCTGTTTTCTGTGATGCAAATGGAACAGCTAAGCAGAATAAAGCAAAACAGAGATAAAGCACTGACCATGACAAACTTGGGCAGTTTTTGTTTTTACTTTTTTCTCAGCTTGTTCAAAACGGTTCCTGGATCGTAAACTATCCAGGAAAACCTCCATCTATTACACCTGGCTGTTTAATGCGCCTGCTCATAACTTCACAGACTGGCAATTTTGTTAAAGCAAACCTTCGGCAGGTTGAGAACATTGTGATAATCTCGTTGTGAGCAAGTATGTAAATGGATTGGTGCCGAGGTGAATGCTAAACAAACAACCCGGCCCTGGAGTATGTGCTGTCATGCGAGGTAGAAGCCTGAAGCAATTCTAGCTTCTTTGTTGCGTTAAATGTCCTGAAAATCCAAACTCTTGCACTTTGAACAACCCTGCCACCCAAGGGGATCTTCAGGGAACTTTAATGTTCTTACACAACCATTTTAAATCGGTGACTCACCCCGAGGGTGACAAGAGCGTCCCCAAAGTTGCCATGATTTTTCGCTGCGAAAATGTTCTTTTGTGTTTGTGTAATGCTGTAGCCATTACCACTGAGTTTGGCGGATTAGGATCATATGCGTACACACACTTCATAAGAGGACAGAGTTTGACTTCCACCGACATTCACAGAGTGGAGTCTCTGACTGGCTAGCTGTATTTATGATGCTTCACAGGCCAGATACTGAAATGAAAGAGGCTCCACTCGAGGGGCTCTCTGTCTTAATCCGCGGACATTATCTCCACACTGTAAGTGGGTCTTGGCTCGTTACCCCGCAGTGGAGAGCCAGGCTGGCAGGGTTGCGAGGAGAGAGGCAAAACAGGAAAGGGAAAGGGGGGAGGGCCTTGCCCAGCCGCCGAGAATGTAATCTCCAGATTAGGGGGCGAGACGAATTCCTGCTGCCAGCCTGACCTTGTCAAGGCAATGGAGGAGCCAGAGTGAAATTGAGATTTCAGGACAGGAGCGAGTCGAGATGTGTTTCATTCTTTTTTTTTCCTTTTTCTTTTTTCCCCCTGTGTTAGTTTCTCTTTCAGGGGTCACAGCTTTGACACCATGATTCATGCTAAATGTGTGCGGTCACACTGGTAGCACACATGAAGTTTATGTGAGCAAAACCATATCTGGCACTGACCATACTGCCTGAAACTCTCGGCAGTCACTCAGTCCCCCTGTGCAGTTTTTATAGGATGAGCAGACAACAGGAAAAGAAATGGTGTTCTAATTTATTGAGACTGGTAAATACGAGTGTTTCAGCTAAAAACGACCAAGGCTGTCGTGCTGAACTGAAACAATTATTTGATAAGAAAAAAAAAAGAATCAACAGTTGTTTTATTGATCAAATAATGCTGTTAGACAGGTTCAAAAGAAAGTGGAAGCAGTTCCAGCTTCTCTAATAGCAGGACTCACTACATGTATTCCTCCTGAATGATTTTTACTTGAGAGGAGTGCTGCATGCCTCAGATGGTCGACGTGACAGGAGCTCTTCAGTCGTATTAAAAAACAATCTCAGTAGATCTTAAGTATGACTAAAGAAAAACTGAGACACTCTGTGTTCAGGTTAAATTTTAAGTTCAGCCGAATGGCAACTATTGTAAAGGAGATGCTCTGTAATCACTATTAAGTGAATTGCAATTTTCATCCAGAAAATTTTACATATTAAAAGACTGGTTTATAATACACCATAATGTAATGTTGCTACACTGTGATCACTTTAAGTAAATTAAGCAGATATGTTTAAAGCTGCTCCTTAGTTTTTTGCAAAGCAATAAAGAATAAAGATTCTTCTTCTTACAGATAAATGAGCAAATTACTAAGTAAAAATCAGAAAACATTTACCAATATAATAACTAATAAAAACCCATTCTGAACAGTATGTTCCTTACTCTGGGTTATAAAAGCAACAGTAACCTTGCACATTCGATCTTGGTTAGCCAGTGTTTGCTAAATATTTCTTTGTTATGGAAATCACTGAACCAGGTCTGTTCCATAACTCGTACTTGTGTCTCACTTTAAATATATATGGTTGAACACAAAGTTCATTCACTGACCTTTGGTGCATGGACACGCGTTTCCAATGAAGCTCCACCTACTTCAAACCGCGAATAAAAAACGTGACACGAGCATGAATAGAGAAAAAAAAATCTTTAAAGTTGAACAAGCAGAACAGTTCAAACTCCCGCACAGCTTCTGTTTTGTTAACAAGCTTCCTTTGTGAATATTCTTACTTTATATTCTGAGTATTTCAACTTTCTGGATGACCTCGGTGTCCTTTCATTGAGTTTATATTAGCATGTTCTGCTGGATGGAAAGTGGAAAATGAGAATAATAATGTGTTTGCCCCTATTTGAGCATTTCATTCATTTGACCCGTAATTGCAAAACAACAAAATAATGAGTGTGTCTGCCGCAGACAGCTGCATACAGCATCAGCTGCATAAAGGAAGTGGCAGAAAGCTGCCGATAAACTGCCATTGTGCTGTTTAGACAAGACATGTTTTTATTGCTTCAGACACTCGCTGGAGCAGAAGAGAAACTCACTGTCTTGCAATTTTCAATTCAATTATTTACGGAAGGAAACGCATTGAGTCATAAGCTCTTTCCATGCAGGTACATCCTGTCTGTGCTCTATTCAAATGAAAAGTAGTGCAAATGATAATAACGCTCATAAAATACAAACGAAGACAGAAAAAGTGTCAGTTTTGTCAGCGTTCTCCAATTAGGAATGTGATCTGCATTGCCTGGAGATAAAAAAAAACATAAACATAATAATGTTTTTTCCCTTTATTTGAGACCAAAGACTTGTCTGTTAATATTGCATATAAGCTCATGTAACTCCTGACAGTCTCTGTTTAGTACAGCAAAGAAGTGCGTGTTGCCCTGGGGGCACCTTAGTTAGATAAATACCACAAACATAAAAAAAACCTAAAATCCACGGGTAAAATAAAAAAATGTGGCATAAAACACTTTTTAATTTATGATTAATTCTAAAGCACCAGTCAGTTCTGCTAAATTGAACCCAGAGCTATATAGCTGCACATTCTCTGTGAAGTACAACGTTGTCTGGGCTTTCATTCATTTTCTCTGCTCCTTTTTTTTCTCATCCGCAGCTTTCGTTCGCGCCACAAAAAGGTGTCATTAGATCTATAATTCAAACTTTGTGCCGCGTTAATTCAAAGTTTTTGACATGAACTGTTTGAATATCCTTGAACATCCAAAGCCACTGTGGGCTCTTGGGTAATTAGCGCTTGAATCAGTGCCGATGTAGCGCTCATTATATTTCTTAGCTGTGAACTTTCACTTCATATATATTGTTTACTAAAGTGTGGCCACTAAGAGCACCCACACTGCCTCATTTTCACATTAAAGCAACACTGGCTCTTACCACTTTGGTATTATTGGTAATCAGTTATTAAAATTGAAACCATGATAATTGAAGACAAAGTAAAGTTTCTCTTAAATTGTGGGTTTTAGTGTAGCATGGGATTAAATGAACAGCTGCTTTTTCACATTCAGTGAACAACTCAAAATTTTGTCAAATTGGATTGTCAGAGGAGAGTGACAGGGTGAATATTTGAGATGCCTGAGCATTAAGAAAGACGTTAGTCAAGGGCAGTTAGTCTAGCTAAGCATGCAGCCTGGATGGTGAAACAGCTAGCCAAGAATGAGTGAATCAGATCAATGGAGCATTGTTTGTCAAGAAATACTGGATGACAAATCAACAAATGTTGCTTTACAGTTTTGTTGTTGTGCAGGACTAATAAATGAGACAGAGTGCTAATCTGACTGATTTAGGAAGCCAGTAGCAAGCTCTTCATGATAAGCTAGGGTCTCACCATATAGATAAATATGAAATTTAGATCTTCTCTGTCATATCTGGTGTTTAGTTTAAGGAAAAAACACGGTTCAAGACCATTACCATATTTAATAATACTAATATTATACTTTATATACCTGCTGATTATAGTACTTATAGCTTATAGCTTTAAAAGGCAATTTTTGTGATTAAAAACTACAGAATGTATGTAAAACTTTCGCCACCAGGGGCAGCGTTTTACCAGGTGTGTAGAAATATTTAAAAAACCTTTTCTTAATTTCTTCAGTCAGTTTCCAGAGCTGTGACTTTTTGAGCTGGGGCCCAAACATCACAGCTCTGAGGGCACAGGGTTGCTTAAATAATCAACCCACTGGGTCGCTTTTTGGAGGAGGATATGCTCAAATAAAAGATAGCAGAAAGAGTCATAGAAACAAACAGTTACCTGTAGTGTTTGCACTGCAGATCACAGTGAGTCACAGCATGTACTTGGCATGATCCTGCTGGTTGTCATTGTCCATTGACAATGTGGGTACACCCCAACCCAGTATCACGGCAAAACGTATAATGGACACACCAGTCCACTGTGACCATTTCATGCTTTGCTTCTAAAAAACGTGAAATGGGCACGCATGCAGAAGTTGGATTAACAGCAGGGGGAGATAATATATTTAAAGCCACGAAGTCGGTAACAAACAAAAAAACGTATGAAGTACATTCCAGGGTCCTTAATCGCCAGAAACGATTAAGCTGAGCAGCTAATATGTATGTTAATGAATTAATAATGTCTGTTTAAACACTTTCTCATGATTATTTTCATGTTGGTTCGAAATAAAATCTCCCTCTGCTGTTACTGCAACTTCTGTATGTGTGTATATTTCACGTTTTTTAGAAGCAAATCGTGAAATGGACACCGTGGACCTGCTTTGTAATAGACGCGTGATATCGGGTTGTACACCCAGTGTGAACATAGTGTATTTTTGCCATAGCTCTGAAATTGTTAGACTTAATGACCCAGTTGCTTCCGTCCCTAACTTGACTCTGTAGCATGCAGCTGAAGTCATGCATAATCCCACAAAATCTACCCAGCTTATGAATTTTAAATGGGAAGACCTAAATCACAGAGCTGCTTTTAAGTGATCCCATTTCTAATAAGAAAGCAGACAGCTGGGGCGGTGTCCCGTTGTGGGGTGGCGTCACCCAGGCTGACATATTTTATAGATTGTAAATATATTTTAATGTGTGCATAGGTTGTAAAGTTGACACATTTGATGCAAGAGAAGCTAAAAAAACAAAAAAACTCCCAAACATGAGGGGCTCAGGGAAGAGCAGACGTACATGGAGAAGAGAGGTGCTGTTGTGCTTTTTGCAGTTTCTTTTAACTCTGTTTTTATTTTTCTTGTTTTGTACTCTTCAAGTTAATTGCCAAGTTCTGTGCACACCATTCAGCAACACTCTTGACTTGTGAAGTTGTGTGAAAAATGAAAAGAATTCAGCTGTTTTTATGCCAATATTATGTCTCAGCTGAACAGAGACCCATATGGATTGAATGAATAAAATATTGAGTTTTGAAGTTTTTTCTTAAGTTATGCTTCACTCTGACATTCTCTCTGTGAGCTCTGAAGGAGCCACTTGTCCTAAACATTACTAAATATGGATATCATGTTCCCCTCATGGGGATTATTGCTGCTGAAACTTGTTGCTTTTTCTTATCGCTGAAGAACAAAAGCCTTCTTTGTGTACACATATATACTAGCTGTAAATGTAGGACCGTGCTTGGACCAAGATCCTTGTTTACTACACTTATGTGTTGAGGTTTCTCCCTTTGCCATGTCTTTCTTATGTCTGGGTCTTCATAGTGTCTGTGTGGATTGGCCCTCTTTCACTCTGATTCCTGTGTTACTGTGAAGATTAGATCCTCCTGTTTCTTTGTTCAGATCACATGATTAAATTTTGGGGGTTTATTGAGACTTCTTTGTATCCAAATGACAACACACGAGGGAGGCCTTAAAAACAGAAAATAAAGCTTTATTTAACCCGATGACTAAAAAAGTGAAGCCAAAGGCTCGTTCAAACAAAACAGGAACTCTTGCATGAAGAGGGCAAACAGATGGACTGATAAAAGAGCGAAGGAGTTGGAACAGCTAGAAGCAATGAAGGCTGAAAAAATATTGGAAAAGAGGGGAAAATGAACAAAGGCTGGAAAGGACAACACTAAAACATAAGAGAAAATTAACCTTGAATATAAAGTAGGAAGGAACTAAAAGAAGAAACTCCGGGAAACAAGAAGACAGAGATGGGGGACACTGAAAGAAAGAAGAAGAAGCACTAGAAACACAAAGGAGTGCCACAGATAACAGTTATTGTTGTTGGTGATTTGTCCTGGACAAATTAGCAGCAGTCTGAAATCAAAACTACACGTAGAAGATTGTACAGTGAAACTCTTCAGCTGAAATGATTTGGAGATCCTTTTAAATCTCTTGCCAGGCTTATATGAAGCCACCAGAGATCTTTCGCTCTTGACACCAAACACTTCTACAGCAAAGATGAGCACCAGGTTTAAATAAAACATGTTCCTCTTGTCACTTCTTAAAGCTGGGTATACAGAGAGAGATTTTAGGTTGTGCCAGAGGACCAGGATTATGACGATATCTTTAGCTGGCTCCAACGACTAACAAAGAAGAAAGTCGAGTTGAGTTATGGGAGCATAAGCAGTTTGTATGATGTTATATATGGCGGTTATTGTGACCAAGCCAACAGGGATGTAGCATAAAAAACAAATAGTGGAAGAGTAACGGCTCCATGTCGTGGCCTTGGTTCAGTAGTTATTATCAGCTGTGCGGCCTGCATTCATCAGATGATGGTATCCTACTAATGCTTATTAAACCCGTGTTGCACGCTGCAGCTTTTAAGGAGGTTGTAATCATTGGCATCTAATCTAGAACACCAGATTATAATTTAAAAATGTTGATGGTTTTATTAAATTTAGGTGCGTACATATTTTCCAATGTATCTGTGAAATTAGAACTATAAATAACATTTCATATCATATGAGTATATAACCTTCATGCGTAGGCACTGTTCCGATGTAGTAATAATGAAATACAGTGAAAGATTTCCACTACTTACTTTTTCACATAACCGTAGAAGCAAAGGAATTGAAAAAAAGAATTTAGCTGCTCTTCAGCAATAATGAAAAAATCGACATGTTTTAGCAGCAACAGCCCTCATCAGGGGAACAGGATGTACATACATATTCAACAATATGTAGGCTAAGTGGCTCCTCAAGATGTTTTAAGGAAATCTTCAAAATTCAATGTTTCATTAATTTATTCCATTTGGGTCTTGGAGCAACTGAGACACATTGGCTTCAAAAGCTCTATCAACCCACTGAATTTCTTCACGAGTCGCCGTCTTCTGTTGAATGAGAGATTCACATAAAGCACAGCCAGTGTAACAAGAGTAAAGACTTCTGATACTACGCTGTCAGGAAATAAAGTACCTCATTGTACCGTTAGGGGTACAAGGCTACAGCCATTGCACCCTTATACCTGGAGACAAGGACAGATCCTTTTTCAGGTTCACCTTGGGAGTTATGTTTCCTATAGATTGATCTATTTGACCGAAGGCTGTCTTTTAGAGATCTTTATTAGGGCTGAACTAAACAGTGAGTAGGTATAAATCAGGTATACTAATCTAAAGGAAATGGGGTGCTGCTGATTTATAAGATATAGAAACATTTCTATGTCTTACGAGTGCAAAAACAAATGCTTATGCAAATGACTATTTTTCAAAATTCTTTGGATACCAAATTTGATTAATTGCCCAGCCCTGATCTGTAGCCTTGTAGGTTTTTTTATACCTCAGCTAGAGATGGGCGATATAAGATTTTTTCATATCACGATGTTTTTTTCATTTCAGGCGATAACGATATATATCACGATATAAGCCAAATAACTATATTTGTAAGATTTAAATGTGCCGTTGCTCACAAGTAAAATGTGAAATAATTAGCAGCTTGTTTTAATTAAAATATTTATTTCCCATAATAAGTTCAACAGGGCAGATGTACTTAAGGAACATGAGACTTCAGTTTCAGATAAATAAAGGCAAATATTGCAAACTACACAAAAGGCAGCCGCTAAAGCGTTTAAGTTTCAAAATAGAACAAACAAAACAGACTACTAAATTGTCAATTCCACTTAGAAACAAAATATTAATTCTAAAAATAAATCTTAGTTTGTTTTACAGAAGAACAGACAAAATTGACTAACTTTTGTCAATATCAAATAAACTGAGAACTAAAAGGAAATTCTCAATCTCTCCTTGTTGTATAGCTTAGCTTTTCAAACAGTTTTAACAGTGACTTTAGTCTGACAAAAGCCGAATGACGAATTAGCGCTTTCAGTCAGAGATTGAGCATGCACCGCTTTATTGTATTTCAGACTTGCTTTCGGCACAGTTTACAGTCGCGCTTACTCTGTTTTTGTCAGACTTGAAATAGCGAAATACCTTCACACTCACGGAACTTCTGTGGCCCTTCCGTTCGACAAGCTCTCCGGCATTGGAACCATCATCTGTTTTTTCTTCGGTAACCTTCGCTCACGCTCTCGGTTGATTTTTCTCTAGTCGGCAAACTCATTTCCTTCATTACCCGGGCTGCACGGCTGCAAAAACAAATACACATGTGCGCCTTGGTGCTTGTGCTGTACGTAACAAGTCACGTGACGTGACGCTGTGGCTGTGATTGGTTCGGCTCTGCGCTACTTAATTTGGATTGGCTGTTCTTTTTTTTTTTTTAAGAGGACAAGAAAGATGAGGCCTATCGCAATAGTTTAATTTTTCTATCGAGAAAAAGTTATTTCGCAATACATATCGTTATCGTTCTATCGCCCAGCTCTAATCTCAGCTGTAAAAAGCTGATGGTGTCATGTACCTTTCCTGATACTGCAACAAGAGACTGCCCACATGTGTACCTTTTAATTGTTTGGGAACCTTTTTGGTCTGAAAATTAGCCCAGGATGGTGCATTTATGTAGGTTTCATTTGCAGGGACAGACTCTTACTGTACCCCTGTTTCTGAGAGCGTACCTTTAATTTCAGATGCAGGAAGTTGGGGTGAAAATTCAATAAAAGTTTTTGTCGTGCCTCTCAGACAAGCAAATTGAGTTGGAACAGAGGAATCTGATAGAGCTGGTAGGAAAGAAAAAAGAAAAACAACAGGGACACTGTGCATGTGTCAGTGATGCATGTTTCATCTCTTTGGTTTGAGCAGGACTCTGAGGTGGAGGAGCTTCTCAGTTCCACATTTTCTACATTTCTGTGCCGCAAACAGGATTTTGGAGGAAACTGTGGTTGGTTAATTTGCACTAGCTGATTCTGATGCCATGTTTAGAGGGTGAGCTCATTTGAAACTGCCGTTTTGGCTGCCTATTACACCTGCTGATTGATTGCACTGCCCTGTTGGGGCTCATTTGGACTTGAAATGCAGCGTTTTCTTGTGCTGTAAGCTTGAGGGGGGAAAAAAAGAATGCAGTTGAATCACAGTCTCACTCACTGTCTCCCAACGTAACGCCTGGTGGAAGGAGGAAACTCTGTCTTGGCATGTTGCTAGGTGATGCATTAATATTAATGTTGTCTTTTTTCTCAGAACATGTGCACTCCGTGCCCCCTTTGGGATAAACCGAAGCTTAAAGATATCTCCATCTCGCTGATACTTCTTTTATCCCCGTTAAAACTCGTATCAAAGGTTTTAATTACATTCTGCTAATGTAATGCTGCAGAGCTTTGTTGGGAAATCACAATTGGCTCGCAGTTTCTAGTTTGCAGTGCTGATATGGTCAGCTCAGTGTAATTGAAAAACGGGTATGTGGTGTATCTGCTCATGTGATGTGTTAAACCAGAGTGTGTTCAACTTTATAGAAACAGAAACAGACCCTGTTTTGCCTTCATCTAATCACTGTCAGATCAGATTCTCACGTTGTCTTCGTAAACCTCGACTCAAAAAAAAAAAGGTTGATTGTTCTGTTTTTATCTAATGTTTTTTTTCCTGTTTGAAAATCATTTTGTGCGGGAGACATAAATCTGTGATGGAGTTCACCTTCTGCCTCACCCTTTCCTCCTGTTGGGCTTTTAGCCTCGAGTCTTTGTCGCGGACCCCTCCTGCACCTCTCTACAAAACCATTTTCCTGGCGCTGAAACACAGATGTTATCCATCTGATTAAATGTTCAAGGTTACATCTCCAAATACATCAAAGTCTCCCTCTCCCGAAAGAAGAGGCGTGACAGCCAGTATTTTTGGTAGCCTGGAGGTACAAGCGCCAGTGTCCTCCCTTTCATTTTTTTCCACAGGAACATGAAAGGGACTGTAGCACATGTCGTGTGTGCTCAAGTAAATCGGTGTCTCTGCTCAAATTAGAAAGTATTAATGATGGCTGTGACTCAGCCAATAGGTGAGATGGGTGATACTGAAGGGAACTAAGAGTTTGACAGTAAAAAATATACTGATGAGGGTCATTTTCTTTCCCATTTCCAGGCTTAGAAAAGACCTGTGTCCCCACAGAGAGAGTCCCAATAGCATCTCAATTTAATTTTTTTTATAATCATGGTAAGAATGGATTTTGAATAACACTTTATACCACTGTTTATTGGTAATTTAGTAATTCATTCACCTTAAATTCATGTGACACATGCATCACAGGAGTCACAGTGAGGACATCTAATAAGTATGTTGGGGATCCTTGGCTTTCGTTAAACAACCACTTTACGCCAGAAAAACTTCAATAATTACAAACCAATAATCACATTTAGTGGATGAAACCAAAAGCATACTGTAGCATATAAAATGGCATGTGTGCCTGTGTTATCGCTGTTATGATACTTATGATGCAATACATAGTATATCATTTCAAGTCAATACCTTATATTAAAGAAACCAAAAGCTGCTCTTTGGTGTTCCCTTACTCACCGAGTGTAGCTCACATTTGAACTGACAGATTTTTACACTTCTTTCCTGACAAAATCACTGAGGGATTTGTGTCTCCTCCCAGGATCAAACTGTGGAGTTTTTACTCGATAAGCAGATGTGTCATCCATTACACCAGAGGTTCCCAAAGTGTGGGGCCCGCCCCCTAGGGGGGGCGCAGAGCCATTGCAGGGGGGGCGCGGTATGAAAGGAAAAAAAAAAAGAGCGCTTGGACACTGTGGACAGGTTTTGACGGGCTCCCACATAAACATAAAGCAGGAGATGAAGCATCGCCAAATATGTTTCCAAACCAACTTCCTTCCAAGCCAAAGACTAGAAAATATGGTGAAGCATATCTTCCCTTTGGCTTCACCTGCACAAGTGCCAAGGTAGGTCTCCCCTGCAAAATTAGTTTCCCTGCGTCGGGAGCAGCGCTGGGCTCTCCAAATCACGGACAAACAGGATCCCACCAGAAGTTCACAAACACTTCTTGTAATGACTAACTACTCCTGACATTTTGGACATGTTAGCTCTTTATACAGTAAAGTCACAGCGGGATACAAATAATATCAGGCTGATCCTGCCGTAATTTGTTCCCCCTGTTCAAATCACGGACAAACAGTATCCCACAGCTGTTTATGTGTTTAAACCCATTTTACACAGAGAGACATTTTTGAAAAATGTTGACACAGCAATGTTGAATATTATTACACAGGAAAAAAAACAACTACACGTAAAATAATTACACCGTGACGCCTCTGCCTTTCTAAATGGAGGGACAGTAACTGCGTGTGTGTATGTAAGCGTGTAAAACAGCTGAGTTTTCAAAAATACCCGTGTAGGTGTGGACGTAGCGTAAAAGAGTTAGTAGTATATTTTATTACTACCTGTAATTTATTGCCGTACTTGTATTTGCTTAATTGTTTACTAAATGTTTGAGGTGTGAAATAAACCGCAATGGAGTTTGTAAACAAAATATGGGTGTGTGTGTTTGGAGGATGTGTTTGGGGGGGGGTTAGGTTGGGGGGGGGGCGCGAACATTTTTCTTGTAAAAAAGGGGGGCCTGGCAAAAAAAGTTTGGGAACCACTGCATTACACCATGGAGCCTCTAATTTGTATTACACAAACAAATGTCATAATTCAATTTAAGTAATGATTTTATTGTTGACAGATTATGATCAGTGAGATTTACCAAACAAACCAAGCATGTTATGGTTAATTCAGTGACTTCAAGCCCAAATCATCACACCAGCATTCTGGATAGTTGGTTTGATGTGATAGTGCTGATATGCTGTGTCTGGGTTTTTACCAAACGTGGTGATGTGTACTATGGCCAAACATTGGTCTCGTCTTGTAACCAGAAGTCTTGCAATTTGTTCAGATGCATTGCTGGAGCCTTGCTCCAGGCAACATTTCCAAACAAGCTGTACTTGTTCAGCCTTCTTCTAATTGTACCGTCTGCAACTTTAACATTTAACATTGTAACTGAGGACTTCAGAGCCAGACATTTAGATCTCGTGTTTCTTTATCACCGAATGGTCTGAGTTTGGGGTAAATTTACTGGGACGGCTCCTCCTGGCATGGTTTGTGGTATTGTGTTAACATACACCTGCCAAAGCTTCTGCTTTCATAGAGGTGCTCATTCTTTTGAGCACCTTTTTTTTGTATTAACAATTTCAATATGCAAAGATATTTAGGAGCTAAAGGAGCGCCCCCTTTTTGACTCACCCTTCATGCTGCAGCTTTCTCTGCCAGAATGAGAAAGGTGGATGGCTGCTGTCACCCTGCAGCGAAGTTTACAAGAAATGATATGATTAGAAGATTGTGGCAGACTGAACAGTTTTCCTGCATACAGACAGCTTTCATTTGAGTTTCTTCTGCATTCATTTGCACTCTCACAACTAAACAAAGCAACAGTGGATAAGAGCAGGTGAAGAAATTGCTTTTCTTCACGTGACTGGAAACCTTTATTGGCATTTTAATGCGTAAATACAGACTGCAAGGAAACAGTAGAAAGAACTAGTTAGTGAGGGTTTAATTTCATTCAGACTCACAGGTGAAGTAATTAGTGGAAACAGTCACCACCCAAAAAAATCAGGTACATTCAGCTGCTCCCTCGCCACAAGGGGTTACACTGCATGTTCGATTCAACAGAGTTTTATACCAGATGCTCTTTCCTACTGGAAACAAACCAGCAACCTTTGGCTTAGCAAGTGTACAAGAAGTAACAAGTAACAGGAAACAAGGATACGCAATAGAAAACACAAAATAGCAAGAGAAATTATGAATACCAATAAAAGAACAAAAGCCAGAAAGCAGAAAGAATAATACAACAACAATATATCAGCGGGAAATAATTATAAGCAAAATAAAAATCTAAGATAAAGATCACATATAATAAAAGCACATGAAAAAATAAGTCTGTAAACAATGTGTTTTCAGAAGTAATTTAAAGTAGGTCACTACTTAGAATTGACTCAGAACACACTGTACTGCTGTCACTGGTTCAGTTGTGTTTATTTTGTTCTCCCCCTGAAGGGAGGGGGTATGTAATCGGTGCTGTCTGTCTATGCTACCAGTCTAGCGTCCACAGTTTTCAAGATATCGTTTCCACATTTTGTGTGATGGTGGAAACCAGTAACAGCTCAAGCTGATTTCATTTTGGTGAAACTCGGGTCAAGGTCAAAACTTTACATTACCCACAATTTTTTTGGATCGTAGTCAAACTTCACAACAATATACTAAGCCTTGGGGGACATGAGTACCTAGGTTGGTTAAGCATTTGACCTTTACCTTCACTGTTAGCGCCCAAGGTCAAAGTTGACCTTGGAAAAAAATTCAAGAAACCATGGGGAGAGCTGTAAAATACATTTTATTAAACGCACTCTATGGCAGCCCTATGGCATCACAATGATGCCATAAATGTTCACAAAATCACACACTGCATAAATATATCTTAAAATCTCAAGTTTTTACAGCTTCTGAAAGACACAGATTTCAGCCAATTCTGGTCAATCACATGAGTAAACATAATAAAATACAGTTTAGTGTGCAAGGTTTCGAGGTAATAGGGTCAGGGGTTTTAGTTTGCATTGGATCATCTCCAACCTTTAAAACACTTCTTTTGTTTAAGCTCTTTAAAACATTATTTTTTCAGAAAAACACTAAATGACTTCTCAGTGACACAAAAAGATTTAATATACTGCACTAGATTTCCATATTCTTTCATTTATGCCCAATTTTAGGTTGCAATGTGGATTTTATAGTTTTATAGTTATAGCTTTTACTGTGTATTAGAAAAATTTGAGAAAATCATGAAAAACACTCTCATGTCTGTTAAACAAAGCTTTACTTGTAAAATTGTTTGAGGTCCTTGCAGTGGAGAAAAAACCTAAATATTTGCTTTTTAGTAACAATTTACTCTGTGTTTTGTGTTTTATAAATGTGTTGTAGCTGGGTTTTGAACAAAAGACACAATCCTAATGTGTCAAATTGAAAAACTTTAAGGAGCCTTTTGACATTTTCTCAGCAATCTGAGAAGCAGCATTCACTTGAGGTTGAACAGTTCAGGATTTTGAAGAAAAAGCTTTTACCAGAAGTGAGTTTTGTGTTCATTACTGTGTGACACAAGTAGCCAGTGTAGCAGTTTCCAGCCATTATGACAGGCAAGGCTAACTGCTATTGCATACTCATGTACTCTCACCTTGCTCTTGTACTGAAAACAGTGCATCCCAAAATAAAAGAAACTTCAATTATTCTTTCAATGAAGATATGGTTTTTTTTGCACTCGTACTTCTCTGCTGCTCCAGTCCTGTAAGTTCATGCTTTTCAACACAGGCTCATCTTTTTTTTTTCTTGCTTCTTTCCAGAGATTGAAAAAATTCAGAAAGACGAGGGGAAGGAGGAGGAGAAGTTCATCGATGTCGTCATCAACAAGAACATGAAACTGGGCCAGAAAGTTTTAATACCAGTCAAGCAGTTTCCTAAAGTAAGTGCTATGGTATCACCACCAGAGACTTCTCCAAGAATGTGATGTGCACAGATAGAGAATTTTAGATTGCGTTATTTATAGATAATGAAGTCAACTACAGTGGCTCTACTTTTGATTTAAATTCCTTCCAACAGCCACTTGACACTTTTTGTTGATGCTTTATGTTATTAGATGTAGCATATCCAGTAGATGGTGTTCAGGCAGAGAGTCGGATGACAGAACTGGGGTAGGACGATGTTAGGGAGGTTACTTTCTGTCTAAAGAACTGTTTAAGCTTTTGAAATGTATAACTTTAATTCTAATCGTTCCTCTCTCCAGCACCAAACTCTCCTTTGTGTTGACCTTGGTCAGTGACGCTGTGATGCCTCTGTATATTAATTTGTCAACGAATAACCTCGCAGTGGATTTCATTTTATTGAATGTCAAACGATTCCTTGTGATACATGGGAGATTCTGGGTCTTTTACAAGCTCTAGAAGCTGTTTTTTTCATGACAATTTATCGCTTGTATGGGGAGAGCGTGATTGCAATGTGGCCCATAAGTCACAAATATAGAGTCCAGGACGGTCGGCTTCACAATGACCTCCATGTAAAGCCGTTTTGAGCGATAATACTGTTGGCACATTTGAGAGCACTTCAGCCTCACCCGCCAGCAGGAGCCTTCATCGACAGCTACATTTATTGGAGCCACAAGCTCGATGCGTGACAGGGATTTCCCACTGGGAGCGCGATGAGGAGGCTTGGTGTAAAAGTGAGAGGGCTGCTCCTAGTTGGGGGACATCACTCAAGTTTTCATCTCAGCCCCCACGGGAAGGATAGCGGCAACCTTCAGTACACCACTGGAGAGGACAAAGCTGAACCAACAAACCTCTAGGTTTGGTTTCATCAATCTCAACACCAGACTCAGAGTGACATTTCAGCATATAAACATCAGCAATACACCACGCTTTATTATTGTTATTATTTCACACCTAGCACTTAATTTGTATTTGTGGAAGACTGTAGATCAAACAGGAGTTAACACTTTATGTACTTTTTAATGAAATATTATAAACTAGAGATTTTTACAAAAAAATGCAAAAAACTGTCCCTCATAACATCTTTTTAAAACTTTAAAAATCTTTAATTTTTCTTTAATGAATTTGTCTCTTTGTTTGGCTTAAAGGCATTTTATATATTTTTAAGGACTGAATCCCCTGCTGAACCTTGACACTGCTAAGAAACTATAAATAGATGCATTTTGTAAATTGTATAGGCATACACCAGGAATTCAAATAGAGTAAAATCTAATTTATCAATACATACTGTATGTTACATTAATGCAGTGTCCATAGTTGTATTCTGTAAATATTAATGTATGTAATGCTAACATTTTGCTAGCTAACGCCTTTTAGACATTGCAGCTGTTTAAAGCACATTTCATGTTCATTCATGTTTTGAACCCCAAGTGTTTAAAAAGTAAAATCACACTTAGTTTAGATTTCCATATAGAAGTCTTTGTACTGTGGAAAGATGATACATTCGTCACCAGGTAAGGTGAAGATGCACTCTGTTGTAAACCTCAAAGTAATTCTGCTAAATAAAATAATCTCAATTAGCGCTGCCTGTGTACGACATACATATGTGTGTAATGCTATCTGAGACTGATCTGAGTCTCCCAGGTTCACAGCTAAACAGATTTGCTTTGACAACTTTGATAAGTAGAGCCACTAATATGCTGTTTAGAGCTCCTACAAGCCACCGGAGGAAGACAAATTCAATTTGTTCTATCTGACAGGTAGCAGTGGCAAGAGTGATCGGTCTGACTTGAATGGCTTTTCTCCTGAGCTGCGAGCATCACCTTTTGGCTTCTGGCATTGAAGTGGCACTGCCATTTTCCAAATGGCCATTTAGGAGCACGTGCAGAGAGGTTAAATTCATCCTCTGCAAACACAGCTTTTTATCAAAATGAAGCAGGCAAGGACACCAGGCGGCAAATTCTAGGCTAAGATAGAGCCGTGTGTCAGCAGTGATTTTTAATACCCAGCACTGATGAATTATTTAGAGTTTCTAAAATACTGGAAAGAATGACACTTACAAAGGGATCCACTATGTGGTGTGGGGTGTTGTGAACATGGCAGTACTGTTAAGTTAGCTGTCTTTTACGTTTTTAGCAAAGGATTTAATCGAACCCTTGTCGATATAAATCACTATGACACATAATGTCACGCCTACCCAGGAACTAAAAATATTCTACCTTTTGAACGTCGATGTGCTATCAGAGCTCATCTGTACCCTTCTTGGTTCTGTAGGCCTTCTCCTAGAAAGCTCTCTTTTGGCACAAAGCACCACAGGTCATTAGTGAGGCGTAAGGAGTCCCACCGGTTTATTTCCAGTTCAGACTGTGGCGTTTCTCTGCTCTGGGAGCTGTGATTTATCCTTCTGCTGTCGTTCCTGTCCTGCTGTCCTCAGCACAATCACTCGGCACTGGCTCTCTGTGCGTGCACCTTTCGCCAGACTTGCAGTAATACATTCAGCAAATGATGAAAAGAGCTCAGATGTGCCCACCACCACTCCCGCCCCCTTCAAGTTAAGCATGATTAATCAGACACCCTTTCTCTTCCTGTGTCCCCTATTCTTTCTAATCATCATCCACATTTTTTTGGTTTTGGATAACAAGCTGGGCCAAGATGCAACAATTAACTTTTTTTTTTGGGAAGGGAGGGGTCTGTGTATTTGCATCTATTTATTTTTCATTCAAGTAACAGCACAACAGAGCAGCAAGTGACAACCTGTGATTAAATACATCAGCTTTTATTTTGGTGATTACAGACAGCAGCAGCACAATCCTTTCACACAGTCTAATGACATGAAGCGGCTACAGAAGCCCGGGCAGGTTTTCATAAGTCATATAATCCCTCCTGATAACGGAAGCATTAGCCAAACCCCAAAGCATCAATCACACTGGAAGTCAGACAGATTTTGATATCTGATAAACAGCAGGGATTACAGCTATTTGCTCAGTATAGACTTATATATATGTGGAGTACGGTCCATATGAGGAGATGTGTGCAGATGTACCGACTGCCTCGTGATGCGTTCAAATAATGGGATTAAGACTTCTCTGTGACATTTACTGGCTTTAATCAAACCGGTACAAAGCAAATCTGCATGATCCCTGTTTAAACAGTCACAAACTTAAAATAGCTCCAAACACATGCCATTACATCATGTCACTATATTGTCTGTAACATTAGTGTAACATGACTGGATTAAGCTGCTACACAGCCATGGGGCAAAAATGAGCTGCTCTGCTCCTCTTTAAAGATCTCGTCCTGCTACACTTTTACATTAAAACAGGTTTACTGTGGGGCTATATGATGAAGGCAACACAATTTAGGAATGTGCATGCACCACTTGAGCACAGCTGGCTTTAAACTAGCTTCAAGAAACATAGCCATTGCTTGTCAATATTGAACACATCATGGCAGAAGCTTTTTGTTTTTGTTTTTTTGAAAACCCAGAATGCACCCTGAAAATGATTTCACCTGAAAGTTTTCAGAGAACATACAAGCAAAACTGGTATAATAATATCCTCTACTGGCAAGTGAAGCATTGTTTGCCCATTATTTATTCTTGAGACCTATTAGAATAGCTTTATTAGCATGTTTATGTTATTAGCACTTACAAATTATTCCTCTTTATATTTTTCATCTGGTGCAACACTTTAGTTCATTCACTGTCTAATACAAGCTGTTTTAGCTCAAGGGCCACCCTCCTGCTAACTCATTACATCTTCTTCTACTTCTTCTTCTGAAGTGAGTGGTTTCTGACATAGTTAAGGCCTGATTATAGGACAAAACGTCTCGTAGCCATCAGATTATACATATATATATATATTTATATATATATATATATATATATATATATATATATATGTATATATATATATATATATATATATATATATATATATATATATGTACACTGTTCCAAAAAATAGTAATGTCAAAGTATCTTACTGTATATTTTACAGTTTTGTACTGTTTTTCTAGAATATCATTAAATTTACACAAGTAGACTGTGATTTTACATGTCAAATGTAAAATAACATGACATCACTGTAAATACAGTAAGACACAATTTACTTGTTTTTTAAATATATTTTTTTATACATATGCATATTTAGATTGTAAAAATACATTCAGAAATGTATCATAATTTCACAAATATTTGTCTGTTATTTGAAAGATTGAACTGTTGAATTCAAATGTAATGCTATGGAAAAGTATATAACATGATTCCTATAAGCTTGTGTTACATCACATAAGTATTATTATCATTGCTATTTAGGGCGATCGTGACTCAAGAGTTGGCAGTTTGCCTTGTGATCAGAAGGTTGCCAGTTCGAGCCCTGGCTCGGACACTCTCGGTCATTGTGTCCGTGGTCAAGACTCTTCACCTACCGCCTACTGATGAGGGGCCGATGGTGCGATATGGCAGCCTCGCCTCTGTCAGTCTGTCCCAGGGCATGCAATCCATTATTATTTAAACCAACTGTTAACTGTATATTTCTGTACATTCACGTATTATGATTCATATTGCCACATTCATTGACCTTGTTTATAGGTAATTTCATTGTTTAATCACATTAACATGTTCCTAATTTAATGTTTAACATCACTTGAAAAAGGCAAGATCCCATGTAAAATTAGCGCAACAAACTGTATTGTCATTGCTGGAAATAACCGTATTTTTATGAGGAAGTTATTTTCTGTTATTTTACAGTAGTATTTTGGCGCCCCAGCTGCTGGAATATTACCGTTTTTTTAAGATGTTTTTTTTAACTGTGTATATATATATATATATATATATGTGTATGAACTCATCATTAAGGATACAGGGGAGGTCACAAAACCCTCTAAACTCCCCAAAATGTCCAGAAAATAAATGAGGTGATATGTGTCAGTACTCTTCTGATTTCCCTCTATGGCCTAACTTAGTTAGCTGGTTAGCTTGAGTACCAAACACCACTTCGACTCCTTCAGTGATACGTATAACCATAGCTTTATTAGCTGGAGTGCTACATGAACCTGATCTTTGCAGCAGTTTTTTAAAGAATAGTTTATAAATGTAAAAAGACTTGGATCATCATTCATTTCTTTTACATTTTACTGAAAAACAGAAAATAGTTGCAACAATTTTTTGAAACACTGGAAACATAAATACAATTAGAGCTTTAAGGCAATTAACAGAGTTTGTGCAATTCTAACAAGTATGAAAGTCAATATTTGATACAATGTTGAGGTCCACTGAGATTTGCACAGTACTCTATAATTACTCATATTTAGCTACCCAACTCAAGTTCCTTTTGAAGCTAACTAGTCTGTAAGGTGTTTTAGTGGTACTGTACATATTTTATCATAAAAAATGACCAAAGTGAAGTGTTACCACAGAACCTGGAGAGGTTTGCCGATTCGCCCACTTGGTAATCCACACCTTATGCTTTTAGCTGTGTCAGTGTTAATCTTCAATACCCATGCTTGGCCTCAAACTTGACCAATTATTTTTGGAAACTAAATGTTTCTGCATTTAAAGCCATTTTTATATAAATGCCTGAGGCCCTAAATATCTTTTCCCTCATCACTGTCTGCCATTTCTAACCCTTTCTGCAGCTCCTTCATTAAACTATGGCTCTCCACTCATAGAAAGAGCAACAAAACCCTCCAAAAACAGAGAATATTGTTTCCAGGTACCCCCTCTAAAATGATGATCAAAAGAACTATTTCAGAAATTGATTTTCTGCTGATGAGCCTCATATATTCTGTTTTTGTGCTTTTTTTGTTTGTTGCAACAAAAAGATCTAATTCAGTGATTGGATACAAAATGCAACGTTAATTTGTCTAATTAGTGTAACGTGGTCTTAAAGAGGATATTGGTGGAGGGATTTCTTCAGGTGTAGACTGCGTGGTTAGCGCAGACTAATGAGACAGTGTGTAGGATCTGAATTCAAACGAAGAGCACCCTGACACGTTTCTCTTTGAGTAGATTCTGTCTCTCTTTAAACTGTCCTCTGTAGAAAACACTGTATCTAAATGAAGAAGGGCATTTGTCCTCTCAGCTCAGCAGAAAGCCAGCTTCTCTCTAATTGTGTCCCTTATTCCACTGAGCCTCAATTGCTCTGCCAGCAGAGTAAATTTATGTCTGCATTCATTTCTGTTTCACAGCCCGTCTGATTTTTTTTCTCCCTGTAAATTAGCTTCTTTTTGCTTTCTGCCTGATGCCCATGTATGCACATTTGATAGGGCTTCTACACTACACTTGTACACGGTATACACAGCAACGCTTTGTTCCTGATCAGAAAATACTCTTTTCTGCTTGTTCAAGCATTTTTACCCATCGGCGGGTACACACAGTTGGTAGCCAGAGGACTGAGATATCTACACAAACATCCCGGACGTCGTGTCCGATACACAACCTGTCAGAAGGAAGGAAAGGGTGCATAAAAGCTTTGGTAATGCGCAAAGATGTCAGCTGTGTGATCTGGCTCTGCAAATCATTGTTCAGGAGACGGCACAGCTCAGTGATCAAGGCTCTATCCAGGTGGAAATGATGGATGCTCAGGACATCGGTTAAACTCAGCACATTTACAACATTTCCTGACACCCTCTGTTTGCCCTGGTGCCGCTGTCTGCTTTCATCATCCTTTTGTAAACTTGATTCCTTTCGAGGGGGCGCGCGCTTTGTTTGCGTAGATAATTTTGAATTGAATATTCTTCACCTGACAATTCATTTTGTCATAGTTTTTGTGATGATTGATGCTTGTAGTTGGAATTCTTAGTGCTTCTTACTTTTCACGTGACTCTTATGTTTCCCCTTGTCTGTATATAACTGTTGTTTGAGTATATTCTTGGTTTACCTCCTGCTTTGCTTTGAAGTTCAGTTCCTCATGTCCCTGTGGTTTTTACTTTCCTCTTTTATTGTTTTACATTACCAGTGCCTCATTATCACGCTCATTGGCATTGAAATTAATGCTGGGTGGTATGGCCAAAAATGAGTACTCGTGTATTTTTGAAGTATTTGGTCACCCGTTAGACGACAACAGAATCACTCTCATTCTTAAAAACCTCCACTGAACAGTCACCGCTCCTCTCTCAGTCACAAATTTCTGAGCCTCTCTTCTCCTCGTCCTCCGTCTGTCTTTACGCTTCTTGAACCTAGCAGCAGAGCCCTCCCCAGCTGTTAACAGACTTTTATGCTACCTTGGTAGCTAAGATTACCCAGAAGCCTGTGCGCCTGCACTTTTGTAAATATTGCACATCTTAGTGTTAAAAATAGTCTCTGTCACAATTGTCTCATTGTGTTCCATTATGTTTGCCCTGCAGTGAGGATTATATTATTTGTTGTTATCTATTATTATTGGTCAAACAGTGTAGATGTGTATGCAGTACACCGCCCAACAGTAACTGAAATGTTTCAGGTGATGTCAGACGGGGACAAACTGAGTAAGTGTTGGAGTCCACACACACCAATGTGAAGGTTTAAGTGTTTGGTACATAGTCATTATTGAAGAGTCGTGATATATTTTAGGAGTTGACTCGTCCCGATTCACGAGCGCAGGCTTGGCCATTGAGGGATGATATTTACTTTAAGTGTACGATCACATCCAGGCACAGGACTCGGTGTAATTACAAAAGCTGGAGGAACACACTGTATCTGAGAGTGGCTGGATTTCAGCCTGGCCGGGATAAAAACCCAGCAGTCAGTTACCGCATTAGAGCGAATCACTAAAGCTTGCCTCTCAAATCCTTCACCCAGGAATTGGCAGGAGCTTCCTAATAAGCACTCGCTTTCAGAACAAAAGGCAGGAGAGATATAGGTGAGGTGTAGAACAAAACTGGCTGTTTTTTTTTAACCTCCTGCTCGCTAATTGATGACCTAGATAGTGGAAGGAGACAGCTGTATAACTCACTGTTAAAGGGAAAACATAGGGAGGAGGAGGAGGAGGAAGGCATGGTTCCCCTTTTGTCTCTCTGACCATCTTCAGCTGCTGGTGAAATTGTGATGAGGTTCTCTGACTTTGATAGGTGTCTGTGCACAACACTGGAGATGGCAATGTGTAGCATTTGTGTTTTTACGCTTGAGAGGCAGTGACCTTGTGAAATGATGTAGCCGAAGCCTTCGATGGCCCAGAGATGCTACACTGAAACATTTATATTAAAATATACCAATCTTTGAGAGAATGTCATCAACTGACAAGGTAAAGCTCATGAGGAGATGTTCTTATGCCTTCATCACCTGCAAAATTAACAATAAATAAAACTGGCTGTCCAAGTTTGTTAATAAAAACTGCACTTGTAGGGTATAGCGAGTCATTTCTTCCTTTATATGCTGCCTGTTGGGTTTTTTGGCTAGCTCATTCACATCAAAATCATCTCTCCCATTAAATGTATCTATTTTCAGGGGTTATCCTATTTTATGTTGAGGGAAAGTTCTTCATGTGGTTTTCTGTTTTTTTTCTTCCCTTGTTGTTTGGAGTTCACCAGTGCCTTAGTCTCCCTGTCTCTGGTGTGTGTCTTATATTCCCCCTCAGTCTTTTCTTTGGTACATTGCACTTATTACTCAGTATTTCCTGCTTTCTTGTCCTACTGGCTTTCTGCATTGGTTGTTAGAAGTTGTTTTTGGTTTTTGTTAAGTAGACAATTTCAGTGTTCAGTTCAAGATTCAAGCTCCCTTTTTTCCAACCTGGCAGTCTGCACTGTGTCGAATATTGGTAACAAATTGTAATGTAACATAACATAATATAACATCACTTTGAAATAAGGTTATTGCAGTTAACTAAACTAAGAAGCTAAGAAGTAAAACCTGAAAAACATTTTTGGTCACTGAAAAATATAAAGTTGTTTTGAGTTGTTTCAACTAGAAAATGAAACAAAAACTGAAAGAAACTAAAAGAAAACTGTGTACTTAGAAACAATTTGTGTTGTATTATTTTAGAGATGTTCCCCATTTTATAGTAAAAAAACCCAAAAGCTGAGATTGAAACAAAAACTAAAATAAAAAGAACTGTTATAGTCACAGGGAGATACTACTACTGAGCCTGTGTAAACTAGTGTGTCTCTGGTTTTGGACTGGGCTTGGGGAAAATAGTCAAGAATCATATCTGAAAGATGACAATGAAAGATTTAACAAGTTTGCAGAAATCAACCCTTAAGATGAATAAAAGACAATAATTTTGAAAAGAAAATAATTTCTAAGAGTTTATTTGATAACATGCAACAGGCTTATTGCCCAAAGAGAAGTACGTAATTGGAGGTGAGTTTTCCAGTGAGGATTGTGTGGAAACCCTTACTCGGTTTCTTCACTGCTCTCTTACAGTTTCCTCCAGGTCACCTTTTCCCAGATTTTCACCTTCAGCTTCCAAACCTTGCTGATGGAGGTCCCATCTTTTATTTACAGATAAAGAAGTCCTGCATTATTTTCTGAAAGTGTTTATCTTTTTGGCAGTTTAGTAATTATGAGATATGAAACATGTGTATGGAAACTTCATCACTGATATTGTTACTGTGGTGTTTCTGCCACTCCTGAAACCGAACCTTGCAACAGTGCCTTTTGAATGTCATGTTCTATTATTCTTTTTTGAAGACTTTTGGCCGGAGCCACACAGCTTTTTCCTGTGCTATAAAATTACAGCCCATGAAAAGGTGACCTTGTGAACCTTGGATAAGACATCTCAGAAATGCTTCCTCGCTGATTTTATCAAAACATGAAAGAGGAAAACCGCTGATAAGTTTTCATTAGCTTCAGTCTGTGGTTGAACCACATGCGACTGACATAAAAGTCTTTGCTCTTTATCTCAAACACACAGATTCTGACTGATCCGTGCTCTCTTGCTCTCTGTTGCAGTTTAACTTTGTCGGCAAACTCCTCGGGCCACGCGGGAACTCGTTAAAGAGACTACAGGAGGACACTCTCACAAAGATGTCAATTCTCGGTAAAGGATCCATGAGAGACAAAGAGAAGGTAACCCTTCAGTCGGTTATTTCATTTTTATTCCTGCTCGCCTTGCTCCTTTTGCTCTCTTTCACCTCCAACCCATTTTAACTTGCTCTGCTGTTACTCTTAAAAAAGATTTGAAGTGAACAGGATATACCCTTAGAGTTAAGCAATGCCTCCCATAGAAAAGGGGGAATGTGAGGAGCCCATCTTTTTCATTTCATAAAATGCAGATTTTCTGAGCAAATAATGAACTGACATGAAACGACTTTGTCTTATTGTCTCAGCTTTTCTCAACTTTTTTTTTGGCCTCCCAGAGACATTGTAAGCTTTTTGTACGCACACCCACTTAGATTATTAAAATCAGTGGCACTGACTGAACTGACTTGTAACGGATGCAGACTACCTCGGAATTCTGATAGTACTGTGTATATTTTTTTATGATATAAAGGTGTCATGTTATAATATCAATGATGCATCGACATTATGACTTAGCATTCCACAACAGTAAGACAAGCTCAGACATGTTTGACAGCAAAAGCTTCATCAGCCTCTGACGATTTAGAAAACAGGAGCTACTTCAACAACCTCCAACAAAGCACAATACTTTAAAAAATATACAAAGTATATTTCAATAAACTAAAGTGAGGAAATTGTTCCCACTAAATGTGGAAACAACAACCAGGCTCTGAATGCACAGGAGGAGGAGATGCTAGCAGCTGGTGGTGTGATCCAAACAAATGATTCCGCCGAGCATCGCTGCAGCACTCACTAGTTGCTTTCCATATGACAGGGAGAGCAAACGATGGAGGGAAATTACTGATGTGGGCTCATGGTGGAAAAAGCAGCTGGTTAAAAAGCTCGACCTAAGACACAAGATCCCAGGTGGAAAATATTTTTCAGTTATGTAACAGTATTGTGCAGGTTCCAGAGAGTTTGAAGGTTACGCTGCTTTAGTTATTGTTATTGTCAAACTAAAGTGGCTAGATATTATTTTTACCTAAAATTTCCATTGAAAACACTACTTTGGCTACATTTCGATTTGCATTTGACTGACAATCGGTCACTATTTTGTACTATTGTACTAGAGTGCTGCTTTTACTTGCACCTTGTGGCAACAGATTTACACGTTGAATTAAATAGTGTGTCATTTGAGACAGTAGCTGATTGCAAAAGAAGGGTGGAGAACGCCCTGCCTTTTGTTTGCTCTAATAAATGCTGCTTCTGCAAGCTGCAGTCACCAATAAAACATTCAGTATTCTTTTCTACATCATCAGAAATATAATTATCACTAACTTCCTTGAAATATTATGATAAAATATGCTGAAATTTGATCGACCTAATAAAAAATACTAAGACTAAGGGCATTCCAAAGCTGATGTTAAATGACTGTGCTTCACAGTGGCACCACAGCAACAACCATAACTTAGCTATCAGTGTAAAGCTGCAGAATCAGCCTCACAGGTTAGGTTTTATAGTGTTTCTACATTGGCCGTAAGTATGCATGCAAGATGGATAAAGCACCTAAGTGCACTGAGAGTTCAAAAGGTGAATGTAGATTGCAGTATAAAGTGCTTTGGGTGGTCAGTAAGAAGTTTTAAGATGCAATTTGCTAAGAGACAATGAATTCAAATATTAGGTTCACTCTATGTATATTTTTTGACCCTGTGCTTATTTTAGAAAACTCAAAAGAAAAAAATTAGACCGTCAAATTCTTTTTTTTTAAAGATCTGTCTTCACATCCATGTTCATGGTTATGTAACTATACAAATGCAACTGTAAATAGCTGTAAATAATAGGTGGCCATTAATGAGTGCCTATAAAATTAAAACTACATTTTTACATAATTGATAATCCCTTCCACATATTTCATCTAAATATAAAATATATGTGGTTTACAATCACAGAAAACAAACATAATGAGTTTTGTTTTGTTTTTTTAAGGGGTCAATAAACCCTCTGAGGTCTACGTCATCATCATCAGTAACAATGCTAACCCTAGCTACGCGTTTTTAAGTCAACAAAAAAATTACCCTTTTTTGAAAAAAAAGTAATTATTGATGGTTGTCAGGAAAGAATTAGGATAGGGTGACTGATCAGTAATGAAACCTTTATTTTAAAATGACAGTAAGATTTAATAATAATAACAAAAGCACAATGTGGTTTATACAGTTTTATATGTGCAAGTGAGATCAGAATAGAATTGCTGTTGTCCCATATCAACTGCAATAATTATCTAATATCATTCACATCACACTTACTGAGGCTTTCAAATAGAATCACAGGGAGTGTTTTTATTAAAACAAGTTTTTCCTTTTTCATTTTCTTTTCGTTCTAAATTGGAAGATGCTGATCTGAAAATGTATAAGTGTGTTTGTTTCAGATCACCCCCCGTATCTACAATCTCTGCTTGATTGACAGCTCTCAGGTCACCTAGGCTCCATTGGAGAAATGCAAAAACAACGATGTCTGGAAAACAAATTTCAAAAGTTTATGGAAATGGGAATGATCTTGGGGACCGCCAAATACGCCTGACATCTTTCAAAGCATACTTCGTCTCTCTCGTAGCGAGCAAAACACATGCAGTCAAATCAGCACGCACACAGGAAAAAACACTCTATCTGGATTTATGGGTTTGTTTTCATAGAAATTTCGAGTCTTTGTGAAGATTCAAACCAAACTTCATGTGAAGAAAAAAGATTTTGTGAAGAGGGTATAGCTTGAAATTTGAAACACAATCCAGTTTAATGACTTCTATCATCCCCGATCATGTCCGCACATAAAGACAGGATATAAATGGCTCTAACAGAAGATCCTTAGCAGCCGGATTGATTGCACACAGGAGTGTTTAACTGGGAATAAATCGACTTCTCTTGGCTTGTCTGTGTCTCCTCTCCCCCTCTGTTTGTCAGAGGTGATTTGTTGTTGGCGATGACTCTTGCTATCATACAGCACATTCTTTTTGATTACTGTGATCAATAGTCTTTGATGGTACACTCCTCTCGAGTAGGTGGGAGAAAAGATCTGTCATGGCGATATGCTGACCTCGGCAGCCCTCACCTGTCTACGTAGAACCGCTGTGGGATTTATTCCTGACAGCTTTCTGTAAGGGACGCTCCTCGCGCTGGTGCTTCCTCTCTTTTTTTAGGTGAGGGATATACCGTTGCTACAAAACGAATACTTCATGTTGAGCTGGTTGCTGACTCTCTGTTTTCAGCTTCACGGTGTGTGTCATTGTAGTTTTGTGCCCTTGCGTGGGTCAGGGTGCCGGGCTACTGCAGAGCAAAAAGAGAGACCCCAGAAGGCTTTTTCTAGACAAGTGAAAACAAAGCTGTCTTATCTGTACAGACACGCCAAGTGAAGAACCGCTTCCTTTAAGGACACATTTCTATTTATAATGATAAAATGCATACTGCACCGTACCTCTGGGTTACATATGACTGACAGGAAAGGTGATAATATACCGTTTTCACCCCACGGAAGACATCAGATGGAAATGTAATTGTAGACTTGGAGGATGAAACTAGACAAAGCTCAGTTCATTTGCTTTTAAGCTCTTACATGTGGCGGAGACACGGCAAGAACTGCTATAACTACACAAATGTTTGCTGCAGATCCTTGATGTGCTCACAAGAATGTGAGTGCCGAGAAGCTGGAAGAAGCCAGAGCAGCCAGGAGTCACCGCTCCTGCTTACAGCAGCTCAGCTGTCCTGCTGCTGTCAGAGCAGGATGATGTAAAGTCATCTGTGTTTCCCACCCTCTTCTCATTAGCACCGTGATTAACTCATCCATTTTCCTCCCTGGGAACTGTACTCACTTTTTAATTTTCCTAAAAGATAAAACAGTCACAATTCCTTTGTTTAACTTTTAGTAAGCTCTGCATCAGGATTAATAAGCAAGCTGTTACTCTGCTCCACCACCACCACTACATGGCTAATCATTCCACAATTCATTAACAAGTTAACATGATGAACCAGTTAATCATATAAACTTAAATGTGGAAGATAACGTTGAGTTCAACAGCATTTTGCTACAGTTTATTTCTACCTATAGTTATTTTCATTGATTGACAGTTTTATTTATTTGAAACACACTAAGTAGCACAGTAATTTTAGAGCCTTTTGGTACAGTTTTCTGTGGTGTTGTATTGTCACTGTGGCTTCTGCAGAATCAGCCAATTCGCTGAGCTTACCATGTTTTTTCTTCCTTGAAGGTAAAGGTGGTGTTGGTTAGACTTGCCAAAGTATTGTGCAGTAGACTCTGTAGACTTACATGATTTATTTTGTTCTGTATTGTACCCTAGTGTTCTAAAAACCCTGCAAGACGCTTTGGGTTAGAGTGCTTAAACTTTGGGCTGTTCGATATAACGATATATATCGGATGACGATATAAAAACATCTATCGTTTCATTTTACGCTATTGTTTGTTTCGTGGTGTCGCAAAATAAACTGTTTACGGCAATATTTTTTCATTATTTTGATGGTCATTGTAGTGGCTATATTAATTTGTTAAAGTTCTCTCTTTCTCTTATATTTAATATGACCACACTAGGGACGGACAAACGACTGTTTTTATGAGTTGTCGTTAGCAACCACAACGGTAAAACAATGGTGTGGCTCCGCCGCCTGCTTGTTTGTTTTTATTTTTTATCATATTAACCTTTCACAATAAAGCTCAAGATCCTGTTGAGACTTTTCAAAATGAACTAAATCCCGTGAAAGAGTATGCAGAGAGTTTATGGATGACAAGCAAAAAAGAGGCGTTAGGTGCTAAAAAATGAATCTGAGACTCAAACGTTAGAACAGGCTTTCCCCCGCAGCACGCTGTGTAATAAATACTCAAAGAAAACGGCGGCACTTGCAACTTGCGTCTAAAAATGTATCATGCATCGGTTAAAAGTCTCAACTCCAGGTAGTTCAAGTTATTTTTACTTCCAATAGTGTTAACATACTACACAGGTCATGAACAAGATTTTTTAAAATTTTCATTGTAAGTGGACTATAGCAGTTAATTAAAAATAGTCTAACATAAATGTAAATGCTGTAATTTGATTATTTTAATAAACCATGTAACTTGGATGGATTAGATGCTGGCGTGACCACAGTGCACACGTCTGATGTCACTCACAGTGGTCCAAGGGATCGCTCAGGGAGTTTGTGTGTTCGCTCAGACAGATGAAAAATTAGAGGGAACATTGGCTCTCACTCTTTTTGGCTAAGGCGGTGTGCCTTTATGCTGTGAGACACCTATTGTTGGGAGACACATTTCCTCAGACTATATGTAAGTACACGTTTGTCACGTTAAAGAAGAAATCTGGTGTGTCTATGAGCCACTTTGGTTGTCAGAAGTGCAGATGAGTAAGGCTGATAGAGCTGTGTAGTTCACCCCACCTGTCACACACACAGAATAATAGAATTTTTCACTGTCTGTTCTTGAATATTTCATTTGAATGTGAATATCAATTCCAAGCTTGATGTTATTTTTTACCACTAAGCTCCTGCTGCTGGAGTTCCTACGTCCACAGTGTTATGTGGCCTCGTGTTACCAGGGTGAACAGCTTTCAATAAGCAGATTTACAGAGGAAGAAAATGTAAACAGAAGGAAGATGCTGCCTATAGATATAAAAAGCAGACAGCCGTATTTTCCTGCTGTGGGCTGCTGAGCTGCTCTAGGACTCTGCTGCATCACTTATGCTTCTCATCAGCCCTGAGAAAGGCCACCTAATGTATGAAAACTACTACAATATCATATGCATTTGATGTGGCCACCATCCACGAGGTGTAACAATGACACTACATGTTAAATGGACTGTTAAGACAGAGTATTCGGAAAAAGAACAGTTTTTAAATAGAAAGTCCTCAGATGACACGCCCTAGACCTTTTTTTAAGTTAAAAGAACTTCGATAATGATTGTTTTTCATATATTTTTTCATGCAAATATACTAAGGAGCACATGAAAGGGAAGAGGAGAGACAGATCTGTGAGCAGTTGCCTCTTTCCAACACCCCGCTCACACTCCCTGCACAACACCGGCAGCTCTGGTGCTATGAGCAAAGGAGCCCTCTGCTCGTAAAGCACAGATTTATGGGTGAAATTAACATATCATTAACATACCACAGGCACTCTTAAAAGAAGGTTATTTATAATTAGGTGACATCAGAGACACTGGTTTGCGTGACGCTGGAAAGAGAGAGAGAGAGAAGGGAGAAGAGGAAGCTGCCACCATTGGAAGTGCCCTAGAGAAGCCTTTTTTTCTTCTCTTTTTTTCATTGAAAAGGAAAAACTGGGACGCCAAACCTGTTGTTTCCTTTGTGCGATGCGGTCAGAGACATTTGGGGTTTTTGCTGTCCTATTTCTCGCTATCAATAACACGATACTGGCCTGTTTCTGTCGGGTCTGAATGGCCTGTGCGGCCCCTCTGTTTACACGGTATACTTTTCTGTTGCAGCCTGAATGTGCTGTGCTCTCGCAGACTCGTGGCAGAGAGGAGCGAGTTACATCTGCTGTGCTTTCAGGGGTTTGGGTGGAAGTAAACAACAAATGCAAGCCCTTTCAGGCGAGCCCATGAAAAAGTGTTGCAGGTTAAAGCGTTATACATAAAATGAAGGCCGTCGTGTGAAGTCCAAGTCTAGTAAAGCGTTATTTTGAATTGGCATATTTTGGAGCAATTAAATAATGTTTCACCCACCACAAGACTGTTCTATAAGAAGACATGATTTGGAAGAACTGAACATGATTTATTGAGATGGAGAATTTGATTAACAAGACTCTGATGAACCAATGTGGCAAAACAGTCCCAGAATTGACAGGAATTAGGACAGGACCCCCTGATGTCGAGACGCTGGTGGTGTTGGAAAGGAAGACGAGGCTTGCAGGGGGTCTGAGTGAACAGGGTGAGGTGGAAACGGGGAAGAGGCAGACTGCATGAATGAAAGGCAGAATGACAGAAGAGCACTGAGTTGACGGTGTGGGGAAGTGAAAGTGGTATAAACAATCAACAAGAAGCTTTAATAAACAGGAATGCAGGCGGATGAGTGATTACAGATCCTCTTTACTGAACACTTTTCTTTGTTACACGTGACAGTAATCTGGGAAACTCGCTGTCAACAATAAGGTGACCTTGATATTTCTATAAAAGATCATTTCGCATAAGTCAAATGTGCGCTCTAAACCGGAGCTTCTCAGAGTGCCACTGTGGAGCCGGCGTATAACAGGGAAAACACACGTTTGCTTGGTGTTTGTGTCTGCTCAGAGGATGATAGATGGTGATTTATTTATTTTTTAACTTTTTTTTCGGGTGAATGTTATATTTCTTTACATTAGCTGTGTTTGTCAGAGGTAGGAAAGTTTAATCTTCTATGATTGCCAAACATTATTTTAAATTGAAAAAGAACATGACATAAACTGAGAATTAGAGATTTGCACAGTAGTGCATTCTTCTCAAAAAACATGTGGGAGAAAGGGAATGAAATGCAGTGTATGACTGTGTATCTGTCTCATCCAGACCTCAATGTTAAGCTAAAATAACAAAGTCTTATTAGTTAATTTGAAATCACGCGCATAAATCACACACAACTTTAGGAGCATTTTGCATGTCTTGTCAGTGCATTTTAAGCTTTCGGTTACTTTACAGTATTAAAGGTCAAAGTATGGGAAAGATTATAGTTTCTAATGTAAAGTGCATATTGATAACCTAATGAAAGGACTTGTTGTGTAATTCATACAGTATTTTATACCAGGCTGTACTAACGCTGATTCTACAAGGTCAACAATCTGAGTTTAACCTTAGCGCTGTGCTAAGGGACAGGATATCAGCGCGGGGGAATATTGGTGGAGGAGAAAAAGATGCCTAGAGTCAGTCTATTTTTATTCTTGGTTTAGATTGACACAAAATATTGATTTTGCAGATACCATATAGTTTCTTTTTCCAATGCAAAATACACTACCTCCATCTTGTCTATCTTGCCATTCAACCAATTCAGTCTGTGAGAGTCAGTGTTTTATATCTCGTTGTTCAAGGTGCTCATCAAATCCAAAAAAACTGACAGGGTAAGAATTTCAGGTGTTAGCACATGAGCGTCTGGCAGCGCCCAGTACTGCAGATTTCTTTTCGTTGTATGAGACACTGAAAAAACCGCTCTACTTGAAATAAGTAGAGCTGTGTATTCTTAAATCTGACAAAATTATCTTGTTTTGACAAAAAATCTGCCAATGGGAAAGCAAAAGGTTTTTTTGCTAGAATCCTTAAAACTAGCAAATGACTCTAACATCTGTATGCCATTTAACTGGACAAGACTGTCTACAATTTACACTAAATTTGACTGAAGATTTTACAGCTTAATTTAGATTTTCATATAAACAAGAAGAAACAAGAAGCTAACTGTAGGACAAACCTTAGTGTCATTAAATATATTTCTTTTTCAGGCCTTTGTTTGGCTTCATTGGTAGGGACAGTGAAGAATCGACAGGAAAACAGAGGGAGAGAAAGAGTGGAAGACATGCTGTCAGCCATGCAGCATGGGGGCACCCGCTCAACACAGTGACCTAAACCAGTGACCATTAAATACATTTCTTGAATTGAAAAGTTGTTTATGTGGCTTCACTCTTGAAATACGAAAAATAATCGTATTCTTATTCTGTAATTTTAGCCAAACCATTACCATACCCTGTAACTGGGGGAGAAAAAGTTCTAGATGAGCTGAAATATCTTATAGAGAAAAGTTAGACATATTTTCCTAGAACAAGCTTAATTTTCTTGTGCAAAACCTGCTTGTTAAGAATGTGTTTTATTTTTACACAAAAAATAAGAAAAAAAGTCCATAAACAAGAGTTTTTTTGCTTTCTTGAAAATCGTTTTTTGCAACGGAAGAACAAAAGTCCATCATGCTTTCACACGTGTTTCATCTCTGTCTGACATGTTGCCATGCAGCTGCGTAGTAGGAAAGTATCCAGTCCTACATTTGTGATCCGTTATCTTGTTAAGATCAGCTAGCAAAATAGCAGACAGGGTCACTGTTATATGGCAGAACTATTACATGTCCGTTAGATGCTAAAAAGCTCACATTTTAAGGAAACACGTTGAGCCAACAGCTCCACCAGTAGAGGAGGAGAAGGATGCTGGTGCTACACCTCTGAAACCATAATGGCTAGCTTTTAGCTAAAGCTGCCTTTCTGTGGGAAATAAAGACACGTGTTGCTGGTTTTGCAGTGGAAGAGATGTTTCCACTATTAACTCAGTATGCAGATGAGGAGGTGAATGTACAGTAGTCCGAAAACCCTCTGGATATTTTATTATAGGTCTGGTCTTTACTTTACAATATAAAGAACCTTGAGGCGACTGTTACTGTGATTTGGCATTATGTAAATAAAACTGAATTCCTTTTTTTTCCCATTAAGATGCAAAGCTATGATGTCACAGTAACGTGATTGGTCATTTGCAGTGTGATCTGAACCAACATTATTATAATAATCCGGGACAAACACCACCACGGGGATGTCAGATTCACCCCTCTACTACACACTGAGTGAAAGATTTAAATAAGCAATCTTTTTTCCGTATAAATGATTTTTCTAAATGACTTCTCAATTTTTCACATAAGCCTGTTTTACAGAAATCAATACTGCACTCCATCAATTATAAATCAAAACTTTCATTTCCTCCCAGAGTTGCTTAATTTATTTTAATGAAGTGACAGCGATCACATAGATGAGCTGAAATGCAACAAGCAGAGATGTCGGCATAAGCATGCACTGCACATCAATTCCGCCCATTAGTAATGAGGACGGGACAAAAACAATCAGCTAAATGTGACAGCTGAGGAGATTGTAAAGAATGCCCATTGGCTAAAGTTTTTAAACTCTTCAGGAGCAAAGCATCAAACCTCATTATGTTAACAGTCATGGAAATCGTTACAGGTAGATGAATGTTCCTTGCAGTGGGAGCAAGCCCAGTCTTATTGTTCAGAGAAACAATACATGATAACAAACTGTTGTTCTTTCTTGTTGTGGCATCAGGAAGAAGAGCTACGGCAGAGCGGCGAGGCCAAATATCACCACCTGAACGAAGACCTGCACGTCCTCATTGAGATCTTCGCCCCACCAGCCGAGGCGTACGCCAGGATGGGTCACGCTCTGGAGGAGATCAAGAAGTTTCTCATACCAGTATGTTCCCTTTCTCCTCACACACACACCTCTTTTGGCTTTTCCTTTTTTCTCCTCCTGAATCTCTCTCCAGCTGCTCTTTGGCCCCAGCCAACTCATTTTCAGTCTGTCCACAGTGAAGTGAGTGAATAACAGCAGAGATGAGTCGCTCTTTCACTGTCTCTCTTTGTTTGTAACTTGTACTATAATTCTGTCAGGGTCTTCCAAGTGTGTGTATGTGTGTGTAATTCAGTGTGTGATCCTGTGTGGGAAGTCGTGGGTATAAGAGGAATAAAAGAGCACAGGAGGGAATCTCTCTGCATGGGCCAAACCCTCCTTGGCAGCAGCATACAGCATGGAGCATATTTACTCTTCATTCATTATGAATGATGTCTCCAATACTCAGAGCTCCAATGATTTACATCTCGTCATTAATTATAGGCAGTCCCGTCCCCCCCGGCTACCTTCTCATCTCAAAGTTGCCATAAAGTGTAGACACTGATACTGCGGACACATGACAATCATATCAGTCATTTTAAGATTAAAGTCATATTTCCATACCGTTTTAAGTTAGGGGCAAAAAGCAGCTGTGTGAGAAGATGAAGTCAAGCTGGGTCCCGAGGATTTATCAACAGGAATGATCTGAAATGTTTTGCTGCCTCAGGAACGGCGGTCACGGCAGTACTGTAAAGTATATTAATTAGATATTCCCGGGGCTGTAGCCCTGGAGATAAAGGACGTAATTTAATACAGTGTAATTGAAAGCGAGTCTATTGCCGTCTGCACGCATGTGTGTGTGTGAGTGTGAACATGATGCCTCCCTGTGTGCAGGATTACAATGATGAGATCAGACAGGCCCAGCTGCAGGAGCTCACATACCTGAACGGCGGCTCTGAGGATGCCAAGGTGCCATCAGTGAGGGGCAAGTCAGCTGCCCGTGGAAGAGGGACACCTGTTCCAGGGCCTCCCAGGTAACCTGTGTCCAAATGTGTGTGAGAACGTGTGTGTGTTTGTGTTTATGTGCAAGATGTTGTGCATTTCAGATCATCTGGGGATTGAGTATTATTTACAAATAAAGAGCCACTGGGAAGGCTCTTTATCTATTTCTCCATAAATAGATGTAAATAGTATCCAGTTGCATTTTCTGAGTTAATGTCTCTATTTGGAATTACAGCACATTTTGACCGTCTGTGTCTGATAACACAAGAAATATCTGGTGTTTTTGTTTTGGATGTTTATTATGTCTCTTGAATCTCTGACGTGACAGCCTAGGTATTTTTTCAAATGCAGTCTGGGTTGGATTTACTGAAATCTCGGCTGTGTGAGTGTAATTACTTCTTGATTTAATTAAATAATACCTCATGGGCTAATACAGCTTTTCAGTACTGATACCAGAGTACCAGTCAGAAAGTACTCTGACTGCTATATAAGCACCAGTCCATTTACCTTTAGTGGGACACTGGTAATTCATGAGTTATGAGAGATAGATCACTTTGTTCTGAGTATAGCAGGTGAAGAGTGAATGTAGTGATGTAGGTGTTTCTTCTGGTGCACTTCTATGCAGTTACATTCAATAACTGACACACTGTAGAGATTCTACAAATACTCAACTCTGCTTATCACTGTGAAACTCTTAATAGACATTAGGACCATTTAAGCCTTTTACTTGCTTTCCATATCGTCAGTAATTCATAAGGGTCTGCATGACACTGTACGCTGCTCAAAAGAATTAAAGGAATGCTTTGAAAACCAATCAGATCTCAATGTGAAAAAAAGTCAAGCTTGATAACTACATTGATATGGACCGGCTAATATAGGAATGTATGGATGCCACATTATTTGATGGAAATTAAAATAATCTACAGAGGGCTGAATTTCACCGAAGTGAAAAATGATGCGACAGATTGGTCAATTTTGCCAAAATTTCATTGTCGCAACTCAAAATAGTGCTCCTCTAATTGTTCTGTTCCTAATGAGATGACAGGTGGTGTCCTGAGGAATAGGGCTGTGCAATATGACCAAAACCTCATATCCTGATATAAGACATTTATCACCCAGACAACAATAAATATCACAAAAATTTAACATTTTCTGTAAATTCTGTGAATCTCCAGCAACTCGACTTGCGTGAAGTGTTTTCAGCTGGGAGTCGTGTACCTGGAGTCGAGTGTTACATAAGTTGAAACGGCCACAATTTTCTTCGTGAGTATTTATTACACAGCGTGCTGCGGGGAAAAGCCTGCTCTAAGGCTTATTTTTTAGCACCTGGCGGCTCTTTTTAGCTTCTCATCCATAAACACTCTGCATACTATTTCACATGAATCAGTTTATTTTGAAAAATCTCAACAGGATCTTCAGCTTTATTGTGAAAGGTTTATGTGGAAAATCAACAAGCGGACGGCGGAGCCACGCAATGGTTTTACCATCGTTGTTGCTAACGACAATGCATAAAAACAGTCGCTTGTCTGTCCGTAGTGTGGTTATATTAAATATAAGAAAAAGAGAGAACTTTAAGAAATTCTACAGTGACCATCAAAATGATGAAAAAATATTGCTGTAAACAGTTTATTTTGCGACACCATGAAACAAACGATAGCGTGATATGAAACGATAGACGTTTTCATATTGTTATATCGAACAGCCCTACTGAGGAATGTCCCACAAAATCTGGACCAGGGCATCACTGAGCTCCTGTGCCACATCACCAGGTGCAACCTGGCCCCACTCGAGAACGTCAGCTCTCAGGCCACCTTCATGAAGTCTATTTCTGATTGTTGTTCTGACAGGGCAGAGAAGAGTAAGTATGTGTAAAAACTCTTAAAGATCCAAGACAAATGTGTAACAACTAGAGACAGTGGTGTTAGTGGCTTGATTGTTTAAACATAGGGGCTAAGCTAAAGGACCAACTGGTGATGTTACCAGTTATTCCACATATTTGTGACGCTGCCCCTTGACACAGCTACAACAGGCAGACTGCAAACATGCAGAGTGTAGCACCTACGCAGAGCTTTGCAGAATTAGGATAACAAAATAACACAAAAAACACACAGGATTAAATAGGCCATTTTAAAAGCCCTGGTAAATAGCCTAGGTTGCCATTTATACTTGTTGGTGCATCTGCCAGAAAGACGTGTATCATAATGTGTCTGTACTGATCTATCGCCATTCCAACAGGACAAAGCAGTGGTATTAAACTGAGCACAACAAACCAGACAAAGACTTCATGTGTAATATGACGTGTTATTGAATAGTTTGGAAGTTGTTTCTTACTTTTTGAAAGAATAAACTGTAACAAAAAACTTTCTTCTTAAGCCAGAAAATGAGCACTGGTATTTCTGAGTACAGCATGCAGAATGGCTGCAGACCTCAGCAGGAATTAAAGAAGAGTGAGAAACTGTAGTTACAGCAAACCCAACGCAGTGCCGTTATCAATTGAATTTGGCACTGTGGAACTTTGCATACAGCTGCTCATTCCTTGAATTTATGCGCTTTTTTTAATGTATTCTGGAAGACTAACAGGGCACAAACAAAAGAACCAAAGCATCAAATATGAGGGAGACAAGTTTTTTCTTTTTGCACAAAACTGCTTATTATCAACCATTGCTTTAGAGGTAGAATTGGGTATTGCTTATCCTAAATATTAAACATTTAATAAAGAGCTACATTTATTTGTCATTCCAGTCAAATAAGATAACTAAAGACAAATGTAAAAAGAAATTTCTGCATTTTGAACGTTAAAGATATGAAGGACTAAATATATTGTAGACATTTGGCCCCCAGGATCCCTGCTGTAGACCCTTTATTCCACTCATGGTAGGTTTTGACAGCAGCACCAGCACTTTAATGCAGCAAGCATTCCTTGAACAGCCTTTTTGTAAATGCAAGAGATCAACTGGCGCATCTGTTTACGGCAAAGCCAGACAAACTCACCCACTTTAATAAAGTACAAGTCAATAATCTGTATTTTTCATCAGGCCACAGGCAAGTGCAGTCTGATTTTGTGCAACACAATAAGTTTGCTGCGTGAACAGTTCTTACACACAAAAGCAGAACACGCTGATGTTTATTATTTTGCTGAGACTTTTGAAGTTTGAAGCTGATAACTTGCAAGTAAGCCTGACTTCTTGTTCTGTTACTTCACTCAGTAGCTCTGCTGTCAGAAAGATCAAATCAAAGGCCCTCTAGAAATGCAGCTCACATTAATTACTCAATGCTGTGTTTAGCTAAATATTATGACACAGTAGATATACATTTTATATTAACAATGTAATTCTGAAAAATAACTCATTGTAGTAATATTTTAAAATAAATCTAGTGGAGAACATTCCACGCCCCTATACACACACCGTGCATGCTGCTGCAGGTCTCCTGAGTTTACGACTATGAGCCAAATTTGGTTTGATTTGTGGCAAACTAAGCTAAGTTTGTTTGCCTGCAGGCAACAGTCATTTTAGCTCTTCCTTAATTTAATTCACTTTCTCAAACAAAGTGGGAGTGCATGGAAGGTGAAAAGCTCCCTTTCCTTGATGCTTAAGCTTTTTGAGCATGTGCTGTGATGTAGAACTCATATTGCTTTTTCACTCTTGGAAGTTTTGATTACCCTTACAGTAACGAGTATGGCTGTTTTGAACTAGGCTGCAGTTTGATCATGAGTTAGATAAAGTAGATCCAGGATAACAGCCATCATCCTTACTTGTGTTATAAAACCTTTTTATTATAAAATACAGTATAGAAGCTGCGTGGGCATTATTTTTTAATACTTGTTATTAGCAAATGTGATCATCTGTACATTTTACAGTTTACACAGCTGGTTATAGTTACAGATGTTAGTCTACAAAGTCAAAAGGGTAAATTCATGACTGCTGATTTGTCAAATCTAAACTTTTAAACTTTAGTTAGTGATCCTCCATCAAGCTGTTCTTCTGAGATTGATCTGGCCTTATGCGCATTATGAGGATCTAGATTGTACTGTTTTGTTTTTTTTTTGCAGTGATAGACAACAATATCATTGTAGCCTTTTAAGGTTAAACAACCCTTTTCAGGGTGGCAATATGGAAATGAAATGCAGATATGGAAACACAGATAAGTTTAAAAATACACCAAGCCAAGATAAGATGCAACAAAGCACAAAGGTGATGCCAATCCATCATTTAACAAAAAATGCCCGAACAATCCTGAACCACCTCTGTTCATATTTTGCCTTCCCTATGGGCGCAGTTGCTGAAACTATTTGCAATTTACTTACAAAATATATGAAATCTTACAATATTCAACAATAAATAATTCAAGAATCATAAGAAAACTGAAAAGTAAGAAAAGTATTTCAACATAACTACCCCTTCCTCTTCCCTTAGTGGCACAGTCTAGTGAGCTCAGCTCTCATCAGCCCCTTTGGATCGCATGGTGGTTGCTAAAGTTGCCTTGTGTCTTGCAAATAATTCCTATCTAATTCATAAAGGCAGACAGATGCATGTTGCAGTCTGGCTGAAATCAGATGGGAAATAGTTACTGTGAATTTCTATTTAATCTGAATTTCTGTGTCTGTAGATGGAACAGACAGAAACAGATTTCACTGGTTTATCACAGTTTACTTACATATTCAGGGTTCGTACGGGTGCTTGAAATCCTTGAAAATGCTTGAATTCTAATGTCGTCTTTTCAAGGTTTGAAAAGTGCTTGAATTTCAGATGTGGTGCTTAAAAGTGCTTGAAAATGTAACTGTATTTCATTCACAATAAATAGCTATCTGATTGAATTGTTTTCTTATCAGATAGAGAAATAAAATGAGACGCAAAAAGCAAAATTTCCCTGCCTGGGCTGCCTTGCGTCTGTTTCAATATAGACCCCGCCTCCCTCGGACAGTCGGGGATGAGTGCGCTAACATACCTGTAGGTTGCTGTTTTAATGAGTGTTTGATGGAAAACAACAATGGCGGAGTTTGCGTTCTCCAGTCGCATGATAGGTGAGTGCTAGTAAATAATTTTCCAGTACGTGTACGTTACACATGCTATTTTTTTTAAATTATGGTTATTATTTTGCTAGCTATCAAACTCGCTGGAGAAATGATTGAAATGCACTGAGTGTGATGCAGTATGGCAGCGCTATTACGGAATATGCTGTGAACTTAGCTAACATTACTTAGCAGTAATATGAGTTAATTTACTCAAGTGAAAGCTTTAAACATTAGCCCGATACATAACTAGCTAACTTCAGGCTATCTGATTAACCCTCTGGGGTCGACGGACCCAGAGTCTCCATTTCAACTTTGGTCGAACGTGCGGACTTCAAGCTATATACCAGTTTTTAAATTGTGTTGATAGGTCACGTAAAACCGATGTTTTTTGGGGGGTTTCTGAATAAAACAGTGGCGTTTACTCCGGGAAGAAACGGTAAAACCGGCGTTTTTTATGGAGAGCGCTAGCAAACGCCCTTTGCTTGTGAGTGAAAAAGGAAAAAACACTCCTTCCCTATTGGTGGAAAAATGTACCATGTCGACCAATCAAAAAATGATACGGCAACATGTGGTATTTGGTTGTTGGGAAGAGAGAGAGAGCGAGTGAGCGAAAAAGAGAGAGTTTTGATACGTGAGAGATTTGTGATGTTTATCATGTTTGGAGTCTCAAGTTAGTGTGTTTTCTTGTGTAGTTAGTGTGTAGTGTAGTCGTTTTGTTTTGTGTGTCAGTTCTACTAGTGAACGTCACAGTTGCTGCAACTGTGTGCTGGAAAAGCTTAAAAAGGGACCTTGAAAGTGCTTAAAAAGTGCTTGAATTTGACCCTGAAAAAAGCGTACGAACCCTGCATATTATCACCAGCACAATTCATGTAATTGTCAACTTGACCCCATTCAATTGCAGACTGATAGCAGACTGACTTTGTCTTATTGCCTTTTTATCAGCATCTGCAGGCCCCACAGTAGTTTTACCCACTGGGGCTTCCATGACTGAGAATAAGGGACTAACTAACCTAACCCCTAACCCCTACATTCTGTTCCACACTCTAATCCCGTCGGTGGCAGCACCACATACCCACATTTCACATTAGTACAGGGCCCCACAGTGGGCAGCCAATAGAGAGGAGTTAGCAGATACCAAAAACGATTAAATTAATTTACTAAACCAAACTACTTCCTATACCACAATTATTATTAGATTAGGTATATTTAAATTAACATTTACTTAAATATTATTTAGCAGAAAGCCTTTAGAAAGTATGAATGTGCAGAATAATAATTCATAATATTATTGCTTGATGTTATGCTTACATTTAACACCATTATTTCTTAATTTAACTGTACTCCCCTGGTCATGGTTAGCACACAGAAATAGTCCGTGATTGAGGCGAGTGTGTATACCACCTTTTGGTTAAGCTAACAACGTACATTTTGTGAATAGCAGTGTTTGTTTGTTCCATGTTAAAAGGTCATGTTTTACCTGAAACTGCTATTCATGTGTGATGAAATAGGTCAGGCCGGTGAGCAAGCACCTCTAATTGGAAAACAACAATGATAGTAAATAGTGTCTAGCAGAGTGCAGTGATGCAATGTCTGGTGTCCATAAACATTAGCAAAGCAAAGCCTCATTTGCATAAAATCCTTTAAATGCAAATGATCTCCAGTTGATGCTTGCTTCTGTACCATCTCTGTGAACCCACGCTAATTCCAGCTCCTTGGAGACCTCACAAGACTACAAATGAAAATACTCACGGCCATTAGGAGACTTTAACGTTCTTTGCTCGACGCTCACTTTAAAAAAAAGAAAGAGAAAGCAGTCGTGTTGTTTGCTCTTTGTGTTTAGAAAAGAAAACACACTTCTTTTATCAGATTTTGAGATAAACAAGGTCACGGAGAAAGGGCGTTTGTGTTGCTCAGAGTCAGAATATAATTGGCTGTGTTTTAAATTACACTGTAATTAGCATTTACCATGCTTAATTTGTGCGTGATAAGACAGAAGTCCCACAGGCTCCTACAGTGGAAGTAGCATGCAGTTTCTTCCATGTTCGCACTCACGCTTTTTTGATGTCGATCTAATAGAGACTTTGTAATTGATGTTCCTTTTTACACTAACGTTGACTGGAGCTGGAGCTGGAATAGAAGGATCCAGCTCTTAAAGAGGAATCATTTTTACAGTATTTAAACTTAAGGATGGTCAAATTGCAATCAAGTAAACATTCCCTACTATCCTGGTTAGTCTTTTTTCACTCTCTCTGTCTTCCTGCCCCAAATCTGTGATGTTTCACCAGGAAAAAAAAGAAAAGATGGGAAGAAGGAGCTGAAATGGAAAGCATAGAAAGAAAATGACCCCTGGCGGTTTTCTGCTGCTGCTCCAGATCAGTTAACTGCTTTTAAAAAGAAAGCTCATTCGATGTAAAAAGCGCGCGCAACATTTTTACCAAACCACAAGGTCAGACCGCCTTTGATTTCCAGCAGAGCAGCTTGAATTTGCTTCCGTCTTGATTTCAGCGCGAGTTAGGCTCGGTGTTCCAGATGTCATCAGAATCGCTCTCTCGTTTGCTGCAGAGCAGTGTGTGATGGGCATGCTTGGCTACTAAAATATTAAAGGCAGAAGTCGGTTGTTGGCAGTTCTAAATATCAAAAGCAACCATGTCTAAGAAACAGATTTTAAAAAAATGTTCAGTTTTTGCAGAATTCTAACCAGTGCTTTACTCTCAAGGCTGACAAGTTAGAAAATCAACAAACACAGTAGAATACATTTATTATAAAACAGGCAGAAGTACTTTTTTTTCTTCATCTACATTTGCCTTAATAGACAAGAAAGCAATTCAGCCACAAGACATGCTGTGTTTTGAGTAATGGACATGACTCACTTCTTCTCGACTGGAAGAACTTGCCCTCCACCCTCGCTGTTCCTCTCTCTCCACCTACACACATAACCTGCCTGCCGAATGTATCAAATTCATTGCTACGGTTGCAGTCAAGTCATTCTGGCCGATGTAGGAAATCACTAACTGGAATGGAAGTAGATGAGGCAGCTTCACTGCAAACATGATAAATTACAGCACATCATCGTGAAGACATGGAATGCAATGGACATCTGAGATAGATGAAATACTGTGAACTGATATGCATTTAACAGTATCGTTTACTGCCTTAAAAATGATATGAATATGTTGTGTTGTGCATCTGATCCATCTCAGCTAGACGCACATTTCCATTCCTCCCTCCAGTAATCTACAGAATTTATTACAGTCGCCTCCAAAAAAGCTAATAAGATATAAAACATGCATTAGCTCTTCTTCTCTTTCATCTAAACCTGGGCGGATGTTTGTGTCTCGTGTCAGGAGTCGCGGAGGAGTTCCTCCACTGCACGCAGCACTGCCTCGAGGAGCGGCACCCAGAGGAGCCCCGCCCAGCCGGATTCCATCCTCCAGAGGGCGAGGGGTGCAGAGAGCCAGAGGGGCCCCCCCGGCCACCGGGTACAGACCAGTTCCTCCCATAGTCCAGGACTCATACGGCGAATATGTGAGTATTTCCAATCAAGTGTGAGAACACAGCAGTGAGCATGTGTGCAAAAATACGTTTGTGTGTTGTAGTTTGTGTCCATGTGTGTGTGAAATTGAAGTTTAACATAATTTTCACAAAGGTTGCTAGAGTCGTAGTGTAGGGCTGAGTGCCATATCAACTGCTCCTCGTTTTTAAAATAACAATGAAAGAGTTTTATTGAAATTTTTCAGATTTGGATTGATTTTTATGTTATATTAAAAATGTAGATTCAATTTTTACATCTTACTGTTTCCATGAGGCAATCTCTGGGGATTAAAAATGAAGCCACTGGAGAAATTGTTATTCCTCTAATGCCCACTTGAGGCTGGCACGTCACCCTCCAAATATGGTCACTGCTGGGTCTTCAAACCCAGCGGTCCCCAACCCCCAGGCGACGGACCGGTACCAGTCCATGAGTCGTTTGGTACCAGGCCGCGAGAGCTGAGGCTCGGGTGTGAAATTTATGCTTTTCAGGGTTTTTATCGTTAACTCGGTTTCCCTGGGTCTTTTCCCGTGTTGTAGTTGTGTGTCTTATTTTGAACGCAATATTTACACGTTACCATAGCGACCAGAGAGCATTAAGGGGCAGAGAGGAGGATGTTAGTCTCAATGTTGTTGGTGCATCTCAGGACGACGCTGCTAATAAAGTTACACAATTACACAGTGAATTCGTGTTTATTATTATATTTACAAGATATCACAGTTTTTGTCTCGGTCGTATCATTTTATTTTGTTGTATTTATCCGCGACACCTTAAAGGCCGGTCCGTGAAAATATTGTCTGACATTAAACCGGTCCGTGGCGCAAAAAAGGTTGGGGACATGCAAACCAACATGGCAGCAGCAAAAACCCCCAAACCATCAGTCTGAACACCAACCAATGACATCACAGTGGTTACATCCATCTTCGACTGAGCTATATTTGTGTCCAAATAGTCTATGATCGTTCTCTATGAATGTAGCTTGGTAACATTGTGCTTTCTGAGAAGCTCATTTAACAAGCTGCAGGTTAATTGAGGATATTTTTCTTCAAAAACACATTTATGCATGGGTCACTTTTGAGTCCATCTTTTTTGTAATGTTTGTTTAGTTTTAGAGGTGTTTGTTTTGGACAGTTCCACCCCCATACTATGGAGAGTAGAATCTAGTTTTAAATATTACATTTTAAAGCACAGCAGTGAGGGTTTTCTTCTCCACCGGGCATGTCCCGGTTACTGTGGATGAGAGGTTTTCAAACTGTGAGGTGCATTTCCCCAGTGGGAGTGGGAGAGTTGGAGGAAGAAGCCAAGAATAGTGAACACTGTGTTCATGCATTCTTGTGTTATGGAAACAACACCAGATTAGTTGCTGCAATTTCATTGCTGATCTGTCTGTTCATCAGCATGGCAGCAGCAGGAGATGCTGTGACATATAGCTGAAGGAGGTGTAATTATAATGTGTGTCAAACATCGAACTCCTTCTCAGAGTCATAACTCTGAAAATGCAAGTTTCATGTGCATATTTTTATACTTGGTATAGTTTCTGGTCTCCAAGTATACCAACATTACGTGGCTGTACATTGTCTCACTGACACTTCAGCGTTGTCCCTTAGGCCTCAGAATTGTTGTGTTTTTAACTAGTAAGGTACTACTCCTGTTTGTTCTGTAATGGGTATGTTGCAAACAGAGACTTAAAAAGGCTAATTTGGTTTATGTTCCTTGTTCTAATTATCCTGAATTTAAATAAATACAGGATAAAAATCGAGTTCAATTTGTAGCCTGTGGCTAATTAATGGACATTATGGGATCATTATTTTCTCCTAAGAGTAAGATCTTTTTTTTTCCAGTTTGAAATGTAAGCTCTCCTCTGTTGTTGCCTTAACAGTCAGAACGTATGAATCTGATTTCTAATTCTGAATTATCAATATTGGAGCAGCATAATAATAAAATATGGATCACACACAATATCTTGTCTCATGTATGAAAAAAACTAGATGTGACTAGAGCTGGGTGATATAAGATTTTTTCATATCACGATATGTTTTTTTCATTTCAGGCGATAACGATATATATCACGATATAAGCCAAATAACTATATTTGAAATAATCAGCAGCTTGTTTTGATTTAAATATTTATTTCCCATAATAAGTTCAACAGGGTAGATGTACTTAAGGAACATGAGACTTTTTCAGACACAAAGGGCGGCTGCTAAAGCGTTTAAGTTTCAAAATAGAACAAAACAGACTACTAAATTGTCAATTCCACTTAGAAACAAAATATTAATTCTAAAAAAATAAATCTTAGTTTGTTTTACAGAAGAACAGACAAAATTGACTAACTTTTGTCAATATCAAATAAACTGAGAACTAAAAGGAAATTCTCAATCTCTCCTTGTTGTATGGCTTAGCTTTTCAAACAGTTTTAACAGTTACTTTAGTCTGACAAAAACCGAATGACGAATTAGCGCTTTCAGTCAGAGATTGAGCATGCACCGCTTTATTGTATTTCCAGACTTGCTTTCGGCACAATTTACAGTGCGCGCTACTCTGTTTTTTTTTTTTTGTACCTTCACACTAGAAACTTCTATGGCCTTTCCGTTCGACAATCTCTCCGGTATTGGAACCATCATCTGTTTTCTCTTCGATAACCTTCGGTCACGCTCTCGGTTGATTTTTCTCTAGTCGGCAAACTCATTTCCTCCATTACCCGGGCGGCACGGCGGCTGGCTGCTTCCCAAACAAATACACACGTGCGGCTTGGCACTTGTGCTGTACGTAACAAGTCACGTGACGTGACGCTGCGGCTGTGATTGGTTCGGCTCTGCGCTACTTAATTTGGATTGGCTGTTCTTTTTTTTTTTTTTAAGAGCACAAGAGAGATGAGGCCTATCGCAATAGTTTAATTTTTCTATCGAGTAAAAGTTATTTCGCAATACATATCGTTATCGTTCTATCGCCCAGCTCTAGATGTGACTATGTTTAAGGTAGTATGTTACATTCGGGTGTCATAAAACTGTAACCTATTTAAGATCCACCGTCTCTGGCAAACTTAAGGCTAGGGTTAGAGTTCAGTCATACTTTAGCCGCAAAAATCGTTTCAGACACGAAAAAATGTTACTTTCAGCCTTCTTGCATGTATTTTGAACTTCAAATTCTTCTGTTATTCACAGTTAGTTCTCATACTACATACTTAATGTTATCACCTAACTTTAAAACAAATATAAATTAAAGTAACAATTTTTTCTTAAAAAGTTAAATTGTATAGTGGTCCAGCTACCTACAAACAGTCTCATTCCCATTTTTTAGGTGGTTCAGATGCCTCTTAATAAAAGGGAAATATAACCCAGTATATGTTCACTTTGTTTAATTGTTTTGATTCAGATATTTTTGATTTATTATCAATGTATATGTGCTGCCCAAATAGTAACCAGATGTGTTGAAAATGTTGACTGTCAGTCAAACGTTCTTTACAGCTTTAAAAATGTATACTGTTAGGCTACCAGAACACAGTTAATGACTGAGTCATTCCAGTAAGTAATACTTCTTCAGCGGTTTGCCATTTAAAGTTACCATCATAGTTCATATATAGTATCTTTTTTCTTACCTCCATCTCATTCTACAGCGTAGACTTCACTTGCAGGCAGGTTGATAATCATGGAGGAGCAACTTTTGAGCCACTAGGCTAATGTTTCTCGAGCTGTTGCTAGCTTGCTAACTGATCTTACAGTAATATTTTGTGCTCTTCAAGATTTCAGTCGGCCACTGCATACCTGAAATCAACATTATTCTTAACAAGCCTAAAAATCTGGGTTCAGAGGCTGAAGAATGAAGTTAATCGCCATAACATGAATGTCAGACACATTTACAGTTAAAGAGGTTACGTCCACAAACGATTGTGTAATTGTGTCGACTCAGCACGGTCTATATGAAACACGAAAAATATCTGAGAGTGATGTGTAGGTCTTACCACCTTTTAGAGACATTTCCACCTTAAATCAGTGCAGCAAAGATACAAAATGGTGAAGATGGTATCACCAGAGTACAGAAAATTAACTGTTTGATACTCAAAATGTGGCACAGATGTCTCTCCCAGATGTGTTTTTGTAGTAGTTCACATCCCTGTGGAAAGAAAAAAATCAGTCTGAAGTTCCCTCACTTTAAGCTGTGAGTTGTTACAGTAAACAGTAGAAATGTGTTTTTCGAGCCGTTATTGTGCTCTGTTCTTGTAGCTTACCTACAGTCTTATGGTAACCTGCAGTATCAACAGCTCCCAGAGATGAATACATTAGGCTTAGAGTCAGAGCCTTTTGTGCATTTGCCAAGAGAGTCTCCTGCCGCACTGTCAAGGCAAGTTCCCCAGAGACCCCGGGATCAGCATCGCATATTTAGCAGAGGGAAGGAGCGAGGAGGTGGCCTGCATTGGAAAATTGCCCCAGCAGCCCATACCTAACCACATCTGACAGGTTTATTCAGAGGTTGCAATTCAAATGCGTGGAGGTCGTAGAGAATGACTCCTGGACCAGCTGTTTGCCATCATTGTCACAGTTGTAAACTGTGTCCCCCCACCCCAGCCCCCGTTTCCCTTCCCGACACCTGCACCTGTGTGTCTGTTTGTGAGGGGAAAAAAAGACCCCCAACATCTGCCACATGATAAATCGAAGCACATCGCTGCAAATTAGAGGCTCAATGAGTTACTCTGTATTATCTGAATGTATCACTATCCCAGGGCAAGCGTTCTCTGTCGGCCGCTGACAAATAGGCCCCTGTATTCATCAATGAAATGACAAAGGGATGTTTCGCTGCTTTCATTTGTCACCGCTTAGCTTTCGCTCATATGCACGTTCCCGTTGTGCTCTGCTCGGCATCGCCACGGGCCAGAACACTTGTTCAACTGGAGGCGTCTTCTCTGCTCTTGTTCAGGAAGAAAGAGCCAGACCTCGATTACCCCCTGGCGATTTTTGTCTTGATGATGCCCCGCCGTGCAGTTGGCATGCACCTTTTGTTAAAGGTTCTACTTGCATCAGTATCAAATTACTCTGAAACTAATTGTTACCAAACAAAATCACAGAAATGTCATTATCCCGTGTTCCAGTCCTGGCTGCCCCAGCCGTCTTGAGTGCCTACTGTGACTGCAGCCAAATCTCATTTCGTGTAATTCATTAAGTGCATTGAGATCACTGTCTTACCTGCTGCTAATCCCATTGGAGGAGAATTAAACATGATGTAACTCCCATGTCAGAAATGAGGCTCTGGCTGGTATCTTTCCGTTCCAGCATTGCCAATATGGAACAGAATCCAAGGAGGCTAACCGAAATAGTAGAACATCAGCTCCATGCTGGAGATGTACGCGAGAGAAACTGTGTTTGTTTCTGTTCACACGGTAGCTGAATTCCTTTGGGTGAGAAGACCACAAAGTGTGCAATGCATGTGGGTTGGCATTGTTTATGTTAAATCCTCCAGGAACAGTAATCCGTTCTGAGCATTGTGAGTCCTTGCTGACTACTGTGGCATTAAAAAAAACCAAAAAAAATCTCCCTCAGGCACTTCTCCGCATGTCGAGTCCTGCTGAGAGCCAAGCACTGTTAATTGAATCATGTTGTCTAACTCACTGTCCTTGTAGCAGTTTTAATCTCAATCGAATGTGAAAATATTTTAGATACAGTAACAAAGAAGCTGCAACCAACTGGTGTGGCAGGCAAGACCAGTCATGAAGATAAGATTGAATCCTCCCCACACGGGACCAAACCTGTGATTTGTACTAATTGCAGAGAAAATTGAATTATTCTTTGTTAGCACCCAACAAATGAGAGTCATCTGTAATTTCTACCACAAATTAAACATTTCAGTTATCCTCCACTATTTTATTTTTGTATGTGGAGCCTCTAATTTGTTGTTGTGGAGCAAATTATTGCCTTTTTTTCTTTTCGTTTTTGGCCTGATAAAAATGCCTCAAGACAACATATTGCCACAAAATGTGATTTTCTTATTGCCTGGAGACTGACGAATTCTCTGATTTTCATTCAGCACCTCCAGCAGCACAGTTTTATCACGCATGAAGCAAAATATCTTTCTCTCTTCAATTAATGTCACATTTTTTATAAAGCACCAATTCAAAACATCAGTCACCTCGAGGCACTTTACATTGTAAGGTAAAGGGCCTGCATTGTTAGAGAGAAAACTGTCAGAATTGGACAATCTAACCAAACCTAGAAGTAAGCACTTGGAAATACTGGAGAGGAGCAGCTCACTTTTATGAGGAAGAAACCTCCAGCAGAACCAGGCTCAAGGAGCAGCAACCATCTGCTGTGACCAGTTATGGAGTAAAGGGAAAGAGAAGAGCAACAAAAAAAGAGGGAAAGGGCAAAATGGGAGAGGAGAAGAAATGTTCAGTGCATTATGGGAAGTTCCCAGGCAGGCTAAATTTCAAGTAGAAATTCACATTTAACTATTGCATCTGTGATCTGTTCTATATATAACCAGAATACAACCAGCTGGCAGCCAGTGGAGACGAGTCCCCCCGAGTTGTGTTCAGTGACATAGACTCATTCAGACTGTTGGCAACATGTTGGCAAACTGTTTGCATTTATTAATTAGGCAAGTATTTTGAAACCTTCGACATGGTCTCAGAGAGTGATTGCAGTCAGTCCAAGTCGGATGGCGACTGTTTGCAGAAAACTTGCAACCAATCAGGCAACCTGGGCCTTGCGATCAAAAGCGCTCTTAAATGTGCAACAGCCTCAAACTGTGGGCACCTGTGTAGTCGCTGTAGTCGGTCGCAGAATGTGAAAGACTTCTATGCATTCATCAGGCGTCCTCTAATTTTTTTTATAGATACAGGGAGGCTACTGTCCTGCTTTTACTCCAGTGACTGAGCTCTGTCAAGCTAAGCGTGTCGGGTGCTTTTCAGCTGAGCCGATTGTTCGATTTTCTCAGGAGCAGGGTGCATGAGATGAGCCCTCTTGTTAGTAGTATTTTTCAGAATCCAGAATATTTGAATTTTTTAAATAAATTAAAATATTGATATTTGGTGTCCTTGTATTAATACAGTCTTGCCACGACCTGTCATGACTCTGTTCTGCATAAGCACGTATAGTCGAGCTACATCAGAAGTGAAAGCGGTGAGTGATTTGCAGTGTGCAGATGTTTTTCTTCAGGGCTAATTTATTGATGGCATGAATTCCCTTGATAATACTTGGCAGGTGTGAACAGAATTCATTTAAAACTAAGCCAAGATCAAAACCAAAGGTGTTAAAATAACGGAAGGAAAAACATTTGTCAGGCGTAACACGGGGTAGTGATACTTCAACTTGATGCATGAGGCCAACTTTTTGGCACCCTCAATCTGATAGCGTGAGTAGTATTTCTACCCCTGCAGCAGAAAAGCTCCAGCAAATTCCAGCCTGTTCAGCTTTCTGAAATATGCTGGCAGGAAGAAGCTGAATAAATGACACAAAGCTACTTTGAGAAATTTTTGACCAAGACAGATGACCGAGGATTGCAAATACTGGCTTATTTGTTTTCGGCGCGGCAATATCACGGGGTGTTGTTTTGCCTTCATCGTTAAAAAGTTAAGACCAGTGTGTGGCACAGCTGTATGGAGGCGAGACATTTTTCTTTGAACAGATGGTGTCGTAATTTAGTCATCTTGGGAACAACAAAGCTTTCCTTCTTCTTTTCATTTGCTTAATTTTCTCACTTTGTTGTTTGCTTTTGTGACACCTTTTGTTGCGTTTCTTCCTTCTCTTTAGCACAGGCCACGGCGTGCGTGCACTTTCTGGGAAAAGTTCGTAGAGCGAGGGCTGCACGTCGCTGAACTCATTTGGATTTCGTACAGACTGCTTGGAATAAATCCAGCGCCGGAGTGTCAGTGGCATCCTATCTGTTACAGTGGTATTGTAGAGCACAGTGCCGCGGCTGTGATACGCCTGTTGTAACATGCAGTGCCAGACCCTCTGTTAGTCCTCAGTGGCCTCAGAGGCCAGTCCTTATCTTTTGACAACACGCCTCTCAGCCATCCACTAGCATTCAAATGAAAGACTCACTTAGGAGCTGTTCTCTCTCCCCCCTATCTGTCTCTGCACCCCACCCCCGGCCCCCTTCAACCTCTCACTGTCACACTAATCCTGTTTAGCGCTGGAAACACAGCACCGTTGCAGTATTGTCGCACTATTGTGCTCTGGAAGGTATTTCGAGTAAATGGTATATCAGTACAGACACATCAGATATTATAATCGCTTCACTAAAACCATCATCACAGTCTGTGCTCCATTTTTAAAAAGACGCCGGTGAAAAGAATCATTTTAAATGTGCCACTGTGATTTATAAACCAGGCATGTTTCTCCTCTCAGCCTTCTTGTAACTCAATTATAGAGTAGCTGCTCTAATAAATGGCAATAACATGCCATTGTTAAAGTTTAATGTGGCCCTTAATACCAGTCAGCGTTGTCCAATGTGAGTGGACAGCACCTAGATAGAGTCACCAGTGAGACGAGATGAGGACTTAGCAGTAAGGGCTTGTGCTGAAGCCTAATTAAAGTGTCTACCAGCGCTGCACCCACGGTGCTTGGTCTGCATCTGCTATGGTTAAAGAGGGCTTTGCATCATGGACCATATAGAACAATAGACGTTTTGAAATCTCTGCTTGTAAATTTGAACCCTCCCACACTGGATTGTGGAACTTTGTTTATACCAGAGGAAGCTAAGTCATCAGCTAATGCTAGCAAGATTGTTAGCAGTCTCATTAGCCCTGTGGTTGCATTACCTGCTAATTAGAGGTAAATAATAGACTAATACAGTACTACAGCTTCAGTCATCAAGCCACATCAAGCTGTATTACATTTGTAGTTATGGTTTGTAATAGTGTTGAGTTGGAGATTTTGACATGAGATCCTATGCGGATTGACTCATTATGGAGCCAGCCTCATGGTAAATGGACTGATTCTTATATAGCGCTTTTCTACTCTCCCACAGTACTCAAAGCACTCTGTACAACATGCCACATTCACCCATTCACACTGCCTTCTATGCTTTTAAGTGCTTACTAACTACCATATTCATACTCCGATGGATGCAACTTGGGGTTAATATCTTGCCTAAGCAGATTTGGCATGCAGACTAGAGGGAGCCAGGGATCGAACCACGTACCTTCCGATCAGTAGATGACCTTCTCTATCTCCTGAGCTCATGTGGCCATTGCCATACCATACCACCTTTTCTATCAAGTGCTTTAACATAAAACCAGCGTTTACAAGGTGCTGTACATATATGAATAGCATAAACAGAAAATACAATCAAACGTGTTAAAAATAGAAAATTAGAAGAAATAGAGTCAACCTCATTAGAGAAACAGTTTTTGGCAGTTCTGCTTCTGTTTGTTGTTTGTTTGATTTTTTTTAAAGCAGATTCTGTTTTGCCACAGGGTATTGCCATCTTACTAGTAGGCGTAACAGCAGAAATGTCAGTCACTGTGGATTTTTATCAAAATATTTTTAACCCTGTAAACTAGAATTGTTTTTCACAATAACACACAGGGTTTCTTAATAAATTCAGTTCAGTTTTATTAATCAAGCCCTAATTTTACTGCCATATCTCGGGTAACTCTGGATTGTAAAGTAAACCCTTCCTATTATGAAGAAACAATTGCCAGTTATGTGAAACACGAACAACGAAGACGTTACATATTACATGAATTCATACGAGAGAACCATTCAAATTAAAATAACACCACCGCCTATTTTATTATTTTTATATTCACTATGTTTTTATTCATTATTCTTAAAAAAAAGGCTAATCTGTAACATGGATGTGTCTTTTTCTGGTAACAGGTGAATGAAATTGTAACCTGCTTTTAATAGAAGCCTGGCACAAATAAATTTCATCTTGTCTTCTAATGTTATACTTATTTTGTATAAGAAAATTGATATGTATTGCTGCTACTCATAGAAATAATGGCATGGGAAAGCCACATGATATGAAATCAATACAGAACACACATAAAAAGGGATAAAGTTATCCCTGTAGGAATATTGCACAAATATAGTACACAGAGTTTGACGTGAGGAGCTAAAAAAAAAGTAGTGCTTTCTTTTTTCTTTTTTCTTTTTAGTATTAAGGCCATTTCCTTGCAGTCTAATGCTACTCTAATAGAACCCACAAAGTGCATTTGTGAGGTGAGGTCTATTTGTTTTTTTGTAGTAAATTTTCTGAATGACAATGCAGCATCAGCAGAGTACGGAGGCTACTGGTTGCTGATGAGGAGGAAAACTACTCTTTAACTCTCGATTACAGAACCCCCCTGCTGCCTTCATAGCACAGGAACAGAATAATTTTTCTATTAAGATCTTCACATTAAATTAATATTCCTCTTACTGAAGGAAATTGAATTCAACAATGCAATTTAAAAACAAATAAAACTGGGTATTGGAGGGGAGTAGGAGAGTCATCTCCCTGGTTACATGACCGCTGGTTGGTCTCAGCAGTGAACTGGAGCTTGTACTATAGATGTGCCATTGCATGGGTTTCCATGGGCGAGCAGCTTCATGTCAAGCCTTACATCACAAAATAGGATGGCGTGATTTAATGCACACTACCACTGGACTCTAGAACAAATTGTGCTTCATTATCTGGCAGTCTGAGATCGTTACCTGCATGACGCCATTGTGCCAGGTCTGTTTGGTGGAGGAGGGATAATGCTATGGGGTTGTTTACCCCGCCTAGCTCAGCGAAGGGGATAATTAATACTTCAGCTTACTATGATATTTTGCACAATTTTTATACTCTCAACTCTGCACGAACATTTTGGAGAAGGTCCTTTCCTGTTCCAGCATAAATGTGCTCCAGTGTACAAACCAGGGTCCATATAAAGACAATGTTGGATGACTTTGGATGTGGAAGGACTTGACTAGCCTGCACTGTGCCCTGACCTCAACCCCATCGAACACCTTTGGGATGAACTAGAATGGAGATTGCAAGCCAGGCCGTCTCATTCAACATCAGTGTCTGTGCTCACAAATGCTCTTTAGGAGATTTCCTGCAGACACACCCCAAAACCTTGCAGAAAGCCTTCCCAGAAGAGTGGAAACTGTTGGTGCTGCAAAATGTATCATACATCTTCATGTGGATGATATTCGTAGGTGGCCCAGTACTTTTGTCCATATAGAGTATCAGTGACTTAGGCTGGTAGACTTTCTCCGGCCCACACAGCTCATTATTTTTAATTAGCCATACCTTTTCAGTACAGGTACTTCATGATGTCGCTCTGTGTCATTAACTATCGAGCTTTAAACACAGCCAGATGTCTGATGTGGTATTTTTCCACATCATTTTATGCAACTCTACAGCCAAGTAGCAAAGACACATTCCTTGCTAATTTCATTAACTTTGCTTTCCTTTATACACCAGCTAATTGGTTTTAGTTTGAGACACGGAAAAGTTAAGATTGATTTTTTTCACTGCATTAAATGTTGTAACTCACTGGGTATATTTGGAAACCGACTGTGTATGTTTGCTCTGTCTAGCAGAAAAGTGTTAGGTTTAAGTGTAATTCAAATAACTAAATTATCTCCTGTGAATGATCTTATTTGACAGCTGAGTCCTTCTAAGGATTCTCGTCATTCAATATTCAAGACCACCCTTGTTTATTCCAGCCTGATAAAGTGACCTTAAACAAGAGTCAACTTTTAAATACATTGAAATGGGATGTTCTCAGAGTAATGAGACAAAACCAGACGTCGTTCTGACAAAAACAGCAACATTATTTTAAATTCAAATGGGAAGACATTTATAGCCACACACAATCTTTCCAGTCGTCTATTAGTTAACGCTGTTTCAGCTTCAAACACTTGAGTTGTGGCTTTTCCATTTCTTTTTAATACATTTAAATATTCTATGATTAAAGATTCATAGATGATGTTAGGAACCTGATGCTTGAGTTCATGGATGGAAAAAGTAGGTTGCTATGGAGAAAAGCATCACCAACTTAATGAAGCCTAATATAAGATAGCTGCTCCTTTCCTCACCTTGACTGATGCAATGTAATAAACCACCGAGCCAGATAAAGTCATGTAGTGTTCAGAATGGAAAGGTACTACTAGTCTTAATTCTAGAAAAATCAGTTGCTGTCATTTGTTCTCATCAGATTTTTTTAAACGTGGTTAATATTTCCAATATTAAAAATGTCAGCAATTAGTATTTTCACCATTGCTCAATGGTTAGTATTCTAACATTAAACAATGTTTCAACATTAAATTTATGGCATTTTGGCATGAAGCACCAAGCATCTTGGGTGAAAAATGAAACTTAATGACCACTAGATGCTAGTTTTAAAAACTGAGAGATTTTTTTTTAGACTCGGGACACAAAAAAATGAGTATTTTTTTCTCCTAAAAACAATATAAATTTTCCATTTCGGTGCTCTGAGCAGGTGAAACTCCTGTGAAAAGAGGTGGACATTAACCCAACCTTAACCCTAGGTTGCCAATAAAATGTTAACAGTTAAATATTCACGTCAGTTTTATTCTACCTTGCGTTTGTCAGCCTGATCCTTTTATTGCCACTGTTTTTCGGGTTTCAGGCAGAGGGAAAGCCTTCAGTTTCCTCTGCCTGTTGAAAAGTGGTTTTAATTACGTAGCTTTTGACAAAATTGCACTGCCTTTTGAGAGCCTCTGCTTTTGAAGTGGGTTCAAGAGGGTTCATATTGTAGAAAGTACAGTTATTGACTAAATTTAGCCTTCGCATTAGTGTGAAGAACTGTTGATGTTGCAAAAGCGTTTGTAACTGTAGAATTAGAAATGTCAGAAGGGACTTTAATTCCCTAAAGCTGCCTCAAGATAAATAGAAAAGAATTCACAAAGACCGAAATCAACAATTTTCCCACGTGAACACCAGTAACATAGTACCTTTAAAATACTACAGTCATTCAAAGTGGTTTGCAACATAAAATTAAAAAGGAAAAAAGCAACAATAATAATAATAATAATGATAATAACAATAATATCAATAAAAATAACAAAAATAAAAACAACAATAATACCAATTATGGTACAGCTCTCTGGTGGTTTCATTTCTGGGTTCCTGCTATGGGGAGTGTAGTGGCTAAATGCATTATCAGCCTGTTTAGTTCCAGATCTGGGAACTACTAGGTAACCAGATGTTGCAGAGTTTAGAGACCTACCTGGTTTGTATCCATCTCACATATTTAGACCCCAATCCATTTAAAGATTTTTAAACATCAATTATACTTACTGGAAACCAATACAGGGAACTGACAACTGGAGTCATTTTTGTTACAATTCTAGCAGCAGCATTCTGAACTAACTGTAGCTGTCTAATAGTCTTTTTAGGGAGAGCATTGCAGTAGCTTTTCTTTATAAGAAATAAACAGAGAGAACCATCAACAAGGTTCAGGATCTCAGAGCTCAGCTAAACTGTTGAAAGTAGTTTTAAGAAAACACATGGGAAGGTCCCAGGATTAAGATGGAGCACTATTTGTTTAAGGGTTTTGTGGTCAATGGTACTAAACTCTGACATTCAAGCTTCAGTTAATCTACGTGTTAATGTTACGTTAGTTCAATTAATGGCTGACAGAGTATAAGAGGTATTTGTACTGATACTTTCTCTTGAAAACAGGGAGAAACTGATTACACTTTCTGGTTGAGACCAAGTCTTGTGGTATAAGTCTGGAGCACAGGACTGTGTGGCTCTACATAACTCAAAGTTTTAGATGTGAAAATTCAATTCAATTTTAATAATAATAATAATAATACATTTTATTTATAGGCACCTTTAACACCCTCAAGGTCACCTTACAATAGCACAAGAACAATAGCAACAATACAATATAATAAAACATGGCAAAATAAAATTTAGGCATAAGGTAAATAAGAAAATAAGAAAAAACAAGCAATTTTAAATTCAATTTTATTTATATAGTGCCAAATCACAAGAACAGTCGCCTCAAGACACTTTATATTGTAAGGCAGACCCTACAGTAATACAAAAAGTATTTTAAAGCTGTGTGTAAAAATGTCATAGTCATTCTGAAGCTTGCTTTTCCTTTATTTACATTCAGAAGTATCTTCCTGTTTGCCCGATTCAATTATGACAGGTGCAATATCGTCAAAGATCCTGAGTTTCAGAGTTAAACTGATCAGGCTGGTCTTCCACAGACTAGCTGTGGCTGTCACAAATAAAATACCAGCATTTTCATTTAAATACATGTTTTAGTTGTAGGTCTTGCCTTGTTTCCTAGGTTGATCAGCTCATTAAAAAACACAAAAATTAATAAAACATTAACAAAAATAATACTAAGGCCAATTAGCGATCAGTAAATCTAGTGTATTACCATGAATGTGGGTGTTATGGGTTACCTGCTGTACCAAATCAAACAAAGCAATAAGTTATTTTAGTTTGCTGTCAGGAGGACTGCCAATATGAAGATTAAAATTACCAGTTATTGTCTTAAAACGTCACCCAGTTGGATGACCAAGAAGTTTCCGCATACTCCTATCCAGCAGATTCCTAAAATCCAGCTGACATAATTCACCACAGACTAAGAAAACAACTGCCTATCTCGTACTTTACCCAGAGACAGGGAAGTCTTACTACATCTGAGTTGGCTTTGTTATATGTCACATGTAGTTCCTTCACTTTGCTTCTGAAGGATTAAACATAAAAGAGTCAATTCAAATGCTGTCATTTGGCAAATGCATGTTTCTAATCAGGAATTAAGTTTTTAATAATAACGTGGATGTGATGAGCATTTTCTTCTGGTGCTGAATCTTACAGACATTCGTTTCAAGCATGCAAATAAGGGGCAGATGGAATTAGCCAAGAAGTGTGTGGGGGATGAGAGATGTGTCGCTAGGGGTCGACGCCTTTTGTGGAACATAAGTCCCATTTATCCCAAATTAGGACGGGTGCGGCACTGGTTCGCTTTGATGTTCCTCTTGGCGGGGGCCTGGGTAGAGTGAGGGGGTGGGAGGGGTGCAGATTGCTGGAGTATAAACAGATGTTCAAGGCTCATCCTTTGAGGTGGTGATGAAACATACCCACAGCAAGTCTTTGCATCCCACTGTCAGTTAGTTGACACAGGGACAAGGGCAGGGCTGCAGTTGCTACTCTAATAGTCCTGCATATGTACTTCCAACAGCAGCAGATGAAGCTTTTTGACCTATATATGTGCTGAAAGCTTTGATGTATTGCATTGCAAAAAAGTTGTCTTTAGTAAGAGATACGACTTAACGACATTCGGATGCTGTTGTTAACCCGCATTAGAAAGGTATCGAACCGCAAGTTAAACAAACAGCACAACACAGACGAATATATTAATCATACTATATGTTTTCTTAACGTCATCGCTCCACATTTCAGCAGGTGTGATGTTGAACAGCTTGTCATATCAACATCCTGTTAATGTCAAAATGTTTTCTGGATTTTTTTTTCTGTGTTGAGCTTCATCTAACTGGGTAAATTTTGTCTACTTTTTTACTACAGGAATACGACGACGGCTACGGGACAGCTTATGATGACCAAGGATATGAATCGTATGACAACAATTACAGTAATCAAGGACAAAAGTAAGTTCGACTTTTTACCAAAAGAGTCACGAGTATTACACATTTATTCCACGGATTTATGGGTAAATGTGGAATATACGACTGTTTTAATACATGAGGCACCTAGTACTTTATTGAGATAATGTATGACAATATATTATCACAGTGTAATACACCATGACTATCCTGTAAGCTGGAAGCAGTCCTCAGGAGCAGCGGTCCCCAATCCCCGGGCCACGGACCGGTACCGGTTCGGGAGTTGTTTGGTACCGGGCCGTGAGAGTTGAGGCTCTGGTGTGAAATTTATGGTTTTCAGGGTTTTTATCACTAACTCGGTTTCCCTGGGTCTTTGTAGTTGTGTGTCTTATTTTGAAAGAATTATTTACGTGTTACCATAGCGACCAGAGAGCATTAAGGGTCAGAGAGGAGGATGTTACTCTAATGTTGTTGGCGCATTTCAGGAGGACGCTGCTAATAAAGTTACACAATTACACAGTGAATCTGCATTTATTATTATCTACTGTCATTCTATTTTGTTGTATTTATCCGTGACACCTTAAAGACCGGTCTGTGAAAATGTTGTCTGACATTAAAGCGGTCTGTGGCGCAAGGTTGGGGACCGCTGCTCAGAAGCATCTCCTAAATAAGAGACCCCAAGTTTAGAGCAGAATCGAGTTTGGCATTAATGTTTGTTGTCATTGTTATAATAATAATAAACACAAAACTGAGAACATGAAACAGCCATGGGTTAAAAATGTAAACATAAAAACGGAGCGGCCGCTCTTTTCAGTCTAATTTTCAGTTAACCTGTCCGTCCACCCTGACCTCCTCCCTTTGGGGACTTCATAGTGTTCTTTCTGCGTCGCCTCAGTTTGTCATTTGCTCCAGAGAAAACTGCTGTTACCCCCAGATGGTGCTGTCACAGTGACTGGCTTGTAAAAATTGAGAATACAATGTAAGAACTCATGTATTTATGCTAACAGTGGAACAAATGCTGCTGTTGGAGATGGTGGAAATCAAAGGCAGTAAATATTGGACATTAGACATAAACAGATTTCTAAATACCCACAATCTCTCTTTTTCTGCTGGATGTATATTTAAGCAAAACAATCGCAAAACTTTTTTTGCCAAAAAAACCCAAAATCTAAACAAAACGTTCCCCACCACTCAACAAACTGTGCCAAAAATCCAATTCATAACTAATATGACCCATCCAGAGTGAGTAATAGGAACAACACTGCATTTGGCAATAGGGTAAAACTTTAACACAGCACAATGCAACAGCATTTTTCAAAATGACCATAAAGCTCAAACACCCCTTTTAAATGGCTGCACGAACAAACTGAATGCTACAGCATGTCTTTTATGCAGCTTGAGTTCATGCCAGGGCAGAAACTTGAAAATGACATTTATCTTAACAGCCTGAGTGAGTGCACTGAATTAAAAAGCAGTTAATATGCAACGAGTTGTATTTACATCTCTTGAAGGATTAAATGCAAGTTATGACTGCGTTACACAAAGGCAGCAAGTTCAGTACTTTCTGGGCGTTTGGCCTTAAGTATGGAACGAGGATATGAGCTAACAATGAGATTTTGAAGTCTTGTGGGTTGAGAGCAGCTGGATTATGGTGTGCATGCTGTTAGGAGTCGTTTATGCTGTTCTGCCCTGTTTGAAACTCAGAAGAATGCTTGCTGCTAATGAAGCCTTTTGTGAGGTGTGAAATGTTTTCACTGACCTTTGAGTCGTCCTTTGCAATATTCTCAGAAAACACACAATGTCCCGCTTCAACTTAAAAAATACAATTAGGCAGGTGTTGAAGATTTAATATGTCTGGGCCTGGTTGTTAGTAAGAAACTAATCTTTGAATCTAAGAGCTTAAAATAAACCTCTCTTCACAGCCTCAGTGACGTAACCACAGTTTGCTCCGAGGAATTCATTCTGGCTCATTGTGATAAACATATTATCTATGCTTTAATCATCCTTAAAAAATATCAGGCAAAAGGTGCATTTCCCTCAATGTGTCACTGCGGAATAAACAGTCTTTGTGGCATGCTGCTCCATTTAACATAGGGTCCTGAACAGCTAAATGTAGAATATTGATTTTCTTACATCCAGGCAGCTATCACACTCTCCAAGCCACACAAGGTCAAAGGCTTTCACTTTGGTCTTCCACTGTATTTTATCAGCGCACAATGCACTACATTTATGTAGGCCTGCCTGTGCCACTTCAAAGAAAGAATGATTGTTGCCACATTTAGGGTGTCAAAAATTGGATTGAATTGGCGGCAGCTGGGGCAAAAAAGGAAATCAGTCAGAGAGAACAAAAACAGCATTATTCTGTCTCCTGGCTTTTGTGAGGAGGGTGGTCGATGTTTTCTTTTGTAGAGGTGTCAGGATGTATGTCACCTCGGCTTCATCCATCTTTTGTGCCATCGCTCTTTTTTTCTCTCTTTTTTCCTTCGTCTTTTTTTTTGTTCTCACGCATAGTCTGTCTCCGGCTCACACCGACTGCCGTTCGGAGCTTGAAATGTTGGCGGTTGGGTGTACACATGCTTGCCGGGGGAAGCGCTGGTCCGCCTCAGGAGTCTGAGGCTATTTGTTTTAAAAGCAGCCGCGTGAATAATAGTGGGGGTGTTTTGGTGGCAGCACAGGAGGGAAAAAATGGAGTCCATCAAGTAGAGGCTGGAGGCTGGGCGGACTCTGAGATTTTCATGTCTGTTATCTGGAGGGAGACGAAGCAGCTAATAGGGCTCAGACACAGAAGCCTTTGCCTCCAGAGACAGCTGATGCACTTACTTCCTCTCTTATTTGTTTGTCCTGTGCCCTGGATGTGGATCACAAGTTACTGCAGGCTGACATTGTGCGTGTATGAAACAGAAGCCTCATGCAGGGCCTGGGATAAGTGGTCCTGTGCAGATCAAATTTTCATTGTTTGTCCATAAACACAGGATATAATTCGTAGCATGCCCTCTTTGTTTGTCCTTTGTTTACTCTGACAGGAAGTATATTTAGAACTACGTTCATACCTTTAAAAAAAAACCCCAGCAATCTATTTGTTACCTTTAATTGCCGCTTTAAAACATGCAACAGAACGCTGTCCCATAACTCTGTTGTCACAGTTACAATCCTGTTTAGCTTTGTGATAGACAAAGGTGCATTATTTTCACCTTGAGGAGAGTCATAGCTGGTTCCAGCTGCAGCAGGACCTTGTGGAGTGTGTGTGTGTGTGTGTGTGTGTGTGTGTGTGTGTGTGTGTGTGTGTGTGGACAAGAAGTCTCCTAACAATGTTTCTCACAGCCTAAGGAGCTCCCAGTCACCAATCTGAGCCCCGATTGCATGGCAGGATTTCAGCTGCCGGAGGATAACAAGCAGAACAATTTACAGTCTCTCTGTCATGGTATTACCCGATGGCCTTATGCTAGAAACAGGGCTGCCATTTGTGAACACATAAGGAAAGAAAGAGGAGGCTGCTGATTTTAAACTGATTGCGATGCAGCATCAGATACCTTTATTAACTTGAAATGTTTTTGTGCAGTGAATGCAATAAATGTTGCTGATCAGTTTTGTTCTTATAATATCTTATCCTATAAGACTTCATCTTACTTACACCTATTGATTCGGCCGAGTCGAAACGCATTACATTGATTTATACCACTATTATACACACAAAACAAAGCACTCATTCCTCTTTCTTCTTTTAGATTCTGAAACAGCTTCCTCTCCTGTCAAACACTCACTGATTAAACCATCTTTCCTACTAAATTATAAGTTGTTTAAATATTTTTGGGGTCTTAATTTTCAACAGAATAAGAAACCGCATTTGGGCATGTTTCCCTGCTTTCTAAAATTATGTAGATTAAATGTTTACTTGAAAATTGCTAGTTGGAACCCTGCGGCTATGTAATAATCCACATTCTTCAAAGTGCCCTATAGGCGGCCCCCATATAATTTCAGACTGTTCTAATACATCCATCCATTCACATTCCTGTTTCCTTGCTAGCAGTTTTCTACTTTGCCTGATGCATTGCCACATTTCTCAGTGCATTACCACCACAAACTACCACTCAGTTCAATGTTTGATTAGCTAATGCTTTCTCACGGATATGCACAAACTGGAAACTTTTGAACATTATCATCAAACTGAACTTCAAAAAGAAGAATTAGTTGATTTAGTGGTGCTAAAAGGTGTTTTATTTTAATATATATATTTGTAACTGATATTAAACCATGCATTTATATTTGCAAGTTTGTCTGAAGTTCCACTGAAGTGGAAAAAAGTAAAGCAGGAATGTCTTGTGGATTGTAATCTCTATTTCTGAGTGTTTTGATCTGGAAACAGTTGGCTAATATTTGAGGAATTACATTAAATAAAACCCGATTTGAATTTCAACAAGAGCATAGATGGTAGTATAAGTTTAGCTTCTAGGGTAAGTTTGTTAAAGCCGTAACTAAGCAGTTTTTATCAGATTAGTACATTAAGATAGTGTTTCAAAATATCTTCTTATAAAAGTGTCCGGAGGTGTTTTATAAAGGCTTTAAAGTTACAAAACTCAAAAGTGGTTAAAAACTCTATAATTTTTTGATTGTCCCTTTAACTAAATCCAAGATGATAACAGGGATTTCCTTAAAAATATTCAGGTATGTATATTTATTCAGGAATATTTTTATATGTCCTCTGAAAGTAACAAAGAAAAACAGCTACAGGTCTTAACAGAGTGGGAGGAACTGTGAAATCTTTAGGATTAATACTTGAAAAATGACAAAAAATTTTAATGGGTTTAATTTTGTAATTAGTTTGCTGTGGTTATTTACCTAACTAACTGTTACAGGGCTCATCAACTATATGTTTCTGCTTCGGATTGTTCAAGTAAAAAAAATCTGCACACAGTGGCTTTAACATTATGCTTAAATGCAGAATGCTGACACATTTTACATCTCTGTGTGACATCGCCCCGCAGTGATAGAGATCTTAACATTCTGTGCCGTGTTTAACTTGCATGAAAGTGTTCTACCACACATTACTGTCTACAAAGGCAAAAAAGAATGTAGCCACTGACAAATGAAACAAGACAACCTGTGTAACTGTACTGTACACTCTGTGTCATACAGAACAGCCAGAACTGAGTAATTTAGACATAATTAAATTTGAAAGGCAAATAAGGCGCTCGCAACCTTAAGACATAAGACTTGAGCTAAAAAGCTGTTTTTAGATGCCCTGAAGACATTTCACGACATTTACATCTTTCAGGAGCGAGCTGACGCCTGGGGGAACCTCACAAAACGCTACCTCAGCATGACAGCCGTGGCAGTCGGTCCGCAAGCTCCCAGATCACAGCCTCCTCTTACCGTGTTTATACAACACAGAGCAGCGAGCTATCATCATTTTTTGGAGAGGCAGCTTTATCTCTGGAGAGTCATTGAAAACTGCAGCACTCTGCTACCAATCAAGCTGTACGGTCAAGGAGGCTGAAGGGGGGGAGTACTTGTGAGGAGAGGGTCTTTAATTTTATTAGTGGAGAGGAGGGCACGTCTCTGTAGGGAAATGAGGAGGATGACAGCTGTGGCACAGCGCTGGCTGGACACTTGGAGAGGTCATGGTGAGGTGATTTCATGCAGCTCGGGTGTGATCAAAGTATTCTTTCACATGCGGCACCTCGGAGACTTTCTCCTGCTGACACCTCGCACCTTCCCTTGCACCTTGCTTTAGTATGCTACATTGTAGGATGGATCCGGAAGCCAGTGGGCACAAGGATAGATCTGTGACAATGCTTTAAAGGGCAGACGCATCCCAGAGGAGCAACAGCAAGCCTTAGACAAGAGACGGGCAGGATCTGGAACACAGAAAAGTGGCTCATTTTTCTAAGTTTCACAGTACTACTTAAAAAATAACCCCAAAACAATCTGCATCACCAACATGCACAGTGGATGTTGACCCTCCCCTAGCCCCCACAATGTCCAAGATTTGATTAAAGACTTGAGCTGAGCATTTTCTCGTCAGTGCTGGGCAAGTTTGAAAGTGAAAAACAAGTGACTGCGTGGTCACACGGTAGCAACTTGTTAATTACCTCATATACAAGCGTTACCGTACCGCAGCAATTTCCTAATGTTGTAAACCTGCTCAACATTTGGCAATAAAACCCTTTCTGATTCTGATTCTGATACCTGCCCTAAAGTGTACCCTGCTTTAGCGCCCTTCCAATAATACTGATAGGGACTCATCAGAAAAGTGTTTAGTGACTGCATTGTTTAAGCAAACTAAAAACTTGTTTTCTGTAGACTTTTATACAGCTTATCTTTTTCTGGCTTTTAGAAGGGATGCAGGTTGAATTAGGCATGGGCATTACTTTCCAGAGCCATCCGTAGTCCATAAACTGTCTTATCCCACTAACAATGCATCTGACACATAGGAAGAGATTGGGGTGGGTAAGAAAAGTATAGTTTTGTTTTATTGTTACTCATTTGCTATTGTGGATATAATCCAGTGGCAAAAATAGCTAAAAAAAAAACAGATATCAGGGGTGCACATTCGTTTATCTGTTGTGTAACATCAGTTTTGTTGCCCTTTTATCTGGGATCAAGTTTCCTAAATGTGTAATGTGAGTTTGTGCTCATTTAAATGGTTTAAAGAAGCTAGAGGATTTTTAAAACGATTAGGTATTTATTAAATTGAGAATTTCTCTGTTTTGCTTGCAAAAGTGAGAATGAATGAACAACAAAAATATTGGTACTGACCACGTTTTTAGCATTGTTATCAACCCAGAATTTCACAATTGTTTCATAGTTATTGTGAACCATGAATGCCTGAACAGAAAATATTTGACCTCAGTAAATAATATGACAGGGTGGGGCTAGGTTTCACAGTGGTTTCACCTGAAACCTTGGCTGATTGCGACCCACACCCTTTTTCACACCTTGGCTCGAGTGATTACGTAGAGGTCCATGACCCTCTTGGGGACTCTCCCATAGAGCTTAAAATCTGGGACTCTCCACCAATTGCTCTTAGAACTGAAGAAGCTTCTTGGTTGAGAGGTGAAACGTCTTCAAGTCCAGACGCTTTTCTTTCCGAGCTCCTTAAGACTACGATGACCTGGATGACTGAGAACCTTCACAGACAACAGAAAATAAAAGTAATCTGCTGTTTATTGTTGAGTTACTTTAGCCTAGAACAGAGAGGTGGTCTGATCGACCGTCGTTGCCTTTCCTAGAGCCGCGCTAATAGCACAACTAAAACTGATAGGAAGTAAAGTATTTTTAAAGGTCGTACATTTCCAGCTAAAGGGCGCTAACACAGCTCTGGACCATCTGCTGTCACTGGGCCATAATTGAGCATCTATGGCAACTGGTGCCCAGAGTTTCTGTTCTGTGTTTGAATCAGGCATTAGTCCCACCCCACCGGAGAGAGAATTTGGCAGGTGTCTCGTTATTTAACCTCATTATTCAGTAGTTTTACCATTTTAGTGGAATTTCTTTTCTGTACTTTTCCTGTAACACGGGAGAACCACGAGCTGACAACTCAAGCTTAGCAACTCGTGCATTCGCAAAGGCCCCGAATGATATGCATGTCAGCAGCCACTTGGTCTCGCCTACAGTCTTTACAGTGTCTTTAACTGCATGGAGTGACTCAATGTGTTTGATCATTCAGCCTTCGTCATTGCTACCGCTTTGATGTCTGCGTGTTGTGTCAGAGGCCTCAGGCAGACAGTTAGTAAAACAGGAAAACTTGTGTTTTCTGTTTTTTTTATTCTTAGTACAGATTGGCTGCCTTAGCTGTCTGCTTCTGAAACGCCTGTGGTGGCGTCACAGATGCTGGGTACCTAATGCTTTTTTTAAGGTAGGCAGCTTGTCAAGATAAGTGACAGGTGCTGGTGTGGGAATTACACCTTCTGAGGGAAAGGAGGGTGGGATTTACAGTACTCTGTGTCTCAGGACCAAAACTCACATGTTGTAAATTTAATGCTCCATAAATAAGACAAAGTCTTTCACAGAGTCCAGATGCTCAGAATGCAACATTCAAAACATGCTGAATTTTAAAGAATACGGTGCCTGACTTGACTGGAGCAGTGTTTCCCTTGGAGGAGGATTTCTTGTAGTTTCCAAAAAAGAGGCAAGCTCGAAAGAAGACTTAGTTGGAAAGTCAAATCTTTGCCGTAGGCCATTTTGTCCCTCTTTGTGACTCTGCGGCAGGGGGTCAGCAGCGGAGATAGCTTTGCAATCAGTCACCACGCTGAGCAATCACCAGTGTATCCATAACGAAGGTTTTCATTTGAAATTATGTGAGCCTCATTTCATACAAAATGGTGGGGGGAAAAAAGGTTGTTCCGCTTTCTTTTTGCCCGTCTTATTTTCATTGTCATGTTGTCTGTGGAAATCACTCAGCCGGTATAATCAGCGCATTCAGCGTGGGACATTTTTCATCAGCGTTTTACTTTTCAGCCTTGTGCCAAGAATGAATGAAAAACATGATTACACGGGGAGCATCAAGGAAGCACTTTTTGCTTTAGAAGTCCCAGTCATGATCAGTTAAAGTGTGCAATATGCAGGAACTAGGCTAACCTCTCCACATCACAGGCAGCCTCTCTCCACATCAGACCGCTCCGTATTATCTGTACAGCCCCTTGTAATGTCCTACTAGATTTCCTCAAATTTATCACAGCGGACTGGAAGACTAATGGCGATGGAAGAAAACAAAGTCCACAAGGGACGTGTACTACATCATTCAGATTTAACACTGCCATCTGTTTCATAGTGCCCAGGAACAGCAACATCAGTGCTTAAGATGAAGCATTTACAGAGATGACAGATGTGAAGAGGAGAGGAAGGGTCTTTACCAGTGGAAACGCAGGCCTAGATTCAGATGCCTGATCAATGAGACACAAAGAGACACACTTATCTAATAGGTGTTGTTTTTGCCTCTCAGGGTTCATGCTTGTGCTTCAGACAGATGGGCTCTTTCTTTCCTTCTTTCTTTCCTGCTTTTCAGGGCAGCGAAGTTTGGGGACACACAAAGCAGCAGACGCCTTCTGCTAATGAATGTCAAATCAAAAGCTGTCCTATTAAGAAAGTCAAAGCACTTTTACACCTATGACAGGGTGATATCTCGACTGAGATCCACCCCAGGTACTTCATCTCATGCTTGTGTTAATGCCTCCAGTGTGTGCGTCTGACTGTGTCAGCGATGGTAAATTTATACTGTGTAGATATATCAATGTATACAGTACATTGAACTAAATCGTATTCTGTGAAACATATATATAATAGAATAGAATAAAAAGGAAAATGTATAATCTATAACTTTGTTTAGTGCTCGCTGCATTTTGGGCTGAACTGCATTTAACAGGCGAGTGCAAAGAGGTGGTGAAGGAGTTGATAGCAGTTAGGGCTCTGCCATATCATATCATCTGCAATAATACCAGTACAAATTTTTATGTGACGGAAAAATTAAAAATGTCATATAGCTGTTAAATTTGCAGTATGTAAATGTACCTAAAAAGGAGCAACTTTAACAGCCTCCAATAAAGTAAAGTAGAAAATATGCAAGAAAACTAAAGGTAGAAACAACAAACCCGTTTCAGCACTTGAGGCAAACATAGGAAAACAAACCGAGCATCATCTGCTCCAGTCGCTAACTGTACTCCATATGATAGAAGGATTGAACGGTGGATAATAATTCCTGGTTCAGTTACACGGTGGAAAAGCAGAGCTTTAAGCAGCTGGTGAAAAACCTCGACCTAAGTCACAACATCCCAGGTAGAAAATATCTTTCACTTTTTTCATGTGACACCATTGTGCATGCTCCTGATGAGTTTTAAATTTAAGTTTGTTATAATTGTTTCAATAGAGTCACACTATTGAATACTACTGACTGCAGAAAACCAGGATAGAGAACGCCACTCATTTACCTACACTTATAAATTCCAGACATCAATAAATGTTCAGTATTTTTTTTTCTGTTATCACACATTTTTATGAGATATTGCAATATAATTTTGAGGATATATCACCCAACCTTAGTTACAGGACAAAAGCATATGAAGCAAACAAATGTTGATGGACAAAGCAGAGAAGAGTGGGCCAGAGTGTGTGACCGAACATGTGGAGAACTGGCTGTGCAGAGCAGCAGGGTAACCATAGCTGACCTCAGCGGCAAGTCCAGAGTGTCGAGGACTCATCTAAGCAAATAAAGAGAGAAATGTGGAGCAGAGCAGCTAAATCAGATGGGTTTCAGGCCTGAGGAACAGAGCTGGAGGGCTGAATACTGAGGCGGAGCAGTGTTAATGATGGATGGAGTGAGGCTGCAGGTCCGGTGGCAGAGGTGGACAAGAGATGAACTTTAACGGTTCTATTTTTACAACCTTTAATTTATTAAAACGTGTTTCTCACTTTGTTGTAATTTTGACAAGGAGCAGTTTAGTCTGTTTCAGAGGTGGGAGCTCTGTTTTTATTTTTCATTTTAGCAATTCTGTTATCCAAAATTAATTTTCAACCTTCAGATAATTTTCTTCCTCTATAATTATTAAATTATTTCGATATGTTAGGTTTTGTGTCTGAATTCTAAGATATGTTTTACAATCCGCAGTGAAATCATTGGAATCATCTGTAAAAAAAAAATACTAAAAACACTCCTAAAACATAATCTTAAATACTAATGCCATTTTCTTTGCATGGGCCAGCCAGTAAGAACAAAGATGATTTAAAGAATAGAGTGCTTAAATTCCTTGTTTTAGATAGGTGGATCAACTGAGTGGCAAAAAGGCCCAACGAGGGCTATTTAGAATAATGATTCAAACCAAGCTTCTCTGATAGAGTACAATTTTTTTAAACATGGGCTTAGAAATGAGTTTAATCGGTCCAGTTTAATGAAAAATGTTTAATGCGCTGCAGGGCATCAAAGGAGTGTTTGGCCTCATAAAGGTGAATTGTTTTTTGTTTTGTTTTTATCTTTGACCTTCACGATGCATTTTAGGACTCTGGCCAATATAACTGAGGAGAGACAGTAACTAAGGAGAGAAGTTGTGTAGCAATATCGACAAAATGTCACCTCAGAAATTAGAGGCGCCTAACAGCTCCTGTTGTACTGCTCTCCTTTGTGCACAGAGCAGGTCTGCACTGGCAGCTTCCAGCGAAGCAGGTCCTTTTAAAGGTGCTTTCCACTATTAGCTACAAAGAGAGTTGAAGAGTTAAATGAAAAAGTGTGTGTGTGTGTATATATATATATATATATATATACATACACATATACATATATGTATATGTCTTAGGTCACATATTTTTGTTTAGTTTTAGTTGTGTTATGTGGCATCTTGGTTTTTATATTTTTTATTGCTTAATGTGACCTGGCTATACATGAAGGCTCAAAATAACCCAGTATTTTACATCCTAAACAATAAGTCTGCAAGCACCAGGGAATTTAGACAAATTGATTTTCTCTCAGTCATAAAATGATGTATATTTTGATAGCAGCCTCTCTGGAACACATTTTAGCATAGAGTAAAATCTAATTACTGGGTTGCCTGTCAAGTCTTGTCTCAGGATACACAGCATGACAAGCCAAAAAAAATGCATTCCGTTGTCTCCGCGTCTTCTCCCTCTTGGTAGATATTCCCGTGACTTGACATCCATGGCGGATGTGTGGTGGCGCCTCAGCCACGAGGGCTAGCTGCAAACCCTGGCGGCTGGCCTCGCTTCTCAAAGGAAGACAAGATTGGTGCTGGGGAACTGCCTTGTTTGCCTCTGCTGGCTTAGCATTGTTTATAGCTGAATAATGAAGTGTTTAAAATTTATGTTAAGCCTTACTTAAGGCACAACTCCCTTTAGGGAGCTGTCTCATGTCCCGTTGAGCCACTTCAGTGCTCTTAAAATGATGCTTTTCTGCATACAGGACAGTCATTTTGTTGCAGGAAAAATATAAAGGGCCAATCAGATTGGATATTTTACTACTATTACTAGTTGACTGGGCATTGTTGCAACACTCCTTTGCTAGGAGGCACTATAAATACTAGTTGGTTAACTAATCCAGCACATGGCTGCTCTCATTTCGCTCTGTGACAGAAAATTGTATAGATTTAGGAATCCACTAATAAACAAAGGATGAAAAAAATTAGTTATCGTATGTAAGGATGTTATGGAAAAGTTAAAAATGAATTTTGGATAATGTGTCGTCGTTATATCTAAATAAAAAAGTAGAAAACACAAATCACTCATAACCAGTCATAGGCTACATTTTTAGATTGGCCACACAGTTATTAGTTACGTACATAGACCAGTGTGCAGCTCTTCACGTCGTCAGTTGAAACCCATCTGATTCTGCTGCCCTTCACCCTTCACTTACTCAGATCAATGTTACCTTAAAGCGCCTTGAGGTGACTGTTGTTGTGATTTGACACTATGTAAATAAAGTTGGATTAAATTGAATTGAATTGATTAATTTTCCAAACCAGATCATCTCATTTTGCAGTGAAAACAATTACTGAAGTAATTTTTTTTTTTACTTTGATTTGATTGCTTTTAGGTGTCAATGCTTATATTAATATCTTTTAAAATCCAAAACACTGCAAAGTTCACTCTCATGTATAAACCCATTTTAGGAAAAGTTGCAAAATAAGATAGTGTGGGGTTTATTTGAACAGTTCTATAATTTTAAATGCTAAACATGGTAAAATGACCCCTTAAATGATGTGCTGTTAGTGGCCTGTTAAGGACCTGGTCATCCTGGGTGACATCACTGTGGCTTTTGCATACAGTCCAAGTGTGCTGCTAGTAATGCTTTCATGCTAACTGGATAACTTGCTAGCATCATTTAAATGACAACATTTAGTAAAGATTTAGCATCCAGCAGCGCATTAACTTAATCCCTCTCTAAAGTGCATGGAGATAAAGTTTCATTTTCTACAAATTGGATTGCATGAAAGATGCTTTATATAATCACAAAAATCATTTAGTTTGAATTTCTTCTACGAGGCTGTATTTTATTTTAGGAAAGAACAACTTATTAATTAGAGCAATGCAAAGGGTTGTGTCTTCAGTTTTATTCAAAGATTTATTGAGTTAATATTTGACTTTATGCTTTTGTTAAGTAGATACCGCGCAGTGAAAGCAGACTAAATGTCAGGAACCCGACGTTCTTGAATTCTGCCAACTTTGGTGTAATGTGATTCAACCTCCTGGACCGTGGCTTTTTTAGTTAATGCCACAAAAAGCTTCCCCAGTACAGTAACAAGAGTAAAATGAGAATTTGTTATTTCCACTCTGGTGTGTCATTACTGTCACCTCTTTGCCCTCACCAGTCAGACGGTGTTGATGTGGTGTGTTGGTGCTTTGGCTGGTGCTTTCAGCTCTCTAATCTGGAGAGCAGAGAGGTGCTGCTGTCGCTGACAGACTGAGTGACAGGCAGGCGGAGAGGACCCAGCTGTGATGGCTGGTGTCGGCTCAGTGGCAGCCTTATGATGAATTGCCTCTCTTGAATGATAGCGCTGTTACTGAATGATACTGACGCAGGATTGTTCTGTCAGCATCTCACTGGCACCCGCAAATAAATAAATAAATAAATAAACAAGAAATAAACCGCCGTGCAACTTGCCTCCCCATCTTTTTATTTTTCATTAAAGTTGCCACCTCTCATAGATCTCCATATGCAGTGATATGAAACTGGAAGCTTGTGGAGAAAATTGCTTTACAGAACCGCAAATGTGGTCCAACTTTTGAGTGATTGAAAGCTGCCTCTTGTTTGCTCTTTGTTTTTTGTTTTTTTACTTTCATTTCCAACCGAGTACATATATGTAAAAAAAACCAAAACCTTTACTCTCGCTGCTCGAATTAGACATGATTGCACTGCGATGAACGTGACTTTGATGTCCTACACTTGTGGGAAAAATAAGCTGCTCTCTGTTTCTTTGCTGATAATTGTATTGTTTTCCTCATGCTGACATTCACCTTTGTTTTCTGTGTTTTTACAGCTCAGATGACTACTACGAATACGGACACAGTGGGGAATCATATGATTCATACGGTGAGTTACAGACCTCTTTTTTGTATTTTTACTCTCTTCATAATATTTTTTGTTTCATTTATCAGAACAATGTCAATTTCCTTTACCTGACTCTGTCCTGCTGGCTTCAGCTCAGTTGCCACACCACCCAGAAAATCCTGTGCCCTAAAGATGAGAAAACTTTGAATTGTAAATTGTATCGAATTCTAATAAGTCAGACCTTCCAGACTTCATTTGGAGAATTAGGCGATGACAATGGACCAAACAGCACTAAATGTAATTTTTAATGTTATGTTCTTCTCTTACAGGAAATATTACACAAATTTTACATTTTTAGCCTCTAGAACTAACCAAAAATGCTCCAAGATTGATTCCCGTACTTCTGAAGAGAAAATGTATCAAAAACAGACAGTGTAAGAAGCTCCTATTAGAATTGCAAAGCCAACTGCTGTCATAAAAATATACAGAACAATTATTAATAACCAACCAACTTCTCAAAAGACTTTTTTTCCACTTCAAAACTGTTGAGAACATAATATATATATGTGCAAATTAAAGTCATAATAAAACACTAGCTAGCACCATATGTTAAGAAGCATCAATTAATATGTAACAATGCAATAATAAATATTCATAACATTTTGAAACTCAGAAAAAGTATTATTTATGCGGGTAAAGTTATCCGTGAGTTCAAAAATCTGTTTTGTTTTTTTTAGATTGAGCAAGCAAAGAGGACAAAAGACATTGTAACAATAAAAAATACAGCAAAGACAAAACAGGTATTGATACAATTATTATAGACATTTGTAACATTAGATTGTAGTTCAAAGTCTTCAGTTAAAATAGTTCATAATAGCAGAGTCCCAGTTATTGGGAGATCCTTAACAACAAGCATTACAAAGACTCACTTTTTACTAAATTCATTGTTTTCTATAAATCTGCTCCAGTAAACATGATCTTCTATCACTCTCACTCAAACATGTTTGAGCATATATGGCTATATGAACCATGTGTCACCAAGGTTATTATAGTTACCTCAAAATGCTTAAAGCTAAAACAAGGTGGTAAAATATTTTTAATTAACTGCAGCCAAAAAAGAGAATATTATGAGAAACTGAAAAGATTTTGTGAACTTACAAAACTATCCAGCCGTCCTCTTCCGCTTGTCCTTATCAGAGTCATCTACCAGAGGGTGAGAGGCGGGATAGACCTGGGTGAGGTTCCCAATCTGATGCAAACAAAACTAATGAGAAAACAAAAAAACTCTACCTGTCTGCACCACCTTTAACTACACCTATAAAACACCAGCTACTGTTAGCAGGGTTACTGTGCAACTGTGTTTGGTTTCTGTGTGTACTTCATACAGTGCCAGCCGAGTTGTTAGCTTAGGAGATAACGCTGGATTTGGGGTACTTAAATGTTCAACAACAGTAACTTTAACTGAAAACGCTGCAGTGCAAAGAAGGGAGCTGACCTGGGAACGGATTGTGTTTATACATACATGTTTTACAGCTCTGAAAAGAGGGAAATGACAGATGCTGCACTGGCAGATTACTTGCTACTGTGCTGGCATTATGAAGAAAGCAGATTAAATGAAAGCCTGTTACATATTACATTGTGTTTCATGGAAGAAATGTCTTTGAGTAAGTCAACATGGCTTGTTTAGATTGTGTTGTGTGCTGGCATGAAGTAGAGATGCAAACAAATTCAAGAAAATCAAAAATAACACACTAGTTTAGGCGTTGGGGAATAAATATGTTCGTTTAAACATTCTGGATAAAAAAATGTGGCTTATGAAAAAGTGATGGGTGGGTCCAGCAGCTTCTTAGCAGGCTAAAATTCGGTATACAAAGATTCTTTCATGACCTCGATGGGATCATACAGTATTTATCTTTGATCCCTGCACTTCCATCTGCCCAGTCACTGAAGTTTCACCAACATTTCTAATTAACTGAAGTATGTGTGATGTTTGTGCCACAGTAACATCTGTCTCTGCAGTCACCTCAGCAGAACTTGAAAATGTCGCTCTCGGCTTTACAGCCTCTGAAAAGAGCCGCCAATAACTCCGACCGCAGCAAAGTTCAGACAAATCTCAGATAATGTTCAGCAATCCTGTGTCAGCTTTTGACAAGATACAGTGAGAAATGGGCCAAGGTCACGTCTCCTGCAAAGTACATTTCAGTGATAGCAGGGCTAATACATGCTACTGTACCGTGAAGGTCGATCCTTCTTTTATTATGTATGTGCAGCCTTTGTGTGTACCTGTAAATACACAAGTCTGGTTGTGCTGTGTTTAATGTCAGTCTGTCAATTCCTCACGGTCTGGGTGAAAAGATGAAAACACTGTGTTGATACCAAGGTGTGTCTGCTTTAATTTAGCTTCTCTTGAAAGCTTCTAAAAGAGTATTCACTGTGCACTTTACCAAGGCCAGTCAAACAGTTTTATTAGTGACTGACTGCAAACAGATGACCAACTTTTTAATTACTGAAATGTATCATTTATATGTGTTGTAGAGATTCACCTTATGCTGCATATTTTTTGTGTTTTAAAGCAGAATAAGACTTTGCTGGGAGTTTGTGACTTCTTAATTAGGCAAAGCAAATGGATTGTAAACTCATATCTTTTCATTTTTGGCAATAAGTCAAAGTTTTTTAAAACTTTCCCAACTTTTCTGACCACACGAGTGGAAGAACTAAGCACCTCCTGCTCATTAGAGTGTTTCCTACCATCGTATGAAACTGAAAAACAGGAGGGGGGGAGTGCTGCGGCACACTGAAAAGAGGACGACAGTTCAAAGGCAACAGATAAACAGAGTTGATGTGCATCCATGTTCTCAAAACACAAGGTTACCTTGGTGTGTTTCTTCAAAGTGACTGTCAGTGGAGGGGTGACAGGTTTAATTAAGGGGTATTGGCTATGTGCTGCCAACAGTGAGCCTTTACACAGAAGAAAAAAAATCCCTTTGTGAGCCTCAGCTCTAGGGAAGTCTCAGTGCTGGCTGGAGATCAGACAAAGGGTGCCATCGATACTGGCACTTTCACATTGACAGTACCAGCGGGTGAACTGGGCTGATTTGGGCTAATGGTAATTGTGACCTTTTTTGCTAGGAGCCACTAAACGGGCTCTTTTCAAGTAGCTATTTGATCCTCTTATTCAATTATCTGTGATGAATACTTCCAGGTGAAAGTCAAGCTTCTTGGTGCGAGTCGCTGTTTGTGCTCGCAGCATGAAACTGCTTTTTGTTTTCACCAGCAGCATCGATACCAGACACCCAGAGCACGGCTAACTTTGTGCTGTAATAATTTCATGGAAGGGAGCATATTTACAGTATTTGCATAGAGCTTGAAATTGATTTAAGTGCGACGCCTCTGTAATCACTCCACATCTGTTTCTTTCCTTTTCTTCTTAATCAGGTCAGGAAGAGTGGGCAAACAATCGCGGCAAGGCTCCGTCAGCACGAACAACCAAGGGAGTGTACAGAGATCAGCCATACTCAAGATATTGAACTGTTTATACAACCCGCACCTGAGTCCTCATGGCTGTTTCAACCCCAAGTAATGGATTTTTTATGGACGCTCCCACCTTTTTAGAATTGAAAACATAAACCGCAAAAAAATAATCCAAACCAAACGGTGACCATAGCAAGACACTGAATGAGACAAAAACGTGGAATGCCCCTGATTCTAAAAAGATACTCCCACTGGATAAAAAGTGTGAAGCAATTTAGGTAATCTATCCTTTCCCCCTAGGAGAAATCGACTGGACAATAAGATTAAGAAAAAAGCTTCATAGTACATTAAGTTTCTCTCTCAGCTATGTGATTATGAAGAATGACATTGTATCAAGCTATTTAACTTGGTAATGATTAGCGAGCCACTGTAAGGTGTTCGATACAATGTTTCTACACAGCTGCCAGTGCGACTTAATTTATCACCCTCTATTCTTTAGACCTTCAACTGCGTGGTTGATCTCTTAAAAATGTAGTAGCTTAGTTCTAGGAAAGTGCAGTTCTGTAGATATTTTCTCTGAGGGGTAATCGGTGAAATTGTGTCCCTTGTAAATGATTTACAAACTGAAAAAAAAGACAAAAAAAAACATCCTGTATACATATTGTATTGCTGTTTCCTCCTCTTTTTTTGTAAAATAATAGTTATTTAGTGTTAAAGGGCTTATAAAAGCATGGTGTGTAACTGTGGATATTGTCAGCTGTTTTATTCTGAAAAGCCTGTGTAGTTGTGTTCATTGATTATGCCCCCCAAACGTCCACTTAAGTACATCTATAAATAGCTGCGCATACTCTATGTACACTGCACAACCAGAGCTGCAAAACAGTCCAGGAGCTTTTTAATGTTTGTGGATTCTTTTTAATTTTTTTTTTTAGATGATCTAAGTAAGTCATTTTGGTGTCATTTTTTTAACTTTTTAACAATATACTTCTCTGACTGTGTAGGCATAACAATGAGTTTTAAGGTGCTCAGTCACATGCTGGTGAATTGGCAGTCATTTCCATCTAGAGATTTGTTCACTATATTGATTTTAAGCTTATGTAAGCCCTTTAATATTTTCCTCTTTGTTGATGCTAAATAAACATTTTGAAAGAAAACACTTGTGTCAAAGAGAATAATTATGAACTCATTAAAAAGCGTTATAATTTAAACTAAAAAAAAACAGCAACACGCGTGCAATATTTACAACCACACGCAAGCCTTTTAATGTAGTAAGCCGCAGTGATTATCAGCGTAAAGTCAAATATCGGCATAGGCAAGATGAACTTCCAAAAAAATACATACAAATAGTGGATACAGCTGTTTGTGACCTAGCAGATGACCTTGGTGATCGGATAACAACAGTTTCCTATTTGTATTCGAACTCCGTGCGCTGCTTTTCGTAGGAAATCTCTCCGACTGAGATTTAGGGGATTTAGCGATAACGGCATCGGCGCTCTTGAAAATCTATCCGCTCTGTTTGCTCACATAATTCGCTGGGAAGCAAGCGCTGATCGCGTCAAGCATCATCAGTAAACACACATTAACTTTCTGGGTGTTTACCCTTACAGAAATGGCTCATAGGACCGCATCAAACAGAAAAAGAAAGAAAGACTCCTTGACCTCCCACAGGGGTCAGGTGTGTGGTTAAGGGGAGGAGGTGGAGGGTGTTGGTGGGGGAGGGGGGGTTCTCTCTCTCTCTCTCTCTCTCTCTCTCTCTCTTTCCCTCTCTCTTCTTGTTTTGCTCTTTCTGTTCTCCTCTGGTCATGTGACCCCTTTCCCAGTCATATAAAGAGCCTGCCTCTGCCCCGTCCATTAAAGAGACTCTAAATGACCCCCAGCTGACCTCCGCAGAGAGAGGGATGGCAGTAGCTGTTTAAAAAGACCTCCGTTCCACAAGGTAAACAAACTGACCCAGTTTAACCTCTCCCCTAATGTAGCTGCTCATAAACCCTCTCTAAACTTCAGTGTAATATGTTTTGCTGTCTCTGTTGAGTGCGTAATCCAGCTGCAAAGCTGGGAATAATTAGATGTATGTAACCAAAAAAAGAAAAGAAAAAAAAACCTGTAAAAAAGTTTGATAAATAGCAGGAATATTTCAACTAACTGTGTAGTGAAATAATTTTATCATAAGACTTTGATAAAAATATGTCCTCTGTTACAATAATTGAACCATAAAATATTATGTGTCTTGGCATTTCTTTTCATGTTATTTGTTGTTACATGTGTTTATGACGTGAACTTAAATAGTCACACTGTTTTATATATTTCCTTCTAGGTCGAAGTATTGGCTGCACAGGGGCGTCCATCCATTTATTCCACTGGTGTTGAAGGTATGTTGTTTGCTGCATCATGCGTATGCTGTCAGTGATGATATTGTTCATGTAAACTTGTCGTGCTATGTTCAAAATTGGATCTGGTGGTGGGCATTCTTGAAAGCATTGAAAGAGAACAGGCAACAATGTATAACAGTAGTATAGATGTGAAATCATGCGTCGATACAATGTGGCGTACATAGTTATATAAGGTTTATGGGTTTTAACATGTAAACTTAATGTACAGGTCTACATCAAAAATATAAAGTACTTAAAGGCTGTATCTGACAATTTTCAGTTACACTTAAAAGGCTTTCAAGAAGTATGCAGACATGTCATGTGATTTATGTTCAAATGATACATGACAACATAATAATACACTCAATCTCAAACAGGGTAAAGCTAAAGTTTTTTCTTATTTATTTAAAATCTTGACGTGTTACCAAAAAGAAAAGGATTTGCATGAAATTCAGGCTTTAATAATATTGATCCAAACAATCAGCTGATGCTCAAAACTATTTTGAACATAATTCAAAACATCCATCCATCCATTCGCTTCCGCTTATCCTTTCCAGGGTCGCAGGGGGCGCTGGAGCCTATCCCAGCTGTCATAGGGCGAGAGGCGGGGTACACCCTGGACAGGTCGCCAGTCTGTCGCAGGGCCAACACACAGGGACAGACAACCATTCACGCCTAGTGACAATTTGGATTATCCAATTAACCTATCCCCTCAAGCTGCATGTCTTTGGACGGTGGGAGGAAGCCGGAGTACCCGGAGGGAACCCACGCAAACACGGGGAGAACATGCAAACTCCACACAGAAAGACCCCGGTCCGATGGTGGAATTGAACTCAGGACCTTCTTGCTGTGCGGCAACAGTGCTAACCACTGTGCCACCGTGCTGCCAATTCAAAACAGATTCTTAAAAAACAGAAAAATAAAATATAATCCAATTTATTTTAAACAATCTATAAACAAATTCAAATGATTAGGTTGGGTCACATCCTGGTAATCCTATGAGCATAAGGCTAAGGCTTCAGACTGCTTTTAACCTTTTTGCTACGTATGATCATCAGTGAGAGCAGATATCTCAGATAGGGTCATCTTTGGCACCGAGTCTGGTTAAAAGAACAAGTCCCACTCACCTGCTGCCTTAACCTGTAAGCGAGGGCCAACCAATCAGGAGAAAGTTAGTTCAAACGAAGGTTGTACTTAAAGCTAAAAGGGAACCATGAGGGGTTATTATGCAAAGCTTCTCTATTAGAGTCCAAGTGTGAAAATATGGAACTGAAAAAAGCATAATTGGTCAATTTTAAAGATCACATGTACTGAGCTCAACCATCCAATATGAGCATCTTTTAATTGGGTTGGCTGAGGGCTAGTTACAGTCGAACAACACTAATCCTCGCAGATGAAAATGTTTTCCTGTCAGAGGAATTCTCACATGATGGTCTAACCTGTTTGAATGTCAAGTTAAAAACCCCTAAAATGAAATATTCTGCAGAGGACACAATGTTATCATGGCACATCAAATATTAACGTGACTTTGAGGCAGCGCAATGTTGTTGTCATAATGGATCTTTAGAAGTAAAGCTGTTTTTCCAGAGATTGTGAAATTCTAACAATTGCCTCTAGAAAGCTCAACCCTCAGCAGCTCCCCTGTTATGCCCTTCCACAATCTTCTAGAGGGGATTCAAGTCCCACCGGGTTATCTGCCAGAAGGTAGAGCAGGTTGTTCACCAATCAGCCGGCTTCTCTAGTCCACAGGTTGAGGTGTCCTTGAGCAAGACATTGAACCCTCAACCGGCCCCTGACACCTCCCAGTTTTTTTGCAATGCCTATCCATAGCTCACCCACACAATTAATCTATAGAACATCCCGTGTTGTTTGTGAAGGCTTTTCACCTCTTTGGAACATCCAAATGGAAAATCATTTACAGCTGTAATGCCAACATGTATAAAACCTCATTTGAAATGTAACATGGTCTCCTTTCTGAAAATCTGCCTGTTTAGTAAAAACAAACCCTAATACTTGGTTGCCTAGATTCGCCAGCAACAAATGAATGTTGTGCAGTCCAAACAAAGCATTGTTTTTGCCTGTATTTGTTTTGTTTTTTGTTAATCGTCATATTGTTCTCTCTTCTTTATTTCCTTGATAGACTCGATGAATCATTTCCTTCCAAACATTCAGGCCCACACAGATTCAAACCCACTCCTGATGGAGGGAAAGAAACAAGCTACGGACTCTGTCCTTCGGACGAATCGCAGACGTCTAGATTTTCACAGTCTGGGCCGAGGTGAATCCTGTGGGGGAGGGGGTGGAGTGGTGACCTGTTGAAATGCACAAAAAGGAGGGGAAAGATCGTGCGTGTATCACACATCTTCAGAAAGGAGGGATGGGAGGAAATCCGTGAGGCAAATGGAGTTCCTTATCCTCTGGGACGGTCTGTCGGGGGATATTTCCTTCAGAGCTTCACCGGCTGCGTATACATTTTACATATAGCAAGAGTGCTCTGAACTGAGTGTGAACCTCACTTCCATGGTTCCCGATTCAAACTGTTGTCAGACTGGATATGTCTACCTCTTGCGTTAGATCCTGAATGCCAGCTAAGGATGAGTAAATAAATAATGCAACATGCTAAGGAAAAGGCATAATTCTAGCAGAGACACGTCTATTCTCACCCTGTTGTGCTCATTAACCTCTATCAAATCAGCTCCAATGAATAAATAATTCACCAAGTGCCTTATTGTTGCATTGTTTTGACACTTTTAGATGTTTAGTCCCATTACCCGAGTTAACATATATGCCAACGCTGGAAGGAAAGAGAGCTACTTTTTTTCTTTTATGTTGTTTTTCTGCTTCTTTGTATGCAATACAAGCATGCAGGAAAACACCACCCATCCTCATATACAAGAGCACAGTCTATTCCAGATGTACTGCTTAATCAGAAACGACTTCAGTGGATATTACAATTCCAAAATAGCTTTCTCTCCGGTGGAGAGCTTCATTCTGTCTTGTGCATAAGTCCAGATAGGCTGATCCTTATTCCTCACAGCTGTATGTCCTCAGTGGCAGACAATAGTTTTCCATTAGAGGAAGTGATTCTCGCTGGAGCCTCAGGCCAAGCGTCAGACAATGGCACAGCGACCTAAAGCTCACGTCTCAGGCTCCCGGAGTCAACTCTCATCACCTCCAGAGGCTGATTTCCACTCTGCAGTGGCTTAAAGGGACAGGCTTATCTGAAGTGAGCTTGTCCAAGTTAATAAAGTTAAAAGCAACTTATTTGATTAGGAATGCATACAAAGGAGGATGCAGTCATCTATCACTGGCAGACGAGTCAATTTCAGCGCTAGATCGATGGTGAGCAGACCAGCAAAATTAGAAAGTGCTAAAAGGCTGTGAAAACCATTTTTTTTTTTCAGTTAGCTTCTTACTGTGAGGTATGTGGTCCTACTGAACCCGCTGTGCCCTGTTTCAAGGTTAAACTGAATTAGTTTTTGAATAAGGGTTGTTTTTTTTGTATTTGTTTTTCCCTTTCAAACAGACAAACAGGTAGACTGGGCTTAAAATATATTTGAATCAAAGCAAGTCTTGTTGTGTGTTTGTTAGCGTTATTGTCAAAGTGACTGTGAAAAAGCATGTGACTGGGTGAATGACCTGCTCTTCTAGCACATGTAAAGCTCATACTGTATAACCTTTTGTTACATTTATCCTGGGATGTATGAGTGGGACTGTTTCTTGACCACATATCGGAGCGTCTTGGATCATCTTCTGACTGAGTTCCCCTTGAAAAATGTTGGTAGGGGGATTTTGCTGCACTTATTTATTTTAATATGTCAAATTGAGCTCGATCTGGCTCCTTATTTGTTTTATCTTAAGCTCCATGTTTTTCATGTAAAGAGACTTGCACAGAACAGGTTCAAGCTGAAGACCCACTTGCAGCAGTGGCAGCCGTGCTAACAACTCAGACTTTTTTAATACTCATACAAATAATCTTTAAGAATATTAAAAAGTATTTATGCTATCAAGCCTGTGTGTGCTTTTTAATTGGTTTTGGAAAGAAGTTTCCACACATAACAGATTTAATTACATTTATTTAAAAGGGGGGAGAAAACCTATAGCCTCTAGCTCTTCCTTTAGTGTTATCTTGCCTATATGTTGCACTTATTGGTTGACTGTTTGTTACATCCCCACATAAAAGCTAGGCGATGAGGGTGGGGGGCAGTAACAGTTGGATCCGGGTGAAATGAAAAGAACGCCAGGCAGATGGTATGTAACACAAAATCAGTCTTTATTATAATCAATTAACTCAATAATCATATAAATGGTAACAACAGAAAGAGACAGCACCGCTGCTTTAATGATAACTCCGACAGGTCAACCCAAAGTGAATGGTGACCACTTCAACAAAGAAAACAACTATAAGGCTTCAACAGAAAAAGACAGCAACGCTGCTATTAACGACAACCAGGCAGGCCAAGCAAAGTAATGGAGGCCGCCGTCACTCAAGCAAAAACACTGCCCAGTTGAGCTACTCACAAAGAGCCACGCACGGTGGGGCTGGTCACACTCACACACAGCAGGCCTTTCCACACCTAGGCTGGAAACACACACTGACCAGCACAGAGGAAAACCACCAGAAACCTCTCCCACTGCTCCTACCACTCCACACCGTAGGCAGGACAATCACACACATAACATGCAAAGCGGAGACACCAGAGAAAGCCACCCTCCCACATCCAGTCCATCCCCAGCTTATATAACCTCAGAGAGGTGATTGCTGACTGGGCCCAGGTGGTAAACGAGGCCAGTGAGCAGCAGCTGTGTCCTGGGGAGAGAGAAGAAGCGAGAGAGAGACAGAGGGGTGGAGCAAGAAAGGAGGAGGTGGAGAAAAACACCACGCCCACACAGGGGCAGTTTCAGGAGGCCCAGCTAGGGCCGTAACACCCCCTCCCATAAATACAAACCAGTGGTTTTTCACAGAACGTCCTACCCAGCTTTTAAACACATCACCTACCATGCACCACAATAACGGTTAGGCATACCCTGCCAAATCTGCCAAGACCTTTTTGATGGGTCGAAAACACTGAATGGGGTTGGCTCAAGTCCCCCAAAATAGTGTCCCAAGCGACAGCCAGATGTTTTTTGAGCCATCACACAAGGAGAACCCAGCGGATAGCTAGAAGGCCTTACTGAAACACCTTTCAGACGCTTCTTTGCTAGGTCATGGTGACAGGTATGCTGGTTAGCCAGAGGTGCAGGTTTGAATGTTTGTGTCGTACACAAGGTGTCACACTGCAGGTCATCTGGACCTGACAGATTGCCAACAGGTGGCCTCTCATACTTAGGTGACCTCTGACATTGGCCAAATGGCACCACTGAGCCATTACGCTCCAATTGTGGCCTAGGACTAGCAACTTTGTCTGTCTGCGAACCACGGTTCACTGTTTTGACAGCAGATAGTTTTTGCTTTGATTTGGCTTTCAGACAGCGAGCAATCAGGTGGCCAGGTTTGTGGCAGAAAAAACAGCTTTGTTTTGGCTCTTGCCACCATGCCTGTATTAGCATTGTTAGCTGGCACAATCCTAGCCCTCGAGACTGACCGTTTCTGTTTGTAGGCCCCACAATTAGCTATTAAATGGCCAGACTTGAAACAGAAAAAACACTACGGTCTGACCTGGGACGAGGCACAGGCACCTCCCCCCTTGTGCCTTGCTCACCACTAGCACCGCTAGCCTTCGCTAGTGTGTCGTGTCGCTCTTGCTTAATGATACTGGCTTTATGGACAAGTGCGAACTCGTCAGCCAGTGTCGCGGCCTGCTGCAAAGTGGAGACTTTCTGTTCATTCAGATATACTGTCATCCGCTCGGAGATGCAGTTTTTAAATTCCTCAATGAGAATTAACTCCCGTACTGAATCTAGGTCTGCAGCTTTACAGGCCATACACCACCGGTCAAAGAGGACACTTTTTTCCCCTTGCAAAATCCAGGAACGAATGACCCTGCACCTTTTTCAACCCCCGAAATCGCTGCCTATAAGCCTCGGGGACTAGTTCGTAGGCTAACAGGATAGCACTTTTTAGTCTGTCGTAATCCAAACTGCACTCAGTGGACAACGAGGAACAAACCTCCTGTGCCTTGCCCACCAGCTTGCACTGCAGCAGGATGGCCCACGCATCCCGCGGCCAACGCAAGGCTGTTGCTATCCGCTCAAATGATTCAAAATAAATCTCTACCTCAATGTCACGAAACACAGGGACCAGACGACTATTCCTGCCTACATCAAACTGTGCCTCGGTCTGTGACAGCGAGGCCACCACAGGAGGGGAGGAGGCCTGCTGGAGTTCCAGCTGTCGCAGCTTGACCTTCGTCTCCGCCTCCACCTTCTTTAGCTCGACCTCCCTAGCCAGTTCCGCGTCCAAACGCCTAAGCTCTATTTCCCTTTTCAGCTGGAACTCTCTCTCGAGCTGCTCCTTTTCCAGCTGGAGACGAGCCAGACGGACTTTGAGCCTAGCATCCTGCTTAGAACCCTCTGATGACTGGGTGGAGAGTGGATCAAAACGGGGCAGCGTCATTGGCCCGCCCTCGGGCAGCCCCTGGCCCACGGGTGTAGACACCGACGGTTCTACGCCCTGGCTTGGAACATGAGGCGCGGCACTTGGTCCAGCCGGACCGGGCGTGCTCGGGGGTTCTTGCATCACAACCACCCCCTTCTCCAACAACCCGGACACCAGAGCGGCTTTCAGCTCTGCTTTGCGGAGACACTGACCCCGTAACATGTTGCCACCTCATGTAGATCCCTCTTCCTAAAAACATCTAGCAGGGCAAGCGACGGCTCTGCCGTAAACCCAGAAATATCAAAAGTGGCCATGAAAACTCAAAACGGCCTGCAAAACACAAGATAACCACACAAGGGCCACACAACACCTTCACTTCACTACACAACCAAAAAACAGGCGAAAGAAAATGTGTTGTGTCAAGTCAACCAACCACTGACTAGAATTTTACCCGCACTCCCCCCAGTCCTGCCTACTCAGATCTAGCCTCACCTAGCTTCTGGAGCGTACCAGGCTCGAGGCCACTTTAAAGGCAAATCATCAAGTGCCGAAGGCACCGAAAAGCCTACCCCCAACAGAGAATTAATCCCCACCCGGGTTTGCTCTGAAAATAACAAAGGCAAAACAAAAAACGAGTGTCCGAAGGAAGAGCAAACGCTCAGCTAGACACTCCCCTGTTCTAGCCAGGGAGAGCAGCAGCAGTCAAATAACCCTCACACAACACACAAACACCTGTTCACAATCGTAATTAGCTCAACTTCTTTCATTCCGATACCGGACGAGCCCCCACTTTGTTACATCCCCACATAAAAGCTAGGCGATGAGGGTGGGGGGCAGTAACAGTTGGATCCAGGTGAAATGAAAAGAACACCAGGCAGATGGTATGTAACACAAAATCAGTCTTTATTATAATCAATTAACTCAATAATCATATAAATGGTAACAACAGAAAGAGACAGCACCGCTGCTTTAATGATAACTCCGACAGGTCAACCCAAAGTGAATGGTGACCACTTCAACAAAGAAAACAACTATAAGGCTTCAACAGAAAAAGACAGCAACGCTGCTATTAACGACAACCAGGCAGGCCAAGCAAAGTAATGGAGGTCGCCGTCACTCAAGCAAAAACACTGCCCAGTTGAGCTACTCACAAAGAGCCACGCACGGTGGGGCTGGTCACACTCACACACAGCAGGCCTTTCCACACCTAGGCTGGAAACACACACTGACCAGCACAGAGGAAAACCACCAGAAACCTCTCCCACTGCTCCTACCACTCCACACTGTAGGCAGGACAATCACACACATAACATGCAAAGCGGAGACACCAGAGAAAGCCACCCTCCCACATCCAGTCCATCCCCAGCTTATATAACCTCAGAGAGGCGATTGCTGACTGGGCCCAGGTGGTAAACGAGGCCAATGAGCAGCAGCTGTGTCCTGGGGAGAGAGAAGAAGCGAGAGAGAGACAGAGGGGTGGAGCAAGAAAGGAGGAGGTGGAGAAAAACACCACGCCCACACAGGGGCAGTTTCAGGAGGCCCAGCTAGGGCCGTAACACTGTTACACATATGCGACTATAATAATGGTTCATTACATCTGTTGTAGCTGAAAACATAAAAAGCATGGGCTTTTTGATTTCATGAAGTGTGCTAACCCACTAGTATTTGCCTTAATCATGTTCAGGATCTAAAGCGGCTGCCTCTAGCTGTTTGTTCTGTAATTAACTGGAGGGCTCTTAATCTTACTGAGATTAAAACACCCTGATCAATGTTGAAGTGTCCCCGTGTCTCCTGAAGTGAACACTAATGTGACCAGAGGTCACTGTGTGTCACTTACTAAATGGAGGCTTAGATTGAGTGTGATCGATCTCCAAAGGACTTCAAGTCAACGGCAGCAAATAATAGCAATGAAAACAAGGAATGCTTTGCCAAGAGATCTTTTTTTATTTTTTAAAATTTGTTTTAAAAACAGAACAGAACTTTCCATTATTCATCTAAGAGCATGAAGTGAAAAAAGCAAATGATATCAAAATTAAGACACATAAAGAAACATGCTTAAAAGAAAGAAGAAAAAGAAAAATTGATAGAAAAAGCCAAAGAAAAACAGGGAATATAAGTGAAAGCATAAAACCCCAACTGTGAAGTCAAATCTCATATTTATTGTGCTACATCTGTGCAGTCAAAGCAGAGTCTTTACCATAAAACAACCTTGACTGACACAGGAGGGGAAAGAGTTTGGAGTCAGGGGCTGCTTTGTGTAGTGCCATTAACCTTACAATGTTAATTGTGCAGCACAGGTGGAAAAAAAATGTCAGTACATGACTGTACTGAGGATATGGCGTTATGGTACTGTAGCACTGGTGTAACACAAGTAGTGGGCATGAAAGACCTGTTAGTGCTCCTTCGTGCCTTCTTTGCAGGTAGTATAGGCAGTATAGTTACCTTTAACCACAGTACAAGGAGGGAAAATATGGGCCAGACAGGTTCTAGATTCGTAGAAGCCAAGGGTGTCTGACAGAGGACTTGTACACCACAGTTATGGAAAACGAAATAGCATTTATTAACAATAAAAGTTCAGTAGGTTGTACACAATTAAACCAAAGTAGAGCGAGCTTTTTGAAAATAAAATAAACTCACAAATAATAGACCCAATGTTGTATTGTCCTTGTGTCCTTTTTTTAAAGTCAGTTTCAGTCTGTCAATGTTCAATCATCACTCTGTGTGTTCGTAACCAGTCAGGTTACAATCTCCCAGTTCATCCAGCTCTTTGGGCTGGGGGTCCCCATCCAGTACTGGAAAAGGGATCCTTGATTCTTTTCAGGTCCTCAAAACCAACCCAATTGAAATAAGCACAGAAAAAAAAAAACATGACCCGGGGACCAGGTCAGAACACAGTAGTTCAACCATTGAGCTCTGATGTCTATAGCTTATTACTACTAATTGCTACTACTGTTTGTAGATTTCTCTCAAAATATTCTAAGTTGCACAAGTTAATTCCAATTTTCAAAGTGCATAGAAAACACATTTTAAACAACAAAACACAGCACATAGACTGTTATTAAGAAAATGGGACAGGGCATAGCTTTGGCTATGAAATACTCCTTTCACATTACTAAAGCTATGAAAGACGTCATTAATGCACTAGTATTATCTCGTCTAGAGTATTGTTCAATCATTTGGTCAGCAGCTAATAAGACAGATCTTAATAGACTTCAGTTAGTCCAGAATAAGGCGGCCAGATTAGTGTTTACGTGATCATACTACACATATCGATAAAATGCATCAACTTTTTTGGCTTCCTGTACAAGCTAAATTATACTACAGCTTACTTTTATTTATATAGTAATACTGTTAAACACACCTTTTTTTCTCCTCAGTTGCAGTATCCAGATGAAAAACGTAATCATACTACACGATTTTCGACAAACCGCAATTGAGTAATTTCTCGAGTTAAAAGCAAGTTTTTGAAAAACTATTTAGAGCATTTTTTAAGTGGAATAAATTGCCTTATGCAATTAGAGAATTAGCTTCTATTCATAATTGCAAAAAAACAAACAAAAAAACAAAAACAAAAACCCCCCCACAAAAGCCTATTTAGGCAGCTTTTAGTTATTGTAAATATTGTAGGAGGGCAATGTGATTTGTAATGGAAATCTGTATTTTGCCTCAATGTTACTGATATTTATATGGTTATATTCTCACAATTGTAAACCCTCACTGTGGACGTAAGAGCTAAATTATGTGGATATTTTGCATCCACTTTATTGCGTAATATTTTTTATTTGATTGTATTTGATGGCTTGGGCCCCAGGAAGACTAGCAATCACTGTTGTGGAAGCTAATGGGGTTCCTTGTTAGCGGCAATTAGCACGCTATGCTAGTGCACATGCACTGACTGGGACTTAAGGTGAAGTACTCACAACCTTCGGAATTCACCGAAGTATGAGTATTTTCACCGAAAAGACTGCTACTATGCCGTTATCTTCTTCACCACACAAGTAATTGATCTTGTACCGTCTGCGTCTCTGACTTGTGGACACCAGGTGTTACGCTAAGGGGAGCCCTTCAAAAAACAAAAAAAAAAACTGACAGAGCAGGTACAGGGAACCAATGCAATAGATTATAACGGTAAAGTATTAAAAGATAATTTATTTAACAAAAAGACTTACACGCAATTAAAACACCCCTGGCCAGGGAGAACAAAGTTAAAAACATGAAAACAATACACTAGAAGTCCAATGGCCTCAGCCACAACATTAAAATCCACTAAAGTGCCAACGGGGGAAAAACGTCAGCTTCCTCGGCCTTCCTTGTCCGCCTCTTCGCTCCGGTGCTAACTGAAAAAAGAGAGGGAGCAGCGACAGTCACTGTTTTATGTCACCGGAGTTCCTTCTCACAAGGAATTACTCGGCACTTACCCCGGATGGGCAGAGCTCTCAACTCTGCCCGCCGCTTTGCTGTGTTTCGCACCCGTAGCTATGGTCTCGCCGTGGGACGAGATAGGGTGCCTTCCCGCTGCCTCTTAATCCCCTCCGTGGTCTCTTCTCGGCGTCGAGCTACTTCCCCTCCAGCACCAGCACAGTCCTCTCTTCGTCCCCGAGCACTTTGCCGCGGTCTCCTCTCGTCGCCGTCCTGCTGCCCCTCCGTCTGTTCACCTTCGCCGCGCGCCTCGCCAGGCCGCCTATATCCACGCTTCCATGCCGCTCTCCACGGACGCCGCAGACCACCAGCTGCCGCATCATATAGCTGCCTCTCATGTTCTGTCCTTTCTTTCATCCCGCCAGGCCCTCTTATTGGCCTACAGCAGGGGTGTCAAACTCAAATACACAGTGGGCCAAAATTCAAAACTGGAACAAAGTCGCGGGCTAACGTTAATATTTATTGAAATATATTTATTCCTCCAGATATAAGAATGAATCTTTTCTTATGGACTCAAACACATTTTGCTGAAAAACTGAATATGGAACAAGCAAAGCTTAATACTAAACAATATATATATTAGCTGTATAATACCAGTAGGCCAGCTCTAATAGTAATTTGGTATGGCTTCGCGGGCCAAATTTGGCCCGCAGGCCAGAGTTTGACACCTATGGCCTACAGTGTCCGAAAGGCGAACCCTGATTGGTCATTCTCGCAGTCCTGACCTCTCAGGTGGGTCAGCTTAGTAAGTCAGGAAGGGGCGGAGTCTCTCCGAGACAAGTAAACAAATATATACAATAAAACATGCAATAAAACCATAAGAATAAAACACTGTACATTGTTAAAAGATTAAAAATAATAAAACACAGCAACCCATGCAAGATGAAAAACACTCAGTTTAAATTGTCCATTCCACCCTGTAACAACTGTACAGTCAACACCTTTAGCACCAGGTCATAAACTTAAAGGTCTTTAATACTATTAAGCTGGGCATCTTAACACATGAGTCTATGTGGACTGACCCACTTTTTGGAGCCAGCCTCCATTAGATGAACTGCAGTTTTTGACACTTGTATTTATTTAAATGTTCCAAATGTTCTGAAGGCTGTCAGTTGCTTCTTGCTGCTTGGTTACAAAGAGATGCATGACTCGGCTTTAGGTCAGGCTGGACTTTGATAAACTGGTGGAAACCCTAGAAAGGTGGGTACAAGGAACACACATAGACATAGACATACGTATAGATACATTTAAATATAATGTACATGTAATTGTGCCTTTTGTACATTATGTTTGTCATTTCAAATGTGCTGTCACACATTGCATGTAACTAAATACACGAACAAGTGGAATTGTAGATATATTCACAGGAAATTTAAGTTTTCCTCTCGCTGGTATAAAAAAAGCATGATGAACATTTTTTTTGCTCTGTGCCATGATTATAAACTTTGAAGTCAGTTAGCTGGAAAACAAATCAAAGAGGCAATTGCACTGTCCCGACTACTGAGGACTGACACTCTTTAATGAAGTCGGAACTATATATAGTCATAACGGAGTGGGGCGGTGTTGTGGGGGTGTGGAGGTGCTCGTGATGAGTTTTGGCAGTTGGCATGTTTTTCTAACTTCAAAACCTCACCACTGCAGGGATATTATTTACCTTGATATGCCCTTGAAATAATAGTTACAGATCAAATACGTTTGTGTAGCAAAGGCTGTCTCAGTCTCCATCCTTTTAAATATTGTATGTTCCCCTTCACTGCTGCTCCCTTGGATACATCTCTCTCCTCATGTAAATGCTGCTGTTCTTTATTCTTTCAGCTTTTTTCTCCCTTCTCTCTCTCTCTCTCTGCTTCCATCCTTCAGGCCGTTCCACTTTGAAGTTGTGTCTCGGCTGTGTGAAATTTGAGATTAAAGTCCATATGTTTATGCCCCTCCCCCATCAATACTTACAGAGATATAAACAAAAAGAGAAAAAAAGGAGTTGTTGTTTTTAACAGGTCAAAGTCAGCCATATTATTATTACCGTGTGCTAGCTACGTGAGCACTTTCAGCCTCACCTGACGCAATTTCTATTTATTTATCAGATGTGAACACAAACACACTGCATCTGCGACCTCAAAGTTCCTTTTTTAATGACCCCCTGCAGATTTTAACTAAAATGTTCACAGCTAGGGGCTGAATTTTACTAGTGGGTGTGATTTCTTTTTCAGCCTACCCCAATTTTTCAAAAAAATGCATTGCCTTTTCACAGGCTGCCATTACAAACACAAAAAGGAATTACACAAAAGTGTTATAATTTTAAATGATATCTCTTCAACCCATAAGTATTTTGAAAATTACTTCATAGCAGGGGTTTTTTCAAATAGCTTTGGACATTTTCAACATGGGAATTGTAGATTAGTGTCTGTAAAGATGTGTCTAAGCTGTGTTGTGTGTATGTAGGGGTTAGAGTGAATCAGAAGGATCTGGAACGGTGTTCTGGCACCTTAACCTTCAAGTGCTGCAGCTTGGCAATTTCTCTAGCCTAGGGTTTGGATACACTTTCTTAGTTACAAGAAAATTACATCCCATCTATCGCTTACATCCTCAATACTGTGTCGACCCTGTGACGTGCTACTCATCAGAGGTGACCATAAATTGATTAGCTTTTTTTTTTTTGTAAATTCCATTGAATTTCAAACACAGCTTTTCAAAACAGCTCAGCAAATGTGATCAAATACTTAACTGGTAACTATGCAACTTTTTTATGTGCAGTTTGTGTCTGGGAGCTAAATGCACAGTAGATGTATTTCCCAAGGAAAGAAAAACAACAGTTTGTATCAGAGAGAGAAAGAGTGAGGTAATGTCATTATTCATGCTACTGAAGTTCATTTTTTTATTTTAATAACTTGTAGTATTCAAAGGTTGCATGAAAATACTAACCATTTTACCACAGGCTAAACTGGTTAGTTAGCAGTACTGTGATGGAGTTTACAGTGACTCTGTGTTGAACTGGAGGGCAGTCTGTGGTGTTACATTAATGGCAGTAGACATGAATTTAAATGTAATTAGCTGATGCTGGTTAATTAGCAATTTCCTGCTTTTGTACCTCCTTTATGTGAACCGAGGGAGGTACCCGTTTCAATAGGACTGAGCCGTAGGCATACAGCCAGTTCACAAGGTTTAACACTAATACAAAACAAAATCTTTCTAAACAGCCAAGACAATTTATTTTATTTAATCTACATTTAATACATTTTAAACTATAAAATTGTACGATTGTAAGTGGAAGACAGGATAAGCACTGCAGGGAATCTATAAAAAAAATCAACAACATGTGTCACACGTTAAAGACATGGCAATCTACACTTCACCCCAACTGGGCAAAGATGTATGAACATAAATCCGTCACCGCCGACGCTCACCACGGTACATGAAAAAGCAGGGAGGAAAGATCAGTTTCCATGTAGCGCCTTCACAGTCTGCAATGATAACAGATGATGAAACCACAAATTACAATAGAGCCACCAGCGTATCAGGACCTCGGCCCAACAGCAAGAAATCCACTGCGGCAAAGCAGCAGCTTGGCAATCTGTAAAATAAAACAGGACATCACGGAACAATTTACCTATCACAATTTATCCCTCCCACTTTGCTTCATATCTGTTTTTCAGTTACCCATCTCCAGGTTAGGGTCACACCCTAATAAGTATCAGCCAGAGGTGGCGGAGTCCACTACAAGTTTCTCTACAGGCATTAAATGATGTTTTTTCCTACAGGGGTACAAATAACTTTAAAACTTTACCAAAACTCAAGCAAAAGGTTTCCTGTGACCTACCACTCCAATAGAAGACTACGCAACCCACATCAAGCTGTCATAGAAAAGTTAAAAAGCTAACTAATCGACTAATCAGTGTTGCCAACTCCTCAGTAAGGAAAATCGCTATTGGCCGTCCTAAAAGTCGCTAGAAGTTGCTAAATGATGTCATTGTCTAATTTGCATAATATCATGGGATATTGCACAGTGGCAGGAATGAGCAGCAGTACAAACTGAACAGTACAAAAGTTTTTTAGTGGCTGTTGTTACAGTATTGCACTTTTTAAAATATAAATATCAGTAAAGTGGAGTGACCAGTGCAGATTAAACAGAGTACTTGTGAAGCTGCAGGGTAGCTTCTGAGTGCGTCCTGTGGACTGTGTTGTGTGTGTTTAAGTGTTGTGGTTGAGGTGTCGTATGGCTTGATGGTAGAAACTGTTTTTAAGTCTTGTAGTCCGAGCAGACAGACTCCTGTAACGTCTGCCAGATGGTAACAAGGAGAAGAGCTTATGTGCTGGGTAAGCTCTTCTTGTTACCATCAAATTTTTGAGATTTATTTGTAAACAAATATTTTTCCCAAGCTGTACTGCTACACCATATCTCTCACATGCCAAATCCCACTCGAATATAATAGTATATTTTCCTAATCAAGTTCATGTGAGGCTAAAGTTGCCTACTTTATAAACTGAAAAGATGATTATCAAGTTGCTCTTCCACTCTACTGTTCACTTTTCATTCCACTGAGGTAGGCCCAACTGTAAAGCAACAGCACTGTAGCAGAGCCGGAGATTAAAGCAATTGTTTATGCTTTGAGTGCATACAGGCAGGCGGGCTGTGAGGCAATACAAACAGACAGAATTAAATGACATAGAAATTGTGCTATCATACTGCAGTCACAATATGAATGGACTCACCATCATGAGGAAAAGTTAAAAGCCCACCATCTAAATAGTTTACCTTAACACAAATTTCCACTCATGAAACACTGACCTTCTGAATGACATTTGCCTCCTGTTAAGCGGAGTGTGTTTGGCATTTAAAAATGCCCTGATTCAGCCACTTCACCTTACCTCTGCCAAGAAACATGGTAAATAAAGGAAGGAAACAATCAATGTGCTGCCCTCTGATTTTCAAGGAAAAGCCTTGTGGTGCTTTCCAACGCTCTAATTGTACACATTTGGCTTGTGTGGTATTTTAGCCTCTGTAATCACGAAATTACAGTCCACGTATCCTTCATACCCACAGGGGCGCAACAACATCAGTGTAAATGGAATGGGCCCAGGGGCTGCTTTTTTTAAACTGTGGATATACAGGCCAGTGACAACATTACTATGTAAAGACACCTTAAACAAAAACATGCGCACAAAAAAAAATTCAAACAACTGTTTTTCTCAAAACCTTGTGTACTCAAAAGCACACAATGCTTTCATATAATAGAAACCACACACTACATAAAACAAAAGAAGAAAAACAGTCTTCAGGGAATGTGACGTGCAACATAAATTCCTCCATTAAAATCAGTTTTGTTTACACAAAGAGCCAGTGTACTCATTTCCTTGGACAGGAACAGTAACATAGCATCGTCAATGTCCTCTATCCTCAGTATGTGGAAGGTTTTAGGATGTCTTCAGTGGAAGCCTGGGAAACATGGTTTTCACTGCATTTGTAATCACACAAGCAGCAAACAAATTTAAATGAACCTCCATTGAATACATCTGCTTTCAGTCTTCATGTCAGCAGCAGCAGCATTTAATCATATAGTATGTCTGAAATTTTTTTAAAAAGGTAGAAAAGACCTGAATCCTTTCAACTGTGCATTAATTTAATAATATTTAATATGCTTATTTAACAATTTGCTACAAAGACAGGTGGCATTTATGTCCTTGGATCGTTTAGAGCAATCTTGATTTTTTTTAACAGCGTTTTACGCGTAGGGACAGAGGGGGGCATTCAATAACAAAACCCAAAAACTGGATCATCTATGAACTCAAGTTGAGGTAACGATGATGACTTGGTGAAATTAAGTAAAATAAATACATTAAATAAAACCCTGTTCTCCATCGGCTCAGTCTTGAAGGATCAAAAAACATAACTCACAGTGTGATGAAGCATTCAGAGGATGACACTGTTGATACAAATTTCTAATTTCTGTCTTTCAGAAATCAAAGCAGTGAAAGGCCAATACAGAACTTTTTCACTTTATCATAAATGTTTTTACTTTATTTTTAAAGTAGTCTGCATTGTGCCACAGTTAAATGTGGCACAATGCTTTTGTGCAAAATCCTGCACAAAAGAGTTTAGCAAATTTTGATTAAAAATACACATCTAAAAACATTTTATTCATTGTTATTTTTTTTTTTTTAAATAAAGGCCATTACAGGTTTATAGATCATGGAACCATTAATTAAATTTACCAGATAATGTTATTGTTTTTTTTTCATCATTTAATTTCACATGTTCATTGTGACATCATCATTACTCATCACATTCTATTAGGATTCCTTTGATCTTAAGTCCATAAATAGGTGTCCTTTGCTCTAAAGTCCATATAGTAACCCAAACCCTATGTCCATTCAGTTATAACCTCACTGAACAGGCAAACAGCTTATACGCTTGACTGTAATTTGAGACACTTTTTGTAGTGAACAAGGAACACAGTTAGTACTGTTGCAAGTAGTAGTAGATTTTAACTTTACTTAAATTACAAAAATGGCTGAGTCACCCTCCATTCCCAGTGATGTGATGGAAGAGAATGAAAACCTTCGCCAGCAAGTGAGGGAATTCAAAAATGAGAACGAAAACCTCCGACAAAATATTGAAGAGCTTCTCATACAACTCAAAAGCTCTGAAGATGAGAAAAATATAATTAGGCAATATAACAAAACTCTGGAACAGGAACTTACCAAAACGATAAATGATTGTCGGATGGAACTTACCAAAACGATAAATGATTGTTGGATGGAAATGAGACGAAATGAAGAGGTTCTGCAAGAAGAAATGCACCGTCAACAGGAAGAGTATGAAATGGAGAAGCTGGCATTGCAGCAAAAAGTTGAAAATCTCCAAACGGACAACCAGGTGTTCACAACGGAAAATGATGTTACAATACGGAGCATGGGTGGCCTGAACCAGACTTTTCAAAAGGAAAAAGATAAAATGAGACAACAAATCCAGGCTCACCAAAATGACATCCATGAGGCAAACACAACCCCGGAAACTTTCAAAGAATTTAAGGAACTGTTTGAGGCAATAAAGCAGGAAATTGAGTTTCTGAACAATCACAACCAAGACCTGAAACAAGACATTGAAGCAAAAAACATTGCTGTTCAGGAAGAAATTCAGGAGCTCAAATCTGTTTTGCAAGGACTCAAATCCGTTGAAACTGACAGTAACAGAATAAGGCAACAAAACAATGGTCTGAAACAGGAAGTCCAGGAGCTTACCAAAAAGTTGGCTGATTGTCAGAAGGAAATGAGACAAAATGAAGAGGGTCTGCATGAAAAAATGCGCCGTAAGCATGAAGAGTATGACATGGAGAAGCTGAAATTGGAGTTCATAGTTGAAGATCTTGAATCGAACAACCTGGCATTCAGATCAGAACATGATGCTACAATACGGAGCATGTGTGACCTGAAGCAGACATTTCAAAAGGAAAAAAATAAAATGAGACAGCAAATCCAGTCTCTCCAAAATGACATCCAAGAGGCAAACGCAACCCTAGAAACTTTCAAAGAATTTAAGGGCCTGTATGAGGAATTAAAGCAGGAAAATGAGTCTCTGAACAATCAAAACCAAGACCTGAAACAAGAAATTGAAGCAAAAAACATTGCTATTCAGGAAGAAGTTCAGGAGATCAAATCTGTTTTGCAAGGACTCAAATCCTTTGAAGAAGAGAGTAACAGAATAAAGCAACAAAACAACGCTCTGGAACAGGAAGTCCAGGAACTTACCAAAAAGTTGGCTGATTGTCAGAAGGAAATGAGACAAAATGAAGAGGCTCTGCAAGAAAAAATGCAAGCGCCTGATAAAGGTGAACCCCATCAAAGTAGTTTTGAGCTCACACCTAATTCCAATGAGTCAACTGAAAAGGAAGAGAGGATCAAAACAAGCAAAAATACAGACCTGGAGGAAAAAAATAAGGACATCCCTACAGAAAGTTCATCTCACATGGAAACTCCACAAGAGCAGACGCTTAAACCCAGGGACGTGGAGGAAAAGGATCAGCGGAGATGGATAACATGGCTTCAAGGTGCTGCCTTGCATTTTGCATTTTCTGACTACATCTATCCCCATTTCTGAAAGGCAGTTCGCAGTAAGGGGAGCATTTCTTCCCCACTTCCATCTTTCGACTTCCCATGTGTATACACTCCTACAATTCTTTCCCCTCAAGCCCCATAGACAGTATAGAACAGGGGTGTCCAACTCCAGTCCTCGAGAGCTACTATCCTGCAGCTTTTAGATGCATCCTTGTTCTGACACACCTGAATCAAATGAATGGCTTGTTATCAGGCCTTTGCAAAAACCAGATGTGATAAGCAGCAGTGGATCAAGAAAGAAAGCCGTTTTCCTATAGATTTCTATAGGTTTGCATCAGGCTAGCTGTTGCCATCTGGTAGACTTCAGACCGAATGTACGCTTAAGGTTCTTCTGTATTGGCTTCATGTTTCCAACGAACAAGCTATGTCCATGTTTTGTACCATCTATGCCCCAACCAGTCGCGGAAGATGGCTGCCCCTTCCTGAGCCTGGTTCTTCCCTAGGTTTCTTCCTGTTAAAAGGGAGTTTTTCCTTCCCGCTGTCGCCAAGTGCTTGCTCAGAGGGGATCGTTAGATTGTTGGGGTTTTCTTTTATATTGCAGGTTCTTTACCATGCAATATAAAGTTCCTTGAGGCCACTGGCTATGAGTTGGCCTAAATTAGCCAGTGGTCACATTACATACATAGCTATTTATCAACCATCATTTGCATTCTATATTCCAAATGGTTCAATCTGTTGATCTGGATGTAGCGTTTTCAGTGGCAGAAATGTTTCGTCAGTCATCCAAGTGACTGACGGAGAACGTTTCTCCCACTGAAAACGCTACGTCCACATGAACAGATTCAGCCTTTTGGGATTTACGTACCTGGATGACTGAGCATGCATCAGTGCATTCTGTATAATTTTTCCATCTTCTTTGTATGGTTGATTATAAGATTAATGGAGATTTTCTCCATTTTCTTGAACTGGGTTGGAAACTATTCTTAGCATGAGCTTTAATTAACATAATTTGCTGATAAAATAAAAAGAAAATGTGAAACGATTTAAAGCTTTGTACAGTTTGATTATTTGATTGTTAAGAAAAGGTTTGGAGAATATGCTACTTTAGTGAGACACTGTGTTCTTATCTGTATCTGTGGTTTTAAGTTTGCACCAAAGTTGTTTTGTACCCCACTTTAGTTGCATTTCTGTATTTCCTTTAAATTAACTTTAAATACTTTAATGTATCTGCTTTAAATTTAAAGCAAAGGGTATCTTGTATGCAGATATAGTCCAAGGAGTTTGCAAAGAAAAGCGTCTGGACTTCTTTAAGTTGCTTGAAGACGTTTCACCTCTCATCCGAGAAGCTTCTTCAGTTCTAAGGTCAAATGGCCGAGAGTCCCAGATTTAAACCCAGTGGGAGTATCCCCAAGGAGGGACAAAGGACCCCTGGTGATCCTCTAATCACATGCGCCAAGGTGTGAAAGTGGGTGTGGGACCTAATCAGCCAAGGTTTCGGGTGAGCTCATTGTGAAACCTGGCCCCACCTTGTCATGTGAATTCCTGAGGTTTCACACCTTGGCGCATGTGATTAGAGGATCACCAGGGGGTCCTTTGTCCGTCCTTGGGGGGATACTCCCACTGGGTTTAAATCTGGGACTCTCGGCCATTTGACCTTAGAACTGAAGAAGCTTCTCGGATGAGAGGTGAAACGTCTTCAAGCAACTTAAAGAAGTCCAGACGCTTTTCTTTGCAAACTCCTTTGACTACGATGACCTGGATGAGTGAGAACCTTCACAGACGTATGCAGATATACAGGGCCGTTGCTAGCCATTTGGGTGCCCTAAGCACAAATGCTTTATGGTGCCCCCCGCCACTTAAAAAAAAAAAAAAAAAAACATTAATACTTTTGAATTTCTCAGTGGAATTTGTTTAATTAAATAACAACAAACATGACAGTTAAACAAATAAATAAGGTTAAAGGAGGTTAAAAATACTGTTACAAATAAATACTCAGGCCCCTTTGGAAAATTAAAATCAGAGCTGACATTAAAAGGACCTCTCCGCACAATTTCAACACGATCAGCATCTACAATGTGAGCTGGCCAAAGAGCAGGATCGGTTGAAGGGGCACACATGTCTCCACAGTGTCACTTTCTGATAGTCTCTCAGTGACAGGACTCTCAGTGGTACTTGTGTATGGAACTGTACCTGAACTGGTGGTTGATGGTTCTTGTTCTTCTTGGCTAGGGATTGTTGCAGGGTCTACAATGGCTGGTGGTTGATGTCCAGGGATGGCACTACTACTGGATGGTTCATCCTGTCCTTGAGATCCTCCTTGAACATATTTAAGCATTGACCCTGCATACAAGAGAAAATATTCAGGGATTTTACAGAAATACAATTTTGAATCTACAGTAGGCCTCACGAAAAATTGCATTATAAGACTAATAAATTAAGTAAGTCACTGGTACATTTAAAAATTACTAACTATATTTTACATGTATAGATTTTCATAATGGCAAATGGCAATATAAACATGCTGTACATAATTTGATATAAATGCGCAAGTAGGAAATCTATATTACTGGAAGATATAGGTTTCATATTACACTGTAATATGAAACCTATATCTTATTTATGCCGCATAAATAAGATATGCGTCTTTATAGATATCCTGAAATGCAGCAACATACAAAGTAATCTTGTCTAATCTGATAATAATACTTGACTGCATCACTGACCTATCCCAAAGTTAAGGTTAATCAGTAGCATGCATGACGTTAGCCAGCTAGCAACCTGAGGAGGGAAATGCTAGTCTCACGATTGCTAACGTTATCTGAAAACCGTCAATTGAGTGACCATGATGAGTTGCTTTTAGTAGTCCATTCTATATTCATATCCACAACGTAAACAAACTACCCAACATCAATCATTTGCAACATTTGTTAACACAGTATGAACACTGCTAACAGGAGCTATCACAGAGTTGACGGACATGAGCGTGCAAGCAAGGGCTACAATAATGAACTTTTTATTGTTATTATTTAAACATTGCCTTACCGGCAAGCGACGCCTGAGTTTCATCACGCTTCCTCTTCTTCTTTCTTTTCTCCGCTCCCGACTCCTGTTGCCGTTTCGAGGCCATGTTCAAACAGGTGTTTACCAATACCGAATTGAGGCATTATAGAACAGACCACTGGGAGTGGGGGGGGGGGGGCACCAGGAGGAGACTGGAGACAGGGCACAAAGCAGATTCACCCCTTTTCTCGGGAAAATTGTTTTATGTTGCTTTTGTATTGTTTAACCATATTAATGCATATGATATTTATAGTATTAATATGGTTTACTTTTTTTTTTTTTTACGACCCTGATTTTTTTGGTGCCCTACGCAGTGTGCGTTATGTGCGTTTGCGGAGCTACGGCGCTGCAGATATACACTGTAAAAATAAAAACAAGTTAAAAAAAACGGTAAAACTCCAGCACCTGGGGTGTCAGAAAAATATTGCAAAATAACTTAAACTTACGATCACATAATTTTTTTCATCACTGTATTCTTTTGGGATAATAAATTAAAATACAGTTATTTTAGCTTTAAATTTACATGAAATATTGTGTATTTTAACAGATTCCGTATGTTTTAAGTACAGAATGATGAGATTTTGTGCTCATTTCAATGGCTTTTAATGAGACACAAAAATAATCAAAATTAAAATTAAACATGTAGATAGTCAACTTATGTTTTAATCAACATTTAGTTGTAAACAGGTACAGTTTAGGTGAATTGTGAAATGGTGCACAGGTACTCTAGCTCATGGCACATTCATAGGTGCAATTGCATGAAGCCTCAGGACCAATGCCTTCGTGCAAGGAGGAATGGAATGAACACTGTCGGTCCTTTAGTGGGATTTGTGCTCACATTCAAGCACATACAAATTTTCTGATTTTCCCCAGAGAATTCCAGAACTGGCTGGTCTGCCACCAATGAAGAGCATCTGTTGAATTAAATATAAAAAATCAAAACCTGAAAAATTACTAATGAGTGACTAAACATGTAATGATATACACCATCTCTGACTTGGACAGTTTAGCCATCAGTAGTAACGCCCCTAAGCAGCATTTAGGAAACCTGGTGGTAATGTCTTGTGTCTCCACCCGGGGAGAGCAGGGTAGATGTGCATTCACTTACAGGCTTGCTATACTACATATTTACACCTTTCAAATTTGTTCAGGAATTCTAGAATTATAACAGACTTGATAACACTGAGCCTATCTACAAAATACTGATATAGACACATGCTTGCAGCAAACCAAAAAAAAGGGAGAGGTTGTGCACATTGAACCAGCAAGACAGAAGACATAAAGTGATGCTTGCATGCTATGATTACTACTTGCTAGTGTTTCTAAACATCAAAGCACAAAATTATTATTCAGCTTGACTGCTAATATCTTTATCTAAAATGTAAAATTGAACTGAATTGAATTAAACATTAAAAAAATTAATTTAATTAATTAAAGCCAGCAAATCATGGAATTTCAAAACCTGATTTCAAAAACATTTTTTAATTTCAAATAAAAAACCCTGATTTTTCAAAACCTTTTTCAAAATACAATTAAAAAAAGAGAAATAGGGTAAATAGATTCAAAAATCAAAGATTTATTTCTGACATTTAAAATGGCGAGTCCACTCTTCATTTGAAAATTCAGTTCCTCAATGGATTTTCCTTTCCTTTTAGCTCATGGATTTGATATTACATTAGCAAAGTGATTAGCTTTGGGATTAACTACCGGATTAGCTAACAGATTAACTATTGGATTAGGTATGCCAAGAAGTGTGTGTGCTTGTACAAAGGTCATTGAGCCTCGGTATTTACACTGTGCCCAACATGGATATATGGATTATGAAGAAACTCTTGAGTGAATTAGAGAGCTGAACCTCTGAGTGTGCGCCTGTGGACTCCACTTAACCACCAGCTTTATTTACCACCAGCTTTAATTGCTAATGCTACCATCACCACACATAGACCCGCTCTGTTAACTTATGAAAATATTACGTCCCAACAGTACTAGCTAGCTAGCTACCAGTTTTTGAAAGCTAATGTGCTCTTCACAAACAAAGCTTGAAGCAGCTCAGACTATTAGAACCATCAACTGTAGAACAGCGGTCCCCAAACCCCAGGCCACGGACTGGTACCAGTTCGTGAATCATTTGGTACGCGAGAGTTGAGGCTCGGGTGTTAAAATTATTATTCAAAAATTATTCTTTTGGAAAACTTCCATACTAATCAAGGTATCTGTTCCTTGGCAGACCTTCACCCAATAAAAACCCATGAAAACCCATAAAACAAATAATCCAAAAAAATTATGAAACCTCATTGTGTAAGCATATTATTTTACACAAATAATGTTAAAATTACTCATGTGTATTATGGATAGATAAGTTTGCTCATCCAACTGGGAATAGGATACTTGTCAAATTGAGGCACAGGTTCAGGTACTGAAAACTCAGTGCAAAAATTGAATAAACCATATTTTTCTGGCACGAAAACAAAAGTATTCAGCACCAACATCAAACAGATTTTAACAAAGGTACCAACTGTTTTGGAATCTTAAGGCTCTTTTGCAATGTTGGAGCATCTTATTTTAGCCAGATCTTGTGCCAGACCAGGTCTGTAAAACCTGGAGACCCCTTGAAGATCTAAGATATAGAACCTGCCCTGTAGCTGATAAATCTGCATTGTCAATCCCCTCACCGCCTTTCCTTACTAATACATCTGGAAATTTCAAGCCACTTGTTTAGAAACGTACAATCTGAAGTTGGGAGCAGCAACACCCACTGGTTCTTCTTTGGTTTCTGCTGTGCTGTTCTCATAGCTTCCAAGGCTAACACTGCTATTTCCTCAAGGTTTGCCTCATCGTAACCACATACACACATATGACTTGGTTGATTTTCCCAATAGTCCTTCAACAAATTGGTGTAAGTGAATTCATGCAACCTTCCTTCCAGAAGTAAGTTGATGTTTGGCACACTGGGAAAATTTGGCCATATAAAAAGACTGGCAATCCTTTACAAAGTTTTTTGAAATGCCATGTGTCCTGCCAAGAGAACTGAGTGTCCCAGATTCATGACCCTCTTCTCCAAGCCTTTAAAATTTTCTTGCACTTATAGAGAATACCTCTTTCACTATATATGTTGTGTCCTCCTAACACACAGGCCAGCCCTGCTTTACCATCTCAATCTCTGTCACTTTTGCAAACAAAGATTTTAAATCTGGATTTTGCCTCTGAAGTACACCTACATCTGGAGGAGAGATAAGACGTAGATCTGGAGATCTACAGTACATCTAATAGCTGGTTTGGTTTCATTCTCCTTCATTGCTGTGCCCCTCAAGTTTCCTCTTCCTCTATGAGCTTTTGACTTTGGAGTTTTAACTCGAGCTATTTCCAACACCTTTCTGTAAGGCAGCTTCCTGAAAACGTCGCCAGTACTTTGAGCCATAGTGGTCACCATATTGCATACTTTAGCTGTACCTTTAACTGGGATCCTTTCGGCTTCCCCACTTTCTTGACCTGGGCTCCTAACCTCAGTAATTCCCGTGTGGTGTGCTGCACAAGAAATGGAATGGTGGGGAAATCATTACCTGTAATGACTGCAAATGTTAACTTTTTAGCCAAGACTTCTGACATAAGAAAAATCTGAACCCTGCTGTCAGATGTCACATGTGCATCTCCATGTATATAGCTTATGCAGGACTTGTCTTCACTCCATTTATCTCGAGGCACCAAAGTGGACAATGCTGACTGAAATCTTTCCCGTTTCTAATGATACTGTAACACACTGACCATTAATCAGAAAAGGGGATGGTAGGAGCTGCTTACTGAATTGTACACACTGAGGTTGGCCAAGTAACTGTGCAAAAAGAGATGATTTTGTCTCGTTTGTAAGTGGACAAGAATACTGAGCGCAACCCAAAACATTACATCTTATATCTGGTTCGGAGAATCCAGATAACGCACTAAAACAATGTGGGAGAACAATGACTGTTATGATGCTGTTAACATTAGTTTCTTGTCAGACACAGTCACAGCTCAGTATAAAAAATGGAAGGTAAGGAAGATGCACAAACTAAACAAATGCAGCATCTGTGCACTATATGTCAACAAATGGTGTATATTTGCTATGTGCTGCAAATGGGGAACATACAGACGTACATATGGTACAGCCATTATAGTATGATGCTATGATATATTGTAACATTGTAATCTAACGTTCCATTCTTTACTCATTTTAACTGTCAAATGTACAAATGAATAAGACTGTGGGATTCGAATAAAATACGTATATACATTATATAGGTGTTGGCATTCACAGGTACCTGTTTATGCAAAGATTTATCAACACTCATCTAGGAGGAACATACACAAGGAAGGAACATACACAAATACATACATACATACACTACATACACTACAATCATCCATCCAATTTCATCCGCTTATCCAGGGCCGAGTTGTGAGGGCAGCAGCCTCACAACTCGGCAACATGTATAGGGATATATTGATTAATATGTAAAAAACACTGATATGATGAAAATCAGTGCTATAATTTAACATTACACCAGGTACATAACTATTTTGTACTTTGAGAACACTAGAAGAAAGTAGTTCCTTAATTTAAACTAATAACTCATAACTAATGGCTATAGTAATGATTACCAAAATCATGCATATAATTTTTTTATGTATTAATAATTTACATTTTAAAAGAGCAACTCTCAAGTTTCCATTTGCAAACATCCCTTTGGCAGATTCTTCAGGTCTCATGAACAGTTGGACCAAAGAAGGAAAAAAGAAAATCCATTCATTGCTCCCCTCCTTGCAAAGACAGAACCAACAGCAAAAAGCATGCTACATGAACATACTGCAAAGATCAAAAGTTAAACACTGTATGGCCTGCATTAGTTTTTGTTTATTTCAGATAAGAATACAGAGAGAAAGTAAAGTACAGGGGTCCGTTCTTCGTACCTCGCTAAGTAAGTTAGCTGGATTTGATTGCTGACGATTTCGCGTGATCTTGGATCGTTCGGTTCTCCGAAGCTCATCCGGGACTTGCTGTCATAGCAACAGATCCGTGGCGTAAACCTGCTTGGGAGCAGGCTTACTTTATGTAAACAGGATTAGATCGCGCCACTCAGGTATGTCCGCTTCATTTATACTGAAAGCAACAGCGATATTTCTCCACTGTTTTTCCATAAATAAATATTATCAATGTAACTAAAGATAATGCAGTATTTGATTCTTTTATTGATTTCATACAGATACATACAGGTCATACAGTAGTAATAGTAAATTACTTCGTGTAATCAAGATGAGAGACCACGGCTATAAAAGCGATAAATAATTTAAAAAAAGATATATATATATATGTTTATATATATATATATGTATATATATATGTCCCCAAGGACCCCAAGAAGGGACCGCTCCCATACAACTACCGACCAATAACCTGCCTCAGTACTACATGGAAGCTCCTGTCAGGCATCATATCGGCTAAGATGAACAGGCACATGGGTCAATACATGAGTGGCGCACAGAAAGGGATTGGCAAGAATACCAGAGGCGCAAAACACCAGCTACTGGTAGACAGAACAGTCAGCCGAGACTGCAAGACCAGACTGATATATATCTATATATATCTATATCTATATCTATATATATATATATATATATATATATATATATATATATATATATATAAATCTCCCAACTTACTGTGCATGCTTCAGTCACCACTTGCATGGGAACAGGTAAAAGTGATGGAGTGTTATGTGAAACTACACACAAAAAAACCCACAATGTCAATAAATGTCACAGTACTAAAAGCATTTTAATTAAGGCAACAACCAAATATTTTACATTGTACAAATAGAATCATGAGCTCATTTACCAGTTATGAAGGTGCTGCTACTGCACCCCGGCTGCTCGTCTAAGGAAGAGCTGCCCCCAGGGATGCCCTCAACAATGGGTCTGGTGGCAACCCTAGGGCCAGCTCCTCTGCCGGGGTGTGACGAGGGGGTGCAGGACCACCACCTGTCTTTATTTGCTCTGCCCTTTTCTTGGTTGCTGTTATAAACAAACAAACAGATTATTTCAGGGTCTCTTGTCATAGACTAAAAGCAATATAAGTGATAAATATTACCATTCTGTAGAATATTCTTATATTTCACTTTTACTTGTCCCCATGTTCTAGTGGGTCCTGTTGTGGCTCTAATGTGAAAGAGGATATAATGTAATATAATATAATAAATCACTTACGAGTTTAATTTGTCAGCAACTTTCTGCCAGCCCTCTCTCCTTGCTTTTGCAGCCTTTGCAGTGTTCCCTTGCGTTTTAATTAAACTCTGAAACTCCTGAAATCCCTCAGTCAAGAGTTCTTGCTCTGCTGCCGAAAAATACTGAGCGCGCTCCTTCGACATTTTCGCCGACCAATCAAAGGGTTGCCGATCAATGTCTCTACTATCGATGCGTAGCCCCTTTTAAGCCACCCAGTGATCTCACATTACTTCATCCAGCTGTACTAATCGTCAACAACAGCTGTGTTCGGAGAACCGGATTAGCGAGCTCAAAGTTGGCGCAATGATTTGATCTTGGATGTGTCATTTGATCTTGGATGTAGTAAGCGAGGTACGAAGAACGGACCCCAGCTCTTCATCTAGGAGCGTTGCATTGGAAAGATCATCTTACCCTTGAGCTGATCCACGTATTGGTCTGTGAAGCTTCATCAGAAATGGTCTCAGTGGGTGGCTTTCAAGAAGCCATTCTTAATGAAAGGAATCCGGGAAAAAAGGCTGGAACTGCACTGAAACAACTGGACTAAAAATCAGGGGTAATTTTTGGTTCAAATTGGTGTCAGTCTCGAAGGAGGAGATCAAGAGAAAGTCTTAAGAGCTTGTAAAGAAGGCGACTGTCCAGTCACGTGGTGGGGGCTTTCTCATGTTTGAGGCTGCATTTATGGCTCTGTAATTAAGTGGCATTAATTCTCCTACCAGACACAGTAGTCAACTATGAGCACAACATGGCAGTGATATAATGGATAGTTGTAAACAAGCATGTAAGAAGCTTTAACTGTAATAGATTGTACATCTTTATGTGAGATTTGACTTAAAGAGAGAAAATTACAATTGTGGTTATCTAATTGTCCAGTCACATGTTCAAGTCTGTGAAAATCTGGAAAAAGTAAAGGGTCAGAGCTGTGACTTGATGACACATAAAGTGAACAGTTAGTTTTTGTACGTAAAGTCCGTGATTAATTTGCTTACCTAACACATCATTAACAAGTACTTCTGCAGTACATAAGTACATAAATGCATCAGTTGTCATAATGATTTTTACTACAGTTTAACAGCATTTCTCGTTTTCACTCTGCATTCGTGCATGTGTGTGTGTGTGTGTGTGAGTGTTGGTGGCGGTATGTATATTTTTCTACATTTTTGTGATGAATTAGCGACGCAAAAACAAAAGGTCTTCTCTGTTACATGAATTTAATCCCATGGAAGAGGTGACATCTTCACTGACAGTTCTAAAACTTCTAAAACTCCTAAAACTTCCCCCTCTTCCTAAACATCCAAATGCCATGTTGCCATTTAATTTTTTGATTGGTCAACATGGTACAATTTACCACCAATACGACAGGGATGTTTTTTGTTTTCTTTCTTTTTTTTTAAGGTCGTAAGAGGAGAGTGCTCGCTAGTCCCTGTCCTTAGACAGTAAACGTGAAGATAGTATTCAGGAAAAAACATTGCGTATATATTTTTTTAATCATGACTCTGGTTTTACATGGCCTATCAACACAATTTAAAAACTGGTATATAGCATCTTGTTGCTATGTCATCTTAAAATGGTCATGTGATTGGTTTCCCATGACTACTTTATTTTTCCTCAGCCAATCAGCAGCACTCATGCGATTGTTTCGCCCTCCCTAGCTCCCGGTACGAAGAAGACAACTACAACCGTCTGTGTGTTGAAAAATAGTAACACATCTGCATAGAATGCAACAATAGAAATAGTAATTAGTTACATTACTCATGACTGAAAAAAAGCAATGCCATTAGTAACACTGTTATTCCCATCACTGCTGGTATCCAAAACCAACTGTTTTAACTGTTCTTCAGGTGGTACAAACACGACTTTCATGCGGCAGTTTTGTCATGCAAAAAGTAATGAAAGACAGATTCTGCCTGATCTGCTGTGTTGTGTATGTAACTGAAGTGGCCTGATTCAGGTCTGCGGTGCATATTGAGCTGCAAGCTAAACTGCAAGTTCAGCTGAATACAGGCTCCCATGCAGAACCACTAAGAGGGGTTAACAATGATTATGAAGGAGGGTTGTATGACAGCACAGAAAGCAGTTCAGATGATGAGTATATGTAACAGACGGGGTGCAGATCTTATTCTCAGAGGAATCTCAAAACTTTGCTCATGTTTAATGTGATAGTAAGTTTGATTTACCTTCTCTGTCATGGATCTGTCAAGACTTCTGCTAATGACTTGAATGATTATACTTGTGTGTTTTACTTTAAAAAGGGAATTTTTAAAGGGGGGGAATCAATCACTTTTTTCACACAGGGCAATGTAGGTTTGGATTTTTCCCCCATAATAATCAGTAACTTTATTTAGCAAAATTTTGTGTTTGTTTGGTGATCTTGAAGAACATTAAGTTTTATTTGCAGTTTATACTGTACTGTGAACTAGTCAATGCACTAAATCGTGGTCATTGATGAGAATTTTTTTTCATGACAGCACAGTGATATAATTCGAGTTGGCAAAAGTACAGACATTCTCAACTTAAGTAGAAATACTACTATTAAAAAAATAATCCAGGCAAAGCTGAAGTACTGATTCAACGTCTTTATTCAAGTAAAAGTAAAAAAGTACAGACTCCGAAATGTACTCAAAGTAAGAAAGTAAAAAGTAGCTCTATGTGTGTCTCTGTTTTAAATTTCCTTAATGTACAGGCTGTGATCAGCTGACCTGCTGCTCTTCGTAGATTTACACAACTGAATTCAACCAGATGTCAGCAGATGTTTCATGAGTTGTCCTGGCTGATGACAGCATAAACAGTACAGCTGTTTATGCTGTCTTTATATCAGACACTATGCAGTTGGTATGAAGGTGAAATTCAGTCAATGAATCTAACCATCATCAGCTAAAAATCATTTGAATCTCTACTACACTTGATGTAACCTCACTCAGACCATAAAACCACAGCCACTGTGCACCACACACTGTTCTTTACTTGAAATCCATCACAGTGGAGCAAAATAACCTGTTTATCCTGCACTCACCCGCAGGGGATTTTCATGCAGGCTTTAAATAGCAGTTAGTGTACCTGAGTTTGATTTGCAGCACATTTCAAAATATGAAAAGAAACAAAACATCGTATCACATGTACAGACCCAATATCTGATTTAAAACATAAGGAATTACATGTAAACTTTAAATTTCCAGTTTCTCAAATCCCATTGAGCAGTCCTTACCTTTATATCTAACCTCTCTTGTTCTGTCTTTCTTATCTTTCTCCATCTCTGAGTGACGTTAGCTCTCTTTCTTTTCTCCCCCTGTGAAATACAGCAGCTGGACCTTTAACTAGCAACACACTTTGAGACAAACTGCACACAAACACTTTTTGTGTTTGCCGATCTTTGTTGAGGTGATAGAAATGCTTCATTTGAAATTACCTGCCACTTAAAAGAAAGGCTCTCCCTTTATGTTCGCTCCTCTTTTGTAGCACTAGCTAGAGGCTGAAGTACTCCAACCGTCACTTACGGACACCTGTGGCAAAAACAACACAAAAAAACACTGTCCCACTTTTAACCCCTGACTTTGGCACCATCTCTTTTTATGTGACATCTTCTTGTGACTAATAAACAAACAGGATGTGTTTCTGTTTAGGCTCAAATTGGTTTGATATTTCAAGACTGGCATTGATGAAATAATAACTCGACCCAAATGCATTAATGCAAAAATAACAAGCCTGTTTTGAAAAAGTAAGCAGTAGAAAGTACAGATATTTGTTTAAAAGTAGTCAGAAAAAAGTACAGATACCTGAAAATTATACTTGAGTAGAGTAACAAAGTATATACTCTGTTACTTCCCACCTCTGGATATATTTAAATAGGAACAATATTTCGTGTCTGCAGCTTACAGTATATGTTGTCTGGACAAAGAAGGAATGTGTCACCACCGCAACCAAGAAAAGACTTGCGTTTCCAACCCATAGCCATGATTGTTTTCTAAACCTATGTAGATTTTGATGCCTAACTCTAAAAAGTAAACCTATTTTTCATTTATATTAAAAAATAATACAAATGATGTGCGAAAATCTGTGACTTTTATATGAGTTATGGGACATAAGCGGCAAAATGATGACACTCTGATGTGGATTTGCGTGTGAGTGTTCTGCGCTTGTTTCATTTTTAAGTTTGATTTTATTTTTGATTCTGTTTCCCTTTAAGAACAAAAAAAAAACTCTAAGGGTTTCACTTAGAGTTTTTTTTTTTTCTTAAACAAGCTTAACCAGTGAAAATGAGATCTGCAGATGTTTGGACAGGAGATGAAATTTACACATCGATCTAAGGAATATTCCACAGGTACCCTGCATATCGTTGCAGGGTTCCCATCTCTGTTTGTTTAGATGTTTAACCTCACAAGGGATATAGTTTATCGGCTTTGTATATTTAGTTTATGATTCAATTGCATATAAACCATCAGAACCACCAAAGACGGCGTCTTTATAATTTTCCAATTAAAAGAGAATCTCTGTTGGGTTTGAAAATAACCACACAATTCCTGTTTTATGTTTCCTTTACGTTCAAAGACAGACAAAGAAATCTCATGTGGCTGCTCATCCTGAGAAATCATCGTATGTTATGGTAGGTCAGATTTAGGGCAAATACAATGAGGCAATTTAGTTTTAGATTTAATTAAATGGCTCCTTTTAATGCTGCTATGAGCTGTTTGAACGGTCAGCGTGAGTGCCGTCTGTGGGTACAGTGAGATGACAATCGCCTATAAAGGAGTTTCTCCCCTCCTCTTTCTTACCACTTCTAGAAATAACTTTTTGATGCTAATTTGTCACATAGCTGTGTGCACACACAACCCTAGGGAAAAATGATGCCGCTTCCCCCTCCCTCCCCCGAGTCACAGCCCTCCACTGTTCTATAGCCATCCCCATTTAATAAATCACTTGGGGAAAATTATCATGTCTCTGGGGGTAACTTAGACAAGAAATCCCATGCTAGAGTTCCACAAGGGTCACGTTCATACAAGAGTTGTTAAGATTAGCATTTTTTTGTCTTTATACAAGCAATTTTTCACGGGGAACAAAACTGGGCTTCTTCAAATGACTTCCCCTAACGATACACAAGGGGACTCTCTGCTTTTACTATCTTTGTTGACACACAACTCAATCCTAATTTCAGCTTTTGTTTTTTTGTGTTTTTATTTTTTCCTCTGTTGGATACTGAGGCCGCCTGTGCATGCATAGACACGGAATAAAGCCATCTTTAACTTTCCCAAGAATCTAAGTCACATTCGCTCCTCAGCAGCACAGAAAACAACTGGAGACTTCATCCATTGCCGTGAGCCAGCAGGCGCACTGGTATCGCAACGTGACTATGAGCTTCTTCACTGTTACATTTTCAAAGGCGCTCTTGTTGTGACTGAAGAACACTGCAGGAGAAGAGACAAAGGGGGTCGTCTTACATTTTCTTCCAGCTTCTCTGATTTCTGCATTTTTCATAAAAGGCTACATTCTCTGTGGTTGTTGCGGCACACTCTTCCTTCCAGTCATTCTCTTTGTTACATGAAAGTTATGACCTGTTCCTGCCTTTTAATGTGACACAGAACTGAATGTTGTCAGGCAAATAATAATGCACACTTGGAGAGAGGGACATGGACTGTAACAAAGGTTTCATTTTGCTTAATACAATTAGTAGAGGGCTGACAGGAGCACAGTAAACAACTATTGCTTTGTACTATCTTGCCTTTTAAACTTTTACTGAAGAGTATCCAGTATCTCCATGTATGAGCTTTTTTTTATTATTAATCATGATGTATGCTCAATCATTAAGGTAAGTAAATCCCAAAATGTTGATTGTGTTCATCTGGTTAGTGTTGTCCAAGGGTGTGACGGGGGGTGGTCTGCGGTGCCGCTGCATACGGGGGCTTTAAAGTGTGAACTGAGTCCTGTCATGTTGTTGTTGTTGGTAAAGCGTTCAGCTGCGAGCTGAAAAGCTGCAGCGGACTGTGTTTGTACAGCAACAGTGTGTTAATAAAGTGTGCTGCAAAGCATGTACGTGCCATCGGGTCTGCCGTGGATCATTTACAAAGGGCCATTAATTAAATGACAGATAGAAGCTAGGTTTATATTTTGCACTAGGTCTGAGAAGTGAAGCCAGCTGGACACAACTGGGCAACTACTGTGGCTACAAAACCAGTTGCTTAGAAGTCTATGGGAAAATGGTCCATGGCTCCCTTTCTCTGTGAACTCTGTAAACACTTTCCTGATAACTATTGGCTCAGTCGCTAGTTTCAGGTCATCGCGAATAAAATATTAAGTACATTTTTTAAATTGGCATCATTTTAAGAGTAATTATTGAAGGTAAGCTCATTGGCTAACAACATATCAGTCAGAAATCATTAGCCTGAAGCATTCCACCAATCGGTGCTTGAGATTTTATTTCAGTGACTAAATCTGTCTTTTGTGCTGTCTGTGATTACGACTAACTAATTAAATCAGTGTGCTGTCATAAAGCTTATCCATCCATCCATCCATCCATCCATAGTGTCATACCTGCCAGTACTGCTGCATTTTGCTGTTTTCCTAGGAAAAAGCTAAACTATCAATTCTGTTGTTAAAATGTAAGGAGTGGAAAGTTCAGATATTTGTGTCAAAATGTAGGGAGAGAAACTTGTCCAAAAATAAACACTGAAGTAAACTTCAGATACCTGAAAATTCTATGTAAGTACAGTAATGAAGTATTTGTACTTCATACAGTAACTTTCCCCCTGAAATTAGTCTGCAATAAGATAAACTACAACCTTCAGTTGGAGGTGCACAAAGACAAAATCCTAATTCTGGTTTGAAGACAAAAATTGATAAAAACTGTTAAACTGTAGTTAGCAGAAAACTAGTAGCAGCTATTCTTCCCCTCTGTTGAATCTGAAGTGTATCAAAAGGGAAAGGAGTAGTCTCTGTCTTAAATCAGATCAAACATGACCTTCCCCTCTACAGCCCTGTGTCTAGCTTGCAGATTGTGTGCCCTGTGACCATCTTCAAATGAAAAACCTGGATTTTCTAGGAATGCAGTTATTTTAATTCCAGAGAAACAATTGACTTTTCAAAAGAAATAAAATGTAACAAAAAAAGAGCAAACTGAACAAAGCGCTGGAGTGATTGGCAAGGCTGAACTTGGAGAGAGTCCATCTGGAGAGTTTTGTATCCAGGCTGAATAGCAGCTGGTCTGGTGGAATTTAATATGACTACCATGACCGTGGTCTTGATCTTTAATGAAGGCTTTGTCTTCCTCACACGCACATGCACAGATCACTTCCAATTCCCCCTCTTCTTTCAAACCCAGAACTTGAGCTGGAAGGTTAGTGAATGTTTAAAAACACAAGTTCAAGGGACATTAAGCCATCTATTTTGAGGTCTGACAGCAGGAGAAATTCTAACAACATCACCAGGTGTTTGGCACAGACCTTCCCATCCCTTTTACAAGCCCCATTTTCACAATGTAGAGCAGCATGTTGGTTAATTAGAGCAGGGATCCAGCAGAAATGTCTGGTGAACAGGAAACATGTTGCTATTATAAATGCAGAAATAACAATGCAGCTTTGTCAGCGTGTCAGCTTCACTCTTTAACCTTTGTAGATTAATTTTTTTTCCTGTGCTGTTTGGCTGCGATTGGTGCCGTCCTGGATCACCAAGTGGCTCAAAATGCTGGGAGATGTATGTGAGCGTTGGTTTGTGTTAGGAAGGAGGCCAGACACCTCAGCTCCAGGCCAAATAATTACCGAACGCTTCTGTATTGATCAAAAACCTCTTGTGGGCCTATTATGACTATTTTTTTATGTTACGGGCAAGGAAACCCTCACTTGTTGCCTCAAAGCTCAAACTGAAATTTTGGTTTGTACCATTCTCACAATGTAGGGCTCAGACATGATTTAAAGGATGTGATGTGCATTAAACAAGCGTTTTAAAGCAGCTCAAGGAAAGGCAAGCGTGCATTAGGCGCACTATATTTGGTGGCTGAGTGCTACAAGCTGTCCCTACCAGGCTAGTTTCACACTGGATAATTGACAGCACAGATTCTCACTCCCTCGCACTGCCAGGCTGCTGGCTACAGTTCAACATGGGAGATGCTCATTAACATAAGCTGGGAAGGTGCTGTCAGCCAAGTGTTCTGCTGTGAACATTTTTACATTATATAATATGAACACTGCCCATTTGTGTGTGTGGACTCTTTGTGGATGGAGTGTAAAGATTACAAGGAAGCAAGAGATGAACTCCACTGCTTTACAAGGCTATTCTACATGTTCAATCTTCAGGTGAGTTGAACAGGAGTTTGCATGTTCTCCATGTGTCTCTGCGTGGGTTCTATCTGTGTTCTCTGGCTTCCTCCCCTGCAGTCCAAAGAGATGCATACTAGGTTAATTGGTGTTTCTGAACCGACCATAGGTGTGAATGTGAGCGTGTCTGTCTCTGTGTGTTATCCCTGTGACAGATATGGGTTGTACCCTCCCTCTCACCCTATGATAACTGGATAGGCTACCCCGTAGCGTCCCTGAATTTGATAAGTGGAAGAAAATGGATGGAGAGTATATTGATTAACAGTGAAAATGTAATATTTTTCTAGGAAGCCTCAGGTCGTGGGACCCACCTATAGGCCAAACATCATCACCCACATTTGGTTGTTTTAGAAGTGACCATATTTAACCAAACGAGTGGTGATGTGGGCATTGAGGAAATACAACCATGCTAACAATTTTCACTAGCTCACACCAATGCACAAGGGATTACCACAAACAGTGGACACTTTAAGGGCAGATTTATGACCAAAACAGAAGTACTGGGTCTGTGTTCCTCTGCATTCATTTTGCTTTATGGGCTTCAGTATATGAGAACCCACCTGGCTTTCTGTGAGTCTCTTCTATCCTTCTGTTCTATCCTCTACACTTATTTTAACACTATTCACAATGACCATCCATTTTCTTACCAGCTAAACTAAGGGGTATCGCTACATTGCAGGGATGACAGAGACAGACTCTTGAACACTCCACATACAGTAAGCTACCTCATGTTTATTGGGACATAATTTATTGCTATCATTAGTACAAATATATAGGTTTGACTTTTTTTTAGTAATGAAAGTGCATTGAGGCTCCATAGTGTAGTGGTTTACATGACCACCAACAACCAGTTTGATCCCAGGAGGAGACACAAACCCAGCATAAAAATGCCAAATCAGCTGTGCCAAGCTACCCACTATGGAAAACCTTTCTGAATCAGGAAGCAGCTGGAAGTAACTTACTTGTAAGTAATGGGATTGGAATTGTGATGTATTAACATTAGAATTTTTTCTAGTGACAGAAGCTGAGCATTTGTTTTTACATTTCATTAAACATGCATTAAATAACTGTTAGAAATCACTCCAAAGCATGTGGACTGAACTCTGTGTGAAAGATTTTACACAAAATTCTGAGGATGTCAAAATATTACACTTGTGAAGGCTGTAACTCGTTTCCTCCGGAGTGCTTTGCCTCAATGGGGTGACCAACACTAGCTATTCTTAGCTGCGAGTAGGCGTTCGCTAATCACTAACATCAAAAATCAAACAGTTGCGAGCACGCACAGACCCCATCACAAATGCCAGATAGCAAAACAAACACTGGTGTAGCTTCAGAGAGTTTTTTGCTAGTGGTAGCAAACAATGAAGCTGTTGTTTGCCAGCTAGGTTCTGTGTTATTTAGTAATACTGCATTTGCAAGTACACAACCGTACAGTACAGTTTTACAGTTTTTCGCAATACAACTGCTGCCAGTTTGTATTGCGAAGTTGGCCTTGGCATGGCTGACTTAACGGGTCGCTCCAGGTGGCACATCGGGGGTCATCTCACGCAGGTCATCTAGCGAGTCGAAGGTTGGTGGATCAATTCTCGGCTCCCTTGGTCCGCACGTTAGAATATCCTCAGGCAAGACACTGATGCATCCATCACACTTAGTGTGTGTAAATGTTAGACAACGTGCTCACTGTATGTAATATGTATTCCTTTTGCATTTATGAAGCTTATAAGTAAGTCCAATAAGGAAGTTCTGTAATCACTTATCTCCCTGGTTTCCTGGCTGTTGGATGCTAGCCTATTCTTTACGTTACCTCCACTTTTCCACGTTGTCATCCTCATCCTGACATTGGACTAATACAGTCATTTTCTTGTCTGAGCAAATCAGCCTCTATTGTGTGTAATTTAAATCTCAGTGGTCTTCTGTCATTCAGACTCTCATCCCTCCTCATCCCCATCTCCACCTTACTCTGGTCATTCAGAGCTCCATCCAAGCCCTCATCAACTTCATCACTACAAGTGTCCAGACTCCAGGGGGTCCTGCACTAATTCCTATACCTCCGAAATTCTGTTCTTCTGCGTTGGTCATCGGAGGCTAATCGCCAAACAGCTTAATTGAATTTTGTATCTCAGCAAATCGTGTTCGGTTCTTCCAAATGATCTCCCCTTATTGAGCTGCCGTGCTGACAAATGATCAAACTATGAATTTTCTCTACTGTTACACCGGCAGTACAGCAGATAGAGGAGTTACAATAAGATCCAACTTCAGTAGGATATTTCCCTGGAGGCAAATTTTGCCTTTATCACCTCACAGTGCTATTTTGTTTTTAGCTGTAAATAACAAACCTCACCTTAATCAGCTTCCCGCCCTCTTCTCTGTCATTTTGTACCAGTTTTGTAAAGAATCATCTCATTGAACCAGCCTTTACATTAGAATCGCTGAAATGTGAATAGTGTGTAGGTATGTGTTGATGTAAGAGACAAGGAGAGAACAAATGTGACCCACCTTCTTTTTTTTCCCACTGCCAACCATGCTATGTGCCTGACTCAGTTGCTATGGCACCATGAAATGAAGAAAGTTTGACAAGATTGCCATACATTTTTAAACCACTTATTGGCATTGCCTCAAAGGTAGCACCTCCTGCTGCCCTCCCCTTCAGCTGCTGTTCAGCCACATCAGTGTCAGGCCCCTGGTTCCCTGGAGGAGGGCTGCCACGGCAGGCCGGTTGGGACTCGGAAGCCTAATTGGGGCCCGAGGATGCCTCCCTCTGCTGCTACAGCTGTGCTGCCGCTGGCTGATGGTAGGATCAAAACCCCGTGACTAGCCAGAGGTCAGAGGTTGCTGGGTGGCTGCTCAGCATGCAAAGCCGGAGGAGGTCTTGCCTGTGTCACCAGGCGGATCAGGCAGTATTGTCCTGCAGTCTGCATGAACTCTGACTGAAGCCCTCAGCTGCTCAGTGTGTCTCTTTCTGTGACTCTGTCTCTAAATGGAGCTGATGTCTGCATGAAGTTTGAAATCCTTCAGTGAAATAAACATGTAATCATAGATGACTCATTCTGCCTAACTCTGCCTTCGTATGCAATAAGTATAAGAAAAACTCTGATTTTTCAAAACAGATTTCTTGTATGTTTGCCAGAAACTTACACTGCATGATTTTAGTTTGGAGATTATGTATCGGAATTTCAGGAGCAGGACCACGCCTCCAAACACGCTCCTTCCGGCTGTCATCTATATAGGCTCCCCCAGTTCTGCAAGCTGATCATTCTCGTTTACGTGCCCCACCCTCCCTCCTTGTTCTCTATTCTTTAACTTCTTCGCTTCTATTTAGTACATGGGGATCTGCCAGGCCTGGGAGCCGTCGCCAGTCCCCTTCGAGGCCTTCCCCAAACCGCAGCTCAATTCATGTCCAAGCATTCACCTTTACCTACCAAAACGCTGTCAAACCTAAAATGAGGACGTAAGCCCAGCTAGTGAAATATTCTAAAAGGTTTAATTGGAGTGAATGTGCAGTGGAAGACGATGTTTTTTTCATTTCAGCTTTCTTTTGATACATCAGCTTGGGTTTTGTAAATACCTATGTATGTATATCCATCCATTCTCTTCCACATACCCAAATCAGGCTGGCAGGAGGAAGGCACTACTTTTTGTTGTATTATTTTAGTTGCTAACAAATACACCTTACTTATCTCTTTCTTTGAATACTTCTTTGTGCTTTGTTATTCCAGCACCATCTTGGCCGTTTCTGTCAGCACTCCAGCTGTACTTTCCCAGTCATCTGGTAACTCTTCCCTCCCATCCAGAGCCTTTCTTGAGGTCAGGGAAGACTTGAGTAGTCCATCCTTGACTCTACCATCATTACCCTTTTCTTCCTAGTAACCCTATACAACAAGAACAATAATAAAACAATTTCTCTTTAAAGGAGTTATTTTAATAATAATAAGATTCAGTGTTCAACACTATTTAAATTAATTATTAAAGACAGCCTTTGATTAACAGTTTTTAAGGAATCTATTCAACGTAAACTAATATAACAAACATCATTAATGTACAGTTGGCCTTTCAGTGAAATAATCAGGCCATAATCACATGTGAAATGTAGCTTTAAGTCATTGACTTTATGCATATTTGAACATTACGTATGCTTAATTTTCTCCAAAAGTCACTTTAACAATGTTGCCTTCTAGCCTATAAGATTAACTAACTGTAAACCTAACCCTTACTCCCACTATCTGGCCAATTATTATTATTGTTGTTGTTATTTTTATTGCACTCTTAGATGAATTTAAATGCAATATTAAGGTAGGCGTCATGACCGAGGACAGCTTAGATCTCAGAGGGTTAAATATCCTCTTGAATTAAAGTTGTGAGGACTAATGAACACATAAAATCTTCACATCTGTTTGAAGCCAAACTGACAGTTTTAAAGTTAAAAAAATAAAATGTAATATTATATGTTGTTACCTTTATTAAAAATAATTATAGTACTCTATGCACTGTGCATTTTGTGTTTCATTTATTGAGCACTGTTTAATTTCCGTGCATGTAGCATCATCCTGCTGCAGTGTTTTCTTTTTCAGTGCAAACACCTTCTGCTGTCCACCATGCGTACTATAAGGTCAACAGCAACAGGACACCTACAAAGTCAGCCCAAGGTAGGACTGTACCAGGCTGCTGCTTATTTGTTTGCATGTAATTGTGTTAAATGGAGACAACGCACACCAGCAACACAATCGAACTGATCTGAAGCGCAGTATATTTATGCCACCTGCCTGATCTGAGCTTAAAGCTGATCATTTTTGCTATTATGTTCTTTAATTAAATCGTCAATTTAGAAGAATATGGAGCCATTCTGTCCAAATACAGTTTTTTTTTTAAATTTTGAAATCGGCTCTGATGTTTTTGGAGACGGAAGAATCTAGCAGCCGGTTGTCTCAGCAGCCAAGCTGTCGAGATGAACTGACCAGTGGCTCTGATGTCTGTATCGTTTTCATATGACATAATCCTTAATGGAAAACAACATGTGGTGGTACAGCTGAATTGGACAATTTATTACTGCCATTTTGTCTGTAGATGAAGTTAACTGGCTTTATGTTTTTATTGGACAGCACAGCGCAGTCTCTCGGTTAAAATCAATGAGGTACTGGAACAGATACACATCTATGGCAGGATGGCTAAATCATTTTTTTTGATACACTTGTCTCCCAGATAGCTATGTATCTGTTAAGTGTACGTCATTGCCAATCAGTCAAGACTTGGCACAGACTAAAGCCTTATGTATATTTATTAGTTGTTTGTATTCTGTGCTTTGGCAGCACACAGGTGCATTGGTTAGCACTAATAAAATCAGGTACAGTGTAATTGAGTGACAACGCTTCTGATTGCTGTTACAGATAATGCACATACCGGATCAATGCATACCAGCGATCACATACATCATAATGCCACTGGGTTTTCAAAAATAGAAAAGACAATCAGATAGTTACTGTGAGACATCTGTCTTTGTAAACAACATGGATCCATCTAAACCAACAATCGATACCACAATAAACGTGACAGAGTGAAATGAATTTATCGTCGCGCTTTACACTCGGTGGTTTCTCATGGAGCGAGCTCAGCCTTTCACTTACAGTTCATGATTAGTATATTCACTGCATGCAAGAGAGGGGTGGGATGATTTATTTTTGTTTATTCAAATAAACAGTGTCAGTGCAGCGGTGTATGACAAACACTCAATTGAATTGCTATTGTGATAAACACGTTGCTGCTCAGACACCTTTTTTAAATGAGGGAAGCAAATACCAAGTGTTGCAGTAACTTCATTTCAATAGCAAAGGTGTGGATGAACTCAGCGTCACCCCGACAGCAGCTGCTTTCTCTGTCCATGCTCTCCACGTGTCGGCAATATATCAGCTTAAACACTGGAATTATCAAGCAAATAGTCTACGTTTCTGTAACTTAATTACATAGATTGTATATGCAATTCTCATAGAGTGTGTCTGTAATAAATATCTCAAAGTGATTTTTATATTACTGTCAGTGTACAAATACCCTATAAAAACAAAATACTACTCTGAAAAGACAACCCACTCTTCTCTGAATCAGCTGTGGTTTTATGTGCCATTTACAGGATACACTTTTTGCTGACCTGTGGGCAAAGGCTTCAAACTTGGAGAAAAAACAAATGTCGTCTTAAATATTTACAAAACATTTGAGTAAATAAGAGGTTGATCAGAATAAGTCAAGGATTAAACTTTAAAACAGGAAGAAGGACTTTTGCTTTGGGATGTTATCAACTAAACGTGTCATTCAAAACAAGAATCTTTTTCTCATGGGAGAGTTTACACATTAATGACGTCTACTCTGGTTTTAGTTCGGTAAACATCCTTTTATATTCAAATCTTATTGTTCATTATTGTGGAATAAAACTATGTGAAGATGGTGGATTGGAGATTCAATTTGCAAGGACAGACCTTTAGTTCTTTGCTGTCTTTTATTATTAATAAAAACTTGTTTACTTCCTGATTTATCACACAACTGTATACAATACTATAGATAAAGTTCTGTGGATAAAGTTTGAATGACAGTACAAAGTCAGGCAAAGTTGGCAAATACACTCTTTATAACCTGCTTTGGGTTACACAGTCGAAACCATTGATGCATTTATTCTCATAGCTGTTGCATCAGGGCTTGTGAGATGTTTGTCTGATGCCAATCTATAACCAGCTGAGAGAAAAATGTATATTCCCTGATACAGACTTGACAGTGAAACTGATTGCTACAGCCCACACACCCACATTTAAGCCTGTATCATCTTTGGTTGTGGAAACGGGCAGCTGGAGACCCGATGGCCAAATAATCATTACTGTTACCCGAGCAGACCCTAACGGACTAGTGGGAGCAGAAAGTATAAGACCTGCTTAGAGACACTCCAAACAGTTGGCAAGTGGTTGATGGAGATTTCTGCCAGTCGCTATGTGAAACTATCACAACCTACAGGCAACTGGGAAAGTTAGCAAATGACAAAAATTGATCGCAGTGAGAGTTTCAGCGCAGCACTCTTTATGTAACTGACTTCATCCTGTATGAAAGGGCAAGGGAGAGAGAAAAGTGGAGTGAAAGAGAGGGAAGGAGAGAACTAGTCGCAAGAAGATGTTTGGGATGAAGGAGCAAAAGCAGCAGAAGGAGATGAGAGAGCCCTGGACTCCCGGGACCATGACACTGGTCTTCTCTGTGTGTCAATATCCAAAGATAAAGTTAGAAGATGTTAAAATTCTGCAGCTCTGATAAGAACAGACTTTGACTTGCTCTGAGAGCAGCAAGCAGGTTAACTGGCTCAAACTTTGACAAGAACAGGCAACTCATTTAGATGAAGAGAGTCATCCTCCTCACGTGTTAGTCAGTTTTTATTGCTCAGTCTTATAAAAACACTGCTGGAGAAGTCAAATATGAATTTTAAACACTATACTGCAGAACAGTTTTGGTTACTATCATGCGCATCAGCATTTTGGTATGAAACCCTTTACTAAGTAACCTATATCATCAATGCAGTTTTAGAATTTGTGACAAAGCACATGCTTAAAATTGATGATATTTGATACTGTATAGACTTCTGCCTCCGTCAGGCTTCCTTTGAGCAATATGGTGGCTGCCTTATTCCGATGAGCAGCAGCAAGCAATGGAGTCCGTATATATCATGGCTAAAGGCCTTGATTAAAGACATTTTCTGAATTCTAATACTACTTGAACACTGAAGTTTCCTCATGTACAAACTTAGAACTCGGTTTTTTAGAGTTATTAGGTGGTGGTATCTGGTACTAGGTCCTTTTTTAGTACGCACTTGGTTGGGGTTCTAAAGCGATCTGGGGCGATCTGAAAATGTGACATTAACAAACTGCATGCCACCCATTGGTTCGTCAGTGGCGTCACGAGAGCGTCTCCTTCACAAACCCAAACCACCATTTCTGAAACCCAACAACAAGGAAAATGGCTGCACAAAAAACAACACCGTGGTCCCCGAGTCTTAAAAAAAGCCACGAATGGAGCAGCAGGTATAGCATCACCTCGACATCCTCCGTTGTTGTGTTGTGTTCCTGTTGCATACAAATGACCTCACGGGATTTCAGCAGGGTTGCTATAACGACCCCACACACATAGTTGTACTCAACTGTAATGGAAAATGACCAAAACTGACTAGGCAGTAGTGAAAAGGGGCTATTACTGTCATAAATATTGTGGCCAATACAGGTAATTATGAGTCATAATGAGCTGCTTTCCATTGTTTGTTTTTTCTTAATTGCAGGTCACCTGTTCCACAGTGTCACTTTCTTTTATATGCAACGCAATGTCAAGTTGGTGGCTTTTAAATTAATTTTCTTTGGAGGCTACTCAGAAAATGAAAGGTTTGGGGGAAGGTAAAGGCCATTTTAGTTTGGTTTTGGAGTTCTGGAGCAAAGATGAAAACATAAAGGTTTTGTCATTTTGCAGATTGACTTCTTACACCTATGTGCACACACACTCGACTTCATGCACTGGATGTAAAACAGGAGGAGAATTGTGCAGTATGGTTGTGATTGCTTCTTTAAAGATACTGGTCTGTAGTTTTCACACAAAGCGACTGCAGACATTAACTCCATGTCTAAGTCCTCTGTATATCCATGTTCGGCACTAAGTTTATTTTCAAATAAGTGCCAGATAAAAGCTATGCTAATGTGCTGACGGTGCTTATCCTTAGCTTTTCTCTTCCGTTTTTTAAGCCTTATTTACCTTTGTCCATATAGTGAAAGTGCTATTTGTACAGAGCATCTACACACACACACACACACACACACACACACACACACACACACACACACACACACACACACACACACACAAGAATCTACTTCCACTCCTGCAAGGGCTTAATGACAGAGCAAGCAGACATCTGAGAGAAGACATTATCATCCCGGAGGACGAAATCGCTATTATAAACTGATTAGGTGGAGGAGAGCTGGATGGAAATCACTCTTGAATCTTTTTTTAACCATTAATTAGTGGTTCTGTCAGTGCGGTTCATTCTGCAGGGATGACTAATGTGTAGAGCTCTCCCTCTGCTCTTCATGACCAGTTGGTACATTGCTGTCACATTTGCATATGTAGTTCTGACAGCAAAGAAAAATCCCATCGCCTATTAATGTAGCTGGAGTTCTGTGCGCGCTCAGTGTGTTCCAGTACAGACTCTGCACTTCCCTGTCTCAAGCGAGACGACATAAAAGTAACAGGGAAGCCACCTAACATCAGTAATTGGTTGACTGTGACATCACTTAACAGTAAGTTGTGCAAACGTACCTGTGATGACGAGTTTGACTATATCCATTTGCACCTCTGCAGTAACACTGAGATAAAGGCTGTTTAATTTAGGGTACAAACACAATCTGAATCATATCCTTGCTTACACATAAACATTTCCCTCTGGGGCCATCATCTAAATTATGAGTCTGAGGGGGTTTATGAAGAGATGCACACGAGCCAAGTCCCAAAGAAAATATTGCTTGAGCAATATTACTGCTGGCCCCATATCCAATGTTGGATTTTTTTCACAGATGGACTCTTGTGATTTATTTTATGACTGCAGGGTTTTAATTGATATGTGGTTTCTGACTTCACTTTAAAGATCTGTTCAACACAAAGGGCTCTTTTCATCTATGCTTCACTTTCGTGCTCAGCTTCTTGCCTTCTTCTTTTCTTCTTCTTCCTCTCTTTGTTTTTAACAAAAAGGGATCTTCTATACTCTTTTTTAACAAATGCAAGGCTTCTCTACACTCCGCTGGAGTTGGTGATGAGCATGATTTGTGACATACTGAAGCCAATCATAGTCCATCATGCAAATATATGTAAATTACACAAGGGTTTTGAGGAAATATGAAACCTCTAGTGTAGATGCAGAGATTACAGGCTTTACATTGAAGCGCAGAGCTCAAGCAGCATGCAGGTTATAGAATCCATTTATCTTCCTTGAACTAATAGGAGACAAAAATGTCCAACAGTAATTACAGATATAGCATTAACATTCCCAAATCCCAATGGAATCTGTGTTTGCAATGCACCTACGACTATCCGCAAGAGAGTGTCCAGAAAGTCAGTGAATGCCCGTGGCTTTGTGAAAAGCTGCTTATGCAGCCTCATAATTGCTTTTATTATTATTATTGTATTATTTTTGAGATTACTGAATTTTGAACAGTTTGATAGAGATTTACCCATCTCACACAGGAAAGCCATCTATGAAATATGCCAGTCTAATTTCTTTCTTTTAATTCATAGCACTAACCACTGGTTGGGAACCCTGAACCTTGAAATAATTGCCAGAAAATTCAAATCTTTTGAAACTGGAGTGTTTACTGAACCTGCTGACAAATTAAAACAATGAAATTAAATATCAATTTGCATGTACTAGTCAAAAGTTTTAGAATATCTCAGTTTTTCCATTTTTTTATTGAAAATTATGCTGTTTAATTTTGTTCTTTTTTCCTGGGGTAGTTCTGGCATTGCTTGGATTTATGTTTTGGGTCATTATCTTGCAGTAGGATGAACACCTGACCAACTAGAGGGCATACCAGAGGGTGTTGCATGGTGCTGCAGGATGCTGTGGTAGGTGTTTTGGTTCTGGGTGCCTCTCAGTCTGTACAAGTCACCGACCCCAGACCGTCACACTTCCTCCTCCATGTTTGACAGTTGATGCCACACACTGTGGAACCATCCTTTTGCCCACTCAATTGTGTACAAAGATCCTTCGAGATGAACTGAAGAGTTCAAATTTTCATTCATCAGTCCATTATACAAACCTGCAGCTCGAAGTCTTCTCTACACAGGTGAACGTGAGACTTGTTTACTGTGACCACTATTAAGCTGTGCTTGGGGCTGTTGTCCTGTGAGCCGCCTATCATGCAAGCTGTGAACTCTCAGAAACTTGTCCTGTGAATCAGTTGTGGCTTTGGGTCTGCCAGACCTCTTCCTGTCAGAGTTTGCCCCAGTTTCTTTGTGCCTGTAGGAAAGACCTACAAGTGTTATGATGGTCTGTCTCTCTTCCATTACTAATTGCTTTTTTCTCACCATTTTTGTTGCAACACACTACTCTCTGCAGTACAATACTGTTCAATTGATGCTCACGAGGGTATGGTACCACAGTGTGTTCCAACACTGCTTTTATGCAGACAGAGGGGGTTGAAAGTAATCCAAAAAAGTTGGAACACCTGTAGGAATTAGTAGCACCAGCTTTCAAGGGTTGATCAACCTTCGTTGCTGCAGAACACCTTTAAATTTTTAACCCATTTTGTGTTTGCTGAAAAAGGCCTTTTTGTATAAATCTGAACTTAACCAACCCAATATCACAGCAAAATGTGTAATAGGCACGCCGGTCCACCGTGTCCTTCTCACGCTTTGGAGAGGCGAAGCCATGCAGAAGTTGCACTTAGCTGCAGTAACACCAGAGGGAGATATTTTATTTTAAGCCAACAACTAAGTAATCACGGGAAGCCGCCAGCTTAATTGTTTCCTGTGATTAAGGACCCTGGAATGTGCTTTATACATGTTTTGTTCACTACCAACTTCGTGGCTTTAAAAACATTATCTCCCCCTGGTGGTAATGCTGGTAATGCAACTTCTGCATGTGTGCCCATTTAACAATTTGGAGAGGCAAAGCATGAAATGGACACAGTGGACCGGTGTGTCTATTACACACTTTGCTGTGATACTGTGTTGACTTAAGACAGGACATGTAAACATAGGTTTGGAATATCATCCCTGTGTCGTAGCATTTTGTCACAATAATGGAAATTGAATTTCTTTGTATCTTACAGTATATAGAGATCAATGCAAGTGTTTTTTCTCAGTTGTATTAACTTGAAAATATATTATATATGGATAAAATATATAAACAACATTGAAAGGAAAATCAGGATTCGATGCTGGATTCCAAACTATTATTTGGTTCAGACAGAGGTGAAAAGGTGATTCAGTATGAGAGGAGATCCCACTGAGCCCTTAGAGCTTGTTTCTATTAAGGCTCATGCTCCTGCAGTCCCTCCTTTGACTTGAAAGGAGCAGCATTCCCATCCCACATACGGACAGCTTTATTATAAAACTGAGATCTGTTTGAAGATAACCATGTCATAGCTCTACTTGCTGGCTGAGAGATTCCTGGTGCACCAGTAAATGAAACATGTTGCCTGAATCCTTACTGTACACTGCTGTCTCAACAAACTACCAGCTTCAAATTCCAATGACACCTTTGGTTTAATATGTAAGGCATACACTGTAATACATCTGCGATGCCAGGGTGGTAAAAAGAGATTTATGGCACACAACAAGCTATTAAGGAGCTGTATGTGGTGGGGTAATCAGGGGGGGAAATGGGGTGGAAATTCTCTTCTTCATGCCACATTGATTCATCCTTCAGTGAGAGAAACCTCCCCATTATGCACACCTCATCTAAAAGGGCCTTAGGATGATCACTGCAGGCCCACAGTACACTGAACCCAGGTCTGGTGTGAGGTCAACACAGGTCCTCCCTGCAGCATCTGGACTCTCAGGAGGTTGCCACAACTGCTTGATCCACGGAGTGTGGATATTATTGCTGCACGGGCAAAGAACGCAAGATGCATCACATCTCTGTGGGCAGAGGAAGGGAAATGTGTCTCAAAAGGGGCAGTACTGGATCTTCAACACAGTGTACTTAATCTCACCAGATGCTGTTTGGTGTTTTTGTTTCTTGACTGCACAAAATGGCTATAATGCAGTGTGAAAGTGGGTAGATTGCTCATTAAAACCAGTGTCTCAATGATTATCTTATCCAGAGGGGTGGCCAAGGTGACCACTGCCACAGCCCGTTACATTAAATTCCCTTAATATAAGTGGCTGATTAAAAGAATTGTCCACCCTTCTGTGCAAAGTGGGTGTCCTGTCTTGTCCATAACTGTAAAGTCAGTCATTTTAGTTTATTAACCACTTCTATGAAATTTCTACAAATGTTCTCGTTTTTAGCTCTAAATTAAATTGTTTTAAATTAAAAAAATTCTAGAATTTCTATCAAGATTGATTATTATCATGCAAATTTATATTTCATACTCCTAATAAATATAGTCAACTTTAAAACACAAATAATATGAGTTGATGAGTACATAAAAGAGTACTTGAGGTCCACTACTGTCCAGTTAGTGCTAATGACGACATTTATTTTTTCTTATTATCTCAATTTTTTCACTTATTTTTTGTGTAATAATGAGCAGCAATAGGACCCCTGCAGTATACATGCTGGTTATGTTCATTTTTTTGTGTGAGGCTGTAACGTGGACCGTACTCCTGATTTCTTAGCTTTTTTATTTCAAAGAGATTTGTTGTTTTCAAGGGTTTTTTTTCCACATTTGTCACATTTAAATGTTTCATATCATCAAACAAATCTTAGTATTAGACAAAGTGAGCCCAAGTAAATAAAGAAATAATTTCTTAAGTGTTAATTTAATTTATGATGGGGAAAAAACTTATTTGAGGCTCATTTGACTAGGCCACTCAAAACCCTTCATTTGTTTGTTTCTTCGTTTTATTTTGAGCCATTCAGAGGTGGACCTGCTGATGTGTTTCAGATCATTGGCCAGAACCCAACTGAGTTTGAGTTTCACTGCATGAACTGATGGCTGGAAATTCTGCTTCAAGATTTCTTGGTAGAGATGGTGTCATTAATTAAGGATTTCTTCTTCACTCTCTTTGTGTTTATGTACCATTGTTTTATTTAATAATTAGTAATTGTTAAACTCTGGCTCTCTCCCTCATAGTGTGTCTTTTTTCTCTCACTCTTTTTCACAGGATGTTATATATCAATGGACTCAAAGCAACATACTTGGTACATACAGTATCTACTACCTACTCGAACCACAACCCCCCAAAATACGGGACATCTGTAAAAAGTCAAAATGCAATAAATTGCAAATTTCCTTGTAAAAACAGAACTGTCTTCACATCCAGTGCTGGTTACTGCTAAGCATTTGTCCCTGAGGCCTATCACACACACCCTCTTTATAAAGCGTACGTGTCAGTCATCTCAACAGCTGTTGGAAACCAGTGATATTCATGAGTTTACCTGTGATTGCCAAGATTTCAAGTATTTTTTTCTTATATTCAGAATTTTTTTCTTTTTAGCTTCAAAGATAAATATGAGCGTATGAGGCTATTAAAACAAAAAGTGGTTCTGAGTGCCATGTATAATACAGCAATGCCAGCAGATGCATTTTACAAAGATATATTATACATGTTCATAAATCAAGAAAGGGATGTGCAGGAAGGAATACTGATGCGATGAAATAAGAGAATGTAGCTTAACTGTCCATGAGCAGTTGGTGACTTATATAATATCATATTTGTACGTTTGCTTCATTGTGCTGCTGTCCTTGTTTCCCTGCCTGCAGGCATGTGTGGGTGTAAGTGTGTGGGCGCGGCTGTATGCGGTAGGCCGGGTTACAGGCCTGGTGGGTGTGGCCCTACCAGGTGGCTGGCCACACCTGAAGATGATGCCACACACCTGCAGCTGATCAGCCTTGTCGGGGGATCTATTTAACAGTAGTGATGGTAAATTCGATTCTTTTTACTGAATCGAGTTTTAATGAGTCACTCACCAAAGTGAATCGGGTTTCTTGAGTCATTTGAGTCACTGAGTCAGTTGACCGGAGAGTGCAAAAATGTATATTTTCACTCAAACTTAATTTGTTTATCTTTTAATGTAAATCCTACTGCTAAGATGAATGATTGTAAAAGAAAATAACTATTTTCTTTAGAGCAAAAAAGAACAAAAAAATTCTAAAGGGAACATTTATTAATTTTTATTTTATTTGTATTTTCCTTAAATGTGTCAAATATATATTTTCTCATCTAAATGTCCACTGAGCTGTGAGCCAGGGGGCGATAAAGTGCCTTAACATTGGTTGCCAACCAAGAAGAAGAAGAAGCTGTGAGCCAGGAGGGAGGGGGTGAGTGAGTGAGTGAGTGAGTGAGTGATTCGTAACAGGAAGGGAGGGGGTGAGTCAGTGATTCGTTCAACTCGTTTGAGCTGTGAGCCAGAAGGGGGAGGGGGTGAGTGATTCGCCTTATGCTATGATTCAGCACAGCAAGGGAGGGGGTGAGTACCTTAAATGTGCTGTTAGCATGCTAGCTGAGCGATGCTACTGTGAACCGAGGAGCTATTGTCTTGATGTGAGCTCCTACTCAGGGTTTTTTCTTCCAGTTCAGAGCAGGAATATTTTTGTTAATAAACTGGCTGTTGTTTTTTCCCCACAATTTTAACTATAAGCTAGATATATTTCTACTAATGGAATTAGTTTGCTAACAGCAACAGAGATGAGTCAGTGAGTCAGTTGCGCTTGTGAATCATGATTCACGAGTCAGTAATGTGATTCTCGAGTATTGAACGATTCGTTCACGAATCGAACATCACTATTTAACAGTGTGATTGCGCTCCCACCGACGCTTGATCGTCGCGTGAGACTCCACGAGAAGTGTGGAAAACAAGAGGGCAGCGAGCACGGGGTGCACGGACACGAGGGAGCGGAGATACGGCGCAGGAGTCAGGGGAGCGCACAGGGATTTATTGTGTAATATTTACATCACTGTAAAAAAACGCATTGCATTCATCGCAGTGCGTTTATTCCCCCACATCCCCACGGTCTGCCAGCACAGCTGTGACATTAAGACTCATTTGTAGGGAGAAAAGAATTTAAATCCATATTTTCCAAATCAGAGATACAGCTAATGTTAATATGTCCCGTGACTGTACTTTGTAAGTACTGTGTTGAAATGCAACAAAGTAATAAAAGAAAACCTTTTAAAACAAACATTTCGTGTTGATGTCCTCTGCTCACTGTTCATTTATTGTGTTGTTACAGGGTTTTCTCTTACACACAAACACACACTGATGCTGTGGCATGCTTTTTCTCCTGGTTCCTCATCTTGTCCAAAGACACTTTAACATGAGAACTGCTAGATCTGGAAATTGAACCAATGACCCTCCAATTAGTGGCTGACCCACTCTACCACCTGAGGCATTGCTCCTTGTACGTAAGATTAAAAATTTCAGACTGAAACACACCAACCTTTGGAGGTGAAAGGCTGAAGACAGCATGCAGAAAGCACCGGTTTTTACCTGGATGTTTTGTTTTTTTCTGCTAACAGTGGTAGTCTGTATGTCACGAGGAAACCACACCCCACACCTCTGTTTTCTACCATCTGCACTTGAGAACAAGACTTTAAAGGGAACGCTTTCACACTCATCCTTGTGGGAGTTTTTTGAGGTACCATTATTTCAGAGAGATGAGCTCTCTTCAATGAAGCATTTTTTCTTGCATAGGTGACAGATACCCACAATTGTGTATCTTGTCTATTAGTCACAGACCCACACTCTCTCCTGCCATGCTCTTAACGTGCTCTGAATCATTTTCTTTGTCAGTTAACATTTTTCAGACTGTCTTCTTGGGCCCGTCGTCATCATTTCATCGATGGCTGACAGATTGTCTCTCTGGTTCATTTCTGTTGTATAGTCATTGAGAGACGTTACAAACTCATTTTCCGTTGTCATGACTTTCGTTCTTGCACTAAGTAGGTTATAAAGGGCTTCAAATCTGACACACTGTCTGATTGATGAGTAAAAATGTTGGAGCTGCAATATCCAATTTTAACTTCATGATTATCGTGCAAAACAAATCGTTCGTTTTACCAGAAAAAAACTCACAATAAATGCTATTAGTCTAATTTAATTATAACTTTATTTATTGTGTGGTGTCTTTTTTGGTCGACCATTTAAATGTGCTAAAGTTATTCATATCTCTAGCAGTACCTGCGACTCTGACAGTCAGTGGAGCAGTTTCAGGTAAGTCAATGAGATGCGGACGAAAAAAAGCAGAGGACCTAATTTTGAGTCTTGAGGTACATCAAAATCATTACCAGCCATTTGTGAAGTTTTATCATGCATTCAAATATATTGCCTTATGTATGAATTCTGGTTGTGCTTACGGACCTTGAACCGATTTTATGTGGTACACGGCGCTCAAAAATCTGTCAAAAAATGTTTTAGTATGACTTTGGTAAACTACGAAGCCGTACCACTTGATGGATTGTCGGAGCATTACGGCTACCGTAGTCAGGAGCCTCGCGGAGTAATCTGGGTCCAGAACTACGTCTGCTTTACGTCCCAAAGTCAAACAAACACTGCAGCATCACTGAGAGTTAAAAACTGTCTAAATTCTTTCATCTGTAATAAAATGATCAGCGTTGCTGCTTTACCAGGTGTAACAATTAAACTTCACATCCAGGCATCCATGAAAACACAATTTGTTAAATTTAATGGAGTTAGAAGTTAGCAGGAAGTTAGCTCGCTAGTTTCTACCTAAATATGATACAGCATGTTCTTCTGACTGAGAGATTTCTGAAATAATTAAAACGTACAGCTCTGCTATGACTTCACACATAAATGAAGACAGAAAACTAAACAGCAGTGAGTTTGTAGGGTTACTGAAGTTGACTAGCTGGTATATAATGATGTGCTACATGATCGCTAGCGACACAGCTATGTTAGCATAATATAAACACAGAAGAACGAGTTGAGTAAGTTTTAATTTATCTGACTGTTTTGTTTCACTTAAATGCGCCTTATGGTCCAAAATATATGGTCCGTGATTTGAACATGGGGTTCTGAATAGAGATGGCACGATACCACTTTTTTATGTCCGATACCGATATCATAAATTTGGATATCTGCCGATACCGATATGAATCCGATATTGTGTTTTTTAATCAGTAAAACTGTTTTTTTTAATATCTTGCTGCATTTTGTATAAGTTCATACTCAAGTTTAAATAAACAACAACACTAAAGCTATTCTGTTATACCTGTGTGTAAAAAATACACTGCACCCAAAATATTTCATAGTTCAGCAACACTGATCAATCTAATAAACCTTACCTAACTTAAAACCTAACTTAAACCTACTCCATCCTCCCTATTCTGGTATTTTAAAGAGTACTTAGCAGAAATATTAAGCAACCTAACTAATAGGGTTGCAAACTCCCAGCAAAAAAAAAAAAAAAATAGGGAACCACCCACCCTCCACCTCATGATGCTTAATTGATGTAATCAACTTTAATTTGATGCAGGGTGGAAAAAAATGCACAGAAACAAATTATTTTTCAAGAATAATTAAATAGATTCAACATCTTTCTTCAACAGAATTGCAGAATTCACAGACGGTACCTTCCCAAAGGAAAAAGTACTATAGCTTACTAGGGTATATAAACTTAAGAGTTACTATATATAGTAATGGACTTCTATACATTTTACATCAGATTAAAACTTTGGGTGTAAGATTCAGATAATTATTTATTAAAAGCTACATATTTTAAATGAGAATAAGAAAGAAAAGTATGTCTTTGTGCCCCTTTTCCCTGTTCATGCCCTATCGGCCCCTGGCTAAACTTTGCTAGATCCGCCCCTGCACAGTTACCAGCCGTCAGCTACGTAGAAAAGGATCCTGGTGTAGAAAGTAACATTAAATAAATTCTAACAACAGCTTATCAAGGTTAAACGTGCTGCTGTTGTTCCGCCGCTGGTTTCCTCTTTCTGGCGCGAAGTGGGCCAAAAACAAAGAAGAGAGACGGACTCGCGACAGAAAAGCCGATCAGCTGATCGTTAAACAGTTTCAGGATTGAAGTAGCAGCAGGAAGGTGAGGGAGAGAGAGAGGCAGTCGCTCCATATATCGGTTGTTAAGCTTAACATGGGAACGCTTTACAAACATTCAGAGATGAACTTACACACTTGCTTTACTTCTCTCTGGAATAACTTCCTCGGAGATGAAATGCTGGCTACAAATACACACAGCGTCTCTATCACATGAGGCATACTGCTCCGACGTGCTACGGTTATGAGCCGAGTTACGCCGTGTTGCAAGTTTTGTGAGATGCTTTTTTTGATACTTAATGGATCGGATTACATTTTTTATTTTTCGCCGATATCCGATCCAGTAATTTAGGTCAGTATCGGACCGATACCGATACGTAATATCGGATCGGTCCATCTCTAGTTCTGAACATCTGGAAACACTGATTATTAATAAACCAACTAACTTTCATAATAGGAGGTATTAATGCTATACTCAAACCCTGTATTTAACAATGTTTTGGGAAAAAATTAAATTCCTTTTGGAAACGATATAAAAGGTGTTTTTACGTTTGTTTGTTCATTTTTTTTTGTAAGCTGACTGCTAACACTTGAGAGAACAATTTTCAGGTATATTTGGTATAGTTTTAGGATTGGGGGTATTTAACCTTGTCTTAGTGTGAATCAGTAACTGAACATTTAAAAAGAGAATAGAATTCAATTCAATTCAATTTTATTTATATAGCGCCAAATCACAACAACAGTCGCCTCAAGGCGCTTTATATTATACAGTAGATTACACAGTACAGTACAATAGAATTCACCAAATTGTTTTCTTACTGTACAATTTAATTTGAAGAACTGTTAAAATGTTTGAATGAAAACCTCATTTTTAGTAATTTAATAGTAATTCACAAAACCTGAATAAGGCTTTGTGACTGGTCAGGTGGTGTGCTACTGCGTCTGCTTGGACATGTTCAAGCAACTTATGAAACTGTTTTTCAGATATAGAATGAATGGGATATTACAGCAATTGAAGCCCTAATATTGCTGTGCACAAACAAACAAAAAAGGCTGTGATGGAAAATTCAACAAAGCCTAACATTTGAATGCATTTTCAAATCTTATATTCTTTTATGTTATTTGTTAGCACATTTAGCAAGCTTAAACCCAAATCATGTTTGGTGTAATACTGGCACATGCATTAATAGATGCCGCGTCTCTTTTATTTACTGAAATGAAGCATTTATCTAAAAATTCCTGTTATTTCAATGAGATTGTTTTCTTTATGTTAGAATTCTGTATATATCACTGAGCTAGAGAAGATTCTTGTCGCAGGAAGAAGCTCTTCCTCAGACGCGGAGTGTGAATTTAGCTCATTCCATATTTCATTGACTCAATTTGCAGCATATCCACTCAATACTGAGAATAGCAGCAGTAAATCCACTTTTCCATTTCACTCAAAACTCTAAGCCCTGTGGTAAAGACCATTCTCTGTCCTCCTTTTGATTTGACATTTCATTTTATTATTTTTTTGCCACTGGGCTCTGTGAGCTGTGATGGCAGGGCGACATGGAGGGCTAATACTGGCACAAAGTGGCCCTCGAGTGCATCAATGGCCAAAGCTCAAAGCAGAGTAGCTGCTGCGGTCAAGGTTATGATGCAGGGAAAACCATTTGCCTTGTATTTCTGTGCTCGCAGCCACCGTGGAGCAATTTCAGGGCAGTGTTGCCGTGTCCCAGACCTCTAACATGTCGTTTAAATTCTGACTGGGAAATCAGATTGGTCAAAAAGATTCAGATTGACTGTTAATGTTGCAAATTCACAGGTCTAGGCTGACAGGATCAGTGCAAAGTGGCTCACATTTTGATTAAGATCATGCAGCTTAATTTGATTTACTGTTGTTTCATTCATCAAGTTCGGAGCTTTTTTCACTGCTTCAAAGTCTCTAATTAACCAGATACAGAAGAGAAAAAGAAAAAACACTCTTCAAAGTGAGTATCTTTAATTAATACGGAAAAATTAGGAAAGAGGGACCAGGAGCTTTATTGATCTTTTACCAGCTTTAATTAACTGAGTGAGTTATTACACTCCTTAAAGCTTCTTGTTTATATAGAGTAACAGGTGATTTGATTCTTAGGAAATGCAGAGGTTTGGTGTGGCAGAAGATCCTAGAAATAGGGCGAGACAGAGAGATGAAAACAGAAAAGGTGAGTCAAGTCTCATTTTTGATCACTTTTTGGAGCGTGTCCACAGGAGAAGTAGCATGGGTGGCACTGACATCCAGAGGTCCTTATCAGTGCCACTAGACAAGAGTAAGGTATATCTTAAAACAACCTCACCACAACTACAACCATCACCATTGGATCAAATCAGGGTCAGGGCCAGGGATTGACTCCAACTTAATACATTTACCCTAATATTTTACTTAAGTGCTTAAGTTTAACCTACTATTTCGATGTTATATACTACTGTGCTCCACTATATTATACTTCTACTTTGAAAACATCAAACTTCAAAAGAGACATCATTAACATCGAAGCGAAAGCCTTCTCTGTACAAAACAGCATTTTGTTATGAAGCTTTTTGTCTTTTTGCATCCATCCTGTAAATTACTGCAGTCTTGTGACTGCACTTGACTGTTGTCTTTGGAAACGGGCTTAACGCTGCTTGACTACAAGTCGATGAAAACCTATAGCATTTGTTGATCTCATTAACAAAGGTTTGAACTCTTCAAGCTCAGAAGGCAGCAGATTTTTCTGGATGGCTGCATCAGCTCTTAGTAAATGAACCTGTAGTGTTTGACGCAAGACTCATGGGAGACTAGTGTGGCAGTTAAGCTGCCGCTGGCTCTGCTTTCATTACTATGTGATTAGTCACATACTGCCAACACTAACATACTCATACTCATAGCTAAGCTGGAAAACTAGATCTCTGATTTACCAGTCTCTGACTAATAGATTTTGCAGCCACCTTCATGTAACCTTTTAGCAGGACATCTGATGTTATGGCACATTTAAGTGAAGCCAGGTAAAGGAAAACTATTGGGCATACTAAATGTATAGTATATATTTAATTTTATAATTGCTACACTTAGGAAAACCAAAGAATTCCAAGCTGAAGATCAGTTGAGATACTCTTCATGCAGCTGGTAAATCAGTGACTGATACTGTATGCTCCTCATATGGTTCCTGCTGAGATTCTCCCCTGTTTTAGGAGCTGGCCTGCTGAGAGTTTTGCTAAACCAGAACCATAAAGACAGCTGGACTCAGTGAGGGGTTCCTGACAAGCTGGAGCAAAACCATACCTTAGCTATTCATGTTCACTGAATTTTGTCTCCTTTTAGGGAGTTCAGTGAGTGAAAACATTGGGTAAACTGTAATTATACCAATCAGCCAGTAAATATGAGAAAGCATCAGAGCTAAGTGTGTTTAAGAACTTTTTCAATGAGGTATTTTTGACATTTTCCTATAAATTAATTCTTATGCAACAGCTTAGAAGTGAAGTAGTGCCGTCGGGATGTTGCTGAGATCAAGTAATTTTGTGGGCTGTGGGAAGTTCCAGAAAGTTCAACAGGAAACAGTCGAAATTCAGACAGTTTTTTTCTCATACACACATATGGCACCATTTAACTGTGACATCCTGTCACCAACACCCTCATAGTTCCATCCAATCTTTATTGGGGTTTTTTTCTTCTTCCAGTTATGAAAAGCAAAGACCAGTCCCTGAGGAGTGCTGGTTTGGAGATGATGAACTCAGTTTATAATCTCCTAATGATCCTTTCATATTTTGTCTTCTCTACCTTCTTAAATTTTCCAACTCATTTAGATCTAATGTGCAGTTACACAGTGTGGGATGTTTTTTTTCTGACCAAACAGGTAATTAAAGTGTGGATAGGTGACTCATTGATCAAATCCAGTAGAAGTACTCTGTCAGGCCAGAGTAAATCTAGTTGGCAAGCCTGGTTTCTCATAACTACACCAGAGACTCGATTAACGTGACTCACTCACAAATATGACAGTATTCACCTTTGCATGACTAATTTCAGATTTTCATTTACTTGCTAATGCATAAAGGTTTTCAACCACCCTGCTCCAGAAGGCAACAGACCAGTCAGTTCTATGTCTGTTGCTAATTTAAATATTGCACATCTTATTATTTCCTCCATTTTAAGATATTGCTTTTTCACTAACAGCACATACCTGTATAATTTAGTACACTATAAGTCTGCTGTCAGTTCTTCTGTCCACAAGTGAGAGAACCATGAGAAACATCTGCATTCATTATACATAAAGAGGATTTGTGGTAATACTTCCAGCAAGTAAGCTCAGCTGCTGCTATTGCTTGCATTGATAACAACAATGATACAAATCATAGCAAGACACCTGGTAAAAGATGGTAAGTAAAAATAAATATTATGGAGTGTATTTTTAGATTTAGTTCTTAGAGACAACTAACCTGCCTCTAACCCCATAGCTTCTACCTGGCATATAGCCTAAGTAAGTAGAACCAGTGCATATTTTCTTAGCACTTTATGAAGCTCCCATACAATTGCAAGTGACAGTTTGTGCTAAATAATCCAGAAGCAGTAGCAAAACCTGCAGACACAGATAATATTATAAATGAAATGTGATGGAACAGTTTCATAAAAGTGCATTTATGAAAAAATACCATATTCTCACTCTGGAATTTACATCACAATGTATTCTTGTATATTAAAAAACTTACTTGTGGATAACATCACTACACAAAAGGAAATGAGAGAGCCGTAGTTTGATATGCATGGATCAGAACATTAAAACCACTGACAGGTAAGGTGAATAACAATAAGCATTTCACTTCAGTGAAGTATTCTCCTGGAAAACTGTGGGTCCTGAATGTTACCCTGACACATATCACCTGCCTAAAAATGGCAATGGCACTTCATGCAAGACATAGCTCCCCTCCGCACTCCAAATACTGCTTGGAAGCTGCACAGCAAAGAGTCAGAGAATTTTATTTGGCCTCCAAAACTAAGCTAGCAGTGTTGGGGTTGTTATTCAAGATAAGTAATGTATTACCCATTTCTCGTTCCTTTTCTTGAAAGTAATGCAGTACATTACTTAATTACTTGTTGGAGAAAGTAATTCATTGCACTATACTACTTTGTTGTTACTCCATAAAGTGACCTGAAACGGCTTGTGTCATAATTACCAGGTAACAATAAAAACCTTAAGCTACAGTCCCACACACCAACACACATCCTTGCTCAGGGTCTGGCTGCTGCAAAAACTCAATCTTACTAAGTATATTTGTTCTAGTCAAAAATACTTTATCACACTTAAAATAAGATACAATCAGCTACAGAGTAACAGAGTAACTTGTTCCACTGGCAGATTTTTTTCACTTAATACAAGATATTTTTGCTTGAAAATAAAAATATAAAAAAGATGCACTGTCTAAAAACAAGTTCATATATCTCACTGAAATGTTACTCTGTAGCTTTGCATTAGCATGCTGCCTTTGCAGATGTTTGCAAAGAGCAAAAATTGTGTTACCAGTATAATGTTTCTGTCCTGGACGCAGTTTCCACTTTATCATCATGCTCTTATCCTTTTGTGCAATAAATGTCCACAACTCCACTCCTCAAAAGCTGTATCCCCATACCCTGCCACCATTTTCTTTCTCCTGCACACAAACTGAAATAAGCTGATTGAAGTCCGAGTGTGCAGAAAGGAAAAAAAGGATGATTTTCTTTCTTTCTGTCTGCTTTAGTGCAGATAACTGAAGAACCTCCGTAACATAGGGAACAACAGTATCATAACCATAGTTAGTAAATTTTGTACAGTAAAGTGTTACATTACTGCATTACAGTAAAGTGTTACTTTCTAACTTTGTTACTTTGTAATGCATTACACCCAGCACTGTAGACTACCTATAAAAGATGAATATAGCTTCCAGGAAGAGTCATGGAATAGCAGAAATGCTTTATACCTGTATTTTTTCTACCAGCAACTGAAAAGAAGTCAGATTTACTTGTTTTGTGACCACAGTAAACTGTTTTCAATTGGTTGTCGCTAGTTTTAGGTTCTATTTAATGATGTTTATAATCGTCATTAGTCAAAAAGGATGCCAAGACATTGCATCCTTTAGGACCTATCTTGTAAATTACAAGTTGCTATCATGTGATCGTGCAGTGTCCTCAGTTCCTCTATCCCTTACTGCCTTTGCACTCGAGTGTGCACGAAATCTGGAAGTTTTTGGATGCAAAGATTTTGTGGAACAAACATATATATATATATATATACACATATATATATATATATATATATATATATATATATATATATATATATGTTAGCCAACTAACGGAGTTGCAGAAAGGTGCGACAAAGAAGGTGCATAAGAAATACAGCAAGCTGTCCATACCTGAGGCCTTGAAACTGCCAAGCAAAGACTCACAGCCTTGGCCACCCGCTTGAGGACGTACACCAGAGAGAGAGAAGGCAGGAGAATAAACCAGCTGTTCTTCACAGAACCAGCAAAGGTGTACTCTCAGTGGCAAGGGAACAATAACAGAACAGCACCACCAAGGCTGGAGACGGAGCAATACTGGAAGAGCATATGGGAGAAGGACGCAACCCATAACGGCAATGCTCAGTGGCTAGTGGATCTGAGGGCAGACCATAGCGACCTCCTGAACAGGGTCCAGTAACCATCACAGTGGCAGATATCCAAGAAAGGGTCTCCAGTATGAAGAGTTGGACAGCACCAGGGCCCCGACATGGTTCACGCCTACTGGCTGAAGAAGCTGACTGCACTCCACGAGCGCCTGGCAGCACAAATGAACCAGCTGCTAGTTAACGAGAGACACCCGAATGGCTAACCGAAGGTCGGACGGTCCTGATCCCCAAGGACCCCAAGAAGGGACCGGTCCCATCCAACTACCGACCAATAACCTGCCTCGGTACTACATGGAAGCTCCTGTCAGGCATCATATCGGCTAAGATGAACAGGCACATGGGTCAATACATGAGCGGGGCACAGAAAGGGATTGGCAAGAATACCAGAGGCGCAAAACACCAGCTACTGGTAGACAGAACGGTCAGCCGAGACTGCAAGACCAGACTGACCAACCTGTGCACTGCCTGGATTGATTACAAGAAGGCCTATGACTCAATGCCCCACAGCTGGATACTGGAATGCCTAGAATTGTACAAGATCAACAGGACCCTAAGAGCCTTCATCAGGAACTCAATGGGGATGTGGCGTACAACACTAGAGGCCAACTCCAAGCCCATAGCACAAGTCACCATCAAGTGCGGGATCTACCAAGGAGATGCTCTGTCCCCACTGCTGTTCTGCATAGGCCTGAACCCCTCAGTGAGATCATTAACAAGACTGGCTACGGATACCGACTACGAAACGGAGCGGTTGTCAGCCACCTCCTGTACATGGATGACATCAAGCTGTATGCCAAGAGTGAACGAGACATCGATTCACTGATACACACTACCAGGCTATACAGCAATGACATTGGAATGTCGTTCGGACTGGAGAAGTGTAGTCGGATGGTAACAAAAGAGGGAAGGTAGTCAGAACTGAGGGGATTGAACTACCAGAAGGCAACATTGCAGACATAGAGGACAGTTACAAGTACCTGGGGATCCCGCAAGCGAATGGGAACCATGAAGAGGGCGCTAGGAAAGCTGCAACCACCAAGTACCTGCAAAGGGTCAGGCAAGTCCTGAGGAGTCAGCTGAACGGTAAGAACAAGATCCGGGCCATCAACACCTCGCCCTGCCCGTGATCAGGTACCCTGCTGGGGTAATAGGCTGGCCAAAGGAGGAGATAGAAGCCACTGACATAAAGACAAGAAAGCTCCTTACCATGCATGGAGGGTTTCACCCCAAGTCCAGCACCCTGAGGCTGTACGCTAAGCGGAAGGAAGGGGCCGGGGACTGGTGAGTGTCAGCACCACAGTCCAGGATGAGACAAGAAACATCCACGAATACATCACAAAGATGGCCCCAACTGACAGCGTGCTCAGTGAATACCTCAGGCAGCAGAAACCCAAGAAAGAGGAGGAAGGCGAGGAACCATCATGGAAGGACAGGCCCCTGCACGGTATGTACCACCGGCAGATAGAGGAGGTGGCTGATATCCAGAAATCCTACCAGTGGCTGGACAAAGCTGGACTGAAAGACAGCACAGAGGCACTAATCATGGCAGCACAAGAACAAGCTCTGAGTACAAGATCCATAGAGGCTGGGGTCTATCACACCAGGCAAGACCCCAGGTGCAGGCTGTGTAAAGATGCCCCAGAGACAATCCAGCACATAACAGCAGGGTGCAAGATGCTAGCAGGCAAGGCATACATGGAGCGCCATAACCAAGTGGCCGGCATAGTGTACAGGAACATCTGTGCCGAGTATAACCTGGAAGTCCCGAGGTCAAAATGGGAGATGCCCCAAGGGTGGTGGAGAATGACCGAGCTAAGATCCTGTGGGACTTCCAGATGCAGACGGACAAAATGGTGGTGGCTAACCAACCGGACATAGTGGTGGTAGACAAACAGAAGAAGACGGCTGTAGTGATCGATGTAGCGGTTCCGAATGACAGCAATATCAGGAAGAAGGAACACGAGAAGCTGGAGAAATACCAAGGGCTCAGAGAAGAGCTCGAGAGGATGTGGAGGGTGAAGGTGACGGTGGTCCCCGTGGTAATCGGAGCACTAGGTGCGGTGACTCCCAAGCTAGGCGAGTGGCTCCAGCAGATCCCGGGAACAACATCGGAGATCTCTGTCCAGAAGAGCGCAGTCCTGGGAACAGCTAAGAAGAGCGCAGTCCTGGGAACAGCTAAGATACTGCGCAGGACCCTCAAGCTCCCAGGCCTCTGGTAGAGGACCCGAGCTTGAAGGATAAACCGCCCGCAGGGGCGTGCTGGGTGTTTTTTTTTTTATATATATACAGTATATATATATGTATATATCTACACAGAACAGTACTGCTAGTATTAGTATTGCATAATCATAGTTTTGCATATATTGTTGTGTGTGTGTGGTAAACTTTAGCCTATCCTAATTCACAGATTACACTGACCTGTGTTGATATTAGGGAGCAGGTGGAAGGGAGCCTGGAGAGGTGGAGATATGTACTGGAGAGAAGAGGAATGAATGTCAATAGAAGCAAGAAGCCAGGTAGTGATGATAGATGAGTTTAGATACCTGGGGTTAACCATCCAAATCAACAGGCAGTGCACAAGAGGGAGAGCAAGCAAGCAGCTGTGGAGAGAGTGGAGATGAGTGTCAGGGTGATTTGTGACAGAAAGAAAGCAGCAAAAGTCAAAGGGAAGGTTTAGAGTCGGACTTGGTTGTACTAACAAAAAGACAGGAGGGTGCGCTGGAGGCTGATTTTGCTCGGGAGTGACGACCAAGATGGACAAGATCGTAAATAAGTACATCAGAGCAGCAGCACAGGTGCAAAGTTAGAGAGACAAGGCTGAAATTGTTTGAATATGTACAAAGAAAAGATACACTGGATGAATATTATGATAAAACCACCAGATAAGAAGAAAAGAGGAACTTTCAAATGCCCAAAAATCCTCATCAAAGACCACTCAAATGATTAGCCACACAACAGGCCATATTTTGGACAGACAATTGCTGTGGTTGCTCTCCAAAAGGCAAAAAACCTTGAGACACTATCCACAACACCAGGTATAACAACTACGTCATTTACATTAAAAAAATCATTAGATAACTGTGTCAATTGGTCTTTATTGTGGCATGTGAAAATGGTGTAATGGAATTCTGAGTGGATTCGCCACTGCATGCCACACAAAGCATTTTCCACTCTGTTTACTATCCACAGATGCTCCTGTGAGCAACACTGTAGCTTAGAGCGGTCCAAACCACCGAGGACTCCTCCATTACACGTGTTGAAGTCCAGTATATGATAACCTCCCCATGCTCCACCTGACCCTCTCTGCTCCACAGATTGGTTATTGATCCTGCTTTCTTTACGCATATTGCACTGTGCACTTTTTCTCTTAGCCCAGCCTTTTATGTGGAGACGGTCGAGCCGTTGCGCGGTGTCTTGTTGCAGGAAAAATGCTGAACGGCACTGAACTACAGTATGTCATCCACCCCAGCTCGCTCCCTCGCAATAAATAATGATGGTTGCAGAGCCCTGTCAATTTAGCTTTGTAGAGCAATATTTTCGAAAGCATTTATTTTTCCAATTCAATAGATCCTCATATTTCATTACCTGAAGCAGCAATTTTTTTCCCGTGCCCTTCTTATCTGAAAACGAGAGCGTGGACATGTGGCTTTAATCCAGAGCACACCAAAACACAATCAATAAACATGATAAAGAGACTCTCGTCAATCGATACCACTTTTCCTCAGCATCAATCAGAACATAGCAGCTCTGTCTTACCAATTTTTTTCTTCCACATAAATTATCTTATTCTTATGCATTTGATTTCCATGTGTGAACAATAGAATTCAATAGAATGCATTAAAAGCCACACTTCCAAAGCATACACTGTGCAGCTTTGGAGTTATAGTGCATACTTCTGTTTTATTACACTGATGGCAAGGCTGCATAATATTTTTAGCATTTCAAACTTTATTTATAGCACAACATCTATTACTATAATTATCATTCCCCAGCACCTTTCTGCAGTGCTAAGCCTTTGGATGGAGTGTACCTCTATTATGTGTTCTCCCTCTAATGATCAGTGTCTGTACCCAAAATGAGCTATGAGACTGTATGTGTGGGAGTATACTTGCATTTCAGTATCACCCTGCTGCACAGTAGTCACAGCATTCATTAAAACTGGGGACGAAGTAGACGGTGATTTGATGTGCAGGTGGCTCGTTCTCTGGCAAAGTGAAATTAAATTCTTTGCTGATTTTTATCACTGAACGTGTCATGGTAAGTAGCTCGAGTTTGATATGCATATAATCATTTTTAATAAGGAAGTGTTGAAAGCAGATGTCTTATGCTATGGCCTCGCTGCTAAGGATTTTTAGGCAGAGCGCAAAGGGGAAAAAAACAAATCACAAATGTAATCAACAGTCGAGAGGCAAAAAGGTCTTCGGATATGCTTCACGTCCTCCGATAATGAGTGAACACAGATTCTACTGAGGGTTACGATATCACCTTGCAAATGTGGGCGGTTTTTTTTGTTTTTTTTTTGCTTTGTTTTGAGTGTGGATACTCATATATCATTCAGCCATCCCCTCTGACAGGCAGCCAGCTGTGTCCGTGTCAGTATTCTGTCAGTACAGCATTTCTCTTCAATCAATCATCTGATTACCCATTCCAGCATTTCCAAGATGAAAATGACGCAGTGGATTACACTGGAATCGATGACTGTGGTAGAATTAGCCAGTGCTGAAGGGGTCCCCGCGACTGGTCTGGCAACAGTGGCTTATAACAAAAACATAACTGGACCGCTACAACACTTCACCGTGTCCCCACATCCACACCCTTCACCCCTTTCTCTATTTGCTGGCACCTCACTAGGAACGTCCGTTATGAGGTGAGGCTGCGCCTTGTGTCTTTCGCTGTAGTACAGCAAAATCAATGATTCGTAAACAGAGCCCGGTGACCTGAGACGCAGCGCTCCTCGCCGGGTGTCAGATAAAGACCCCTGTCACTGCGTTCGATGCAATTATATACAGCCAAACGATCACCAAAGTCATTCACTTCAACCAAAATGTGTGACATAAAAAATAGACACCCAGGAGCCTCCACAGTGTTCAGTAATTACTTGATCTTGCTATTCACAGCTTTTGGTAACACACAGGCGGTAAGCCACCCAGGCCCCCATAGGGTAAATGATAACTCTACAGCATAGTGTGGAGTTTCATACTGAGCGGCCACGGTGCTTCGTCTCTCCTACTAGTGACTCTCAAAAGTCCTTCGCTCATCCTAACTTACCCTAACTGACAGGACTATGAACACACACACCCATACACACTCTCTCTCTCTCTAAGACCCTGGAGGAGCAGGGGTCTGGCAAATGCTGCTCTATGTTGAAAGGGATTAGAAAGATTTGTTAGTGCTCAAGCTGACTCCTTCATGTCAGGATTGCAGCGGTAGCTCGAGGGCTGTGGTCCGTCTCTGTCTCTCACTCTCTCTCTCTTTTTTAAAAGGGCGCAAGCAATATTTTTTTTTTTCGTCTTTTCTTAGCTGTCCTGCTGAGGCTAATGTGAGGCAGAGAAGCAGGCTTTCAAAACCTGAAATACCTCCTGGGCCTGACATTCTTGTGGCACTGCACGGCTGTATTTTCTCTTATTGGTGGATTATTTTCTCTGTGGGGTTACAATGCCATTAAAACACTTTTCTTCCTGTAAAGTGGCTGCACAGACTGAAAATGGTCTGTTCTGTTCTCACTGTATTCTTCCCTGAGGAACTTTGCATCCAATTATACTCAAGGCATAAACTGTACAGTGCAGTGTACAGAAAGTTTTAGATCGCACATTTTCAGTTTGACACAGCCTCGAAAAGTAGTCAAAAAAAGCTGTGATTGAAAACACCGCTATTCCCAGAAGACACGCGGGATCTTATGAATGAAGCAAGAAAAATGTAATCTGTTTGAGAGTTCCAAAACGCGACATTTATCCTGACTGAGGTGCTCTGGTGTAACCTAAATCAAATGATTATATGTGCATCCAAGAAAACCTATTTGTTTCCCTCCATTCTAATGGTCCTACCCGTGGCTCTTTCCAGCCCTGTGATCACAACCTTCAATTTCATAGTTGGCTCTGGGAGATGGCACAGGTTGTATGAATAGCATGGGTCAGGCACATCCCATCCAGCGTTTCATTATTCATTGTTCTCATTTTCTGTGAGAGATTCATTTCTTTCAGGAAGTCATCTAGAAAAGCATCGAATGCCTATTTCCTGCTGGCCGGTGTGAGCGGAGGCTGTGGAACAGCAGGGGTGGGGGGTTATGGAAATCCAGCAAATTGAGCTGACAGAAAAAAAAAAGCTGCCCCTACACAAATTGCATGGATTTTCTGGTGATAAGAATCACAGCATGTTTTTGTTGACCACAGCTGTTCATTTGTACATTCATCTCTAATACCTGAGAAAATGCCCATTTTTATATTTGTGAGAAGAACCTGAATAGGGTTAGTAATAATATCAGCTTGGTCAGCATGCTCGTTTTCTTATTGCCTGATAGCTGAATACTATGGCTGATTTGTTGCTTATGCATGCTTGTCTTCAGTAAGACTGATGCAATGTGGGGACATGGAGGTCTTATGACAACACAAGAACACATGAGCAGACAGAATATATATATATATACATATATATTTGCACATATATACAATATGCATAATGTCATATCATATATATCACATTTCGTGATTTTGTGCTGCCCCGTCTTTGTCTGTGTTAACTGCATTTCTTCCTGGCTTACAAAGTGTTTCTCAGACACACAGACACACATATTACCACTTTGAACTTGACCTTCCACGTCTGATCACGTTGTACCTTTTAACCCCTGATACATATATATTGTAACTGTCTGCCAGGATTGCCACATCTATCACAACTGCAGTCTTCTGCTTCTTGTTAACGACAACTATGTCTGGTTGGTTGGCTGGCAGCTGGTTGTCTGTCTGGATCCTGAAGTCCAACAGGACCCTAGCCTGCTCATTCTCAACCACCTTTGGCGGTGTCTCCCGTTGGGAGCTTGGGACTTGTAATCCATATGTTCCCTTGGTTGTCATGGCTGTCCATGACAGTTCCTCCGTCTGTCCTTGCACACTGTCTTCAGCTGCCTTTTCTCTTGGAGCAGCTTATCTTAGAGGGGCATTTTCCATGTTTCCTCTTGAGTTGTGTCTCTGACACTCATTAATCATCGCTCTACTTCTCTCTGTTCCTGGTACAGGTGCAGCGTGCTGGACAGGTGCAGCGTGCATCTATGTCCTCTGTGTCAACCATTCGGACACACATATCCAATCTAAATGGCATCTTGATGTCCTAACTGTAGATCCTGGTGAGGTGGAACAGACAGTCATTCACCCCTGGCATACAGGTTGATGCCATCCATGGACAGGAGGCGGCTGATGGTGGCTCCACTCCAGAATCTATATCTGCTCTTAGTCATGAGCTGGCTTGAGACTGGCTTGATGGTGACTTGTTGGGTTGCCTTTAAGTTGACCTCCAGTTTTGTTTTCCAAAGTTCCTGATGAATGTTATTAGCCCACAATGCTTGGCTTTGTCCAGTGCCAAGCATTCCAGTATCCATATGTGGGGCAATAAGTCACAGGCTTTCAATAGTTAATCCAGTAGGTGCTCAGGTTGGTCAGACTGGTTTTAGAGTCCCAATGTACTGTTTTATCAACCAGGACATGGTTTGACCCTTAGGTGTTATTTCCAGTCTTAGCTGTGCTCATGTGTTGACTCATGAACCTACTCAGCTTGATTGCTTAGTTCAGTGGTGTTATACCCTTGTGGGGATTTTTCATGATAAGGATTCTTCTGTCGTGTTTTAGCCAGTCAGGCGATCATGGAGTGTTTTTAGCTTCTTCAGGCAGTAGGCATGGATTGTGTCAGGGCCTTATGCTCTTCATTCTCACTGTACAATCTCTGTTTTTGTGATCTGGACTGTTTCTTGTTCTGGGAGGTTGATGTGGTCTGCTGTTAGGTCGACCAGCTACTTGATGTTGTTGTTGTGTGACATCTTTTTCCTCCCAGATGTTCTTCCAGTATTGCTCCATCTCTGCTCTGAGTGGGTCTACCCTTGTATTTTTTTTTCTTGCAGCTGAGAACACCCTGGTTGGATATTTGGAGACTCTGTTTTACTGGTATATCTCTTTTGCCATTAAGTACCTCTGTTAGCTGACTAGCATCCTTCTAGGTTCTCTGATTTTGGATTCCAGCCTTTCTCTCCACAGGGGGCTTTCACTACATCCATCCTCTATTTTATACCCAAGTGCTTCTAGGATTACTGTGCCAGTGGTTTATATGAACTCCTTGGTTATAGTGATACTGGTATAGAGGGTGGTGCGTAGAACAGTTTTCACATCTGCAAGCGTTTCCTCTCTATGAACTTTGTCAGCGAGCCTTTGTTTGTGTGACTGCTTTGTGTCTGGCTGCAATCATCATCCTCAGTAGATGCATCTCTCCTTGCAGGTGGTCAGGCATGATCTAACTCAGTTACACTGCTCTCTTCTACCTCGAGTCGGCTCAGTATGTTTCTTCAGAAAACTTGATATTTTTTCTGATAAAACTTTTTTGGAGTTATTTCACATTTAATTCTTTAATTTAATTCTGGCACGGTATCTATCTATTTTACTGCTTCCAAATTCAGATAAAACTAAAGTTATTGTACTTGGCCCTTAAAATATTAGAAACATGATGTCTAACCAGATACTTGATCTGGATGGCATTACCATGGCCTCCAGTAACACTGTGAGGACACCGAGTCATTTTTAACCTGTAAATTCTTGTTAAATCCAGAATTACATTTAAACTCAGACTGCTGGCTTACTTTTGATTCCTACTATATTTAAAAGTAGAGGCTTCAGCTTTCAGGTCCATCTTCTGCAGAACCAACTTTGCATTTAATCATTAGTTACTGTTAATCTGTGGCTCTCTTCTTCCTCTCTTCTGTAGGAGGTTGCTTCCTGTTAAAGGGAGTTTTCCTTTCCCACTGTCACCAACTGCTTGCTCATAGGGGTCATCTGATTTTGGGGGTTTTCTCTGTATTATTGTAGGATCTTTACCTCACAATATAAATCGCCTTGAGGTGACTGTTATTGTGATTTGATGCTATATAACTAAATTAAACTGAACTGATATGAATAGGATTGCTCCCTGTACATCGCATTCTGACCACTTGCACCATGTTCTCTGTGTTTTCACTACAGATCTCAGTTTTGTGTAATTCAATTCAATTCCATTTTCAATTCAATTTTATTTATATAGCGCCAAATCACAACAGAAGTCACCTCAAGGCGCTTTATATTGTACAGTAGATAGCACAATAATACATACAGAGAAAAACCCAACAATCATATGACCCCCTATGAGCAAGCACTTTGGCGACAGTGGGAAGGAAAACTCCCTTTAACAGGAAGAAACCTCCGCAGAACCAGGCTCAGGGAGGGGGGGCCATCTGCTGCGACCGGTTGGGGTGAGAGAAGGAAGACAGGATAAAAGACATGCTGTGGAAGAGAGACAGAGATTAATAACAGATATGATTCGATGCAGAGAGGTCTAATAGTGAGTGAGAAAGGTGACTGGAAAGGAAAAACTCAATGCATCATGGGAATCCCCGGCAGCCTACGTCTATTGCAGCATAACTAAGGGAGGATTCAGGGTCACCTGGTCCAGCCCTAACTATATGCTTTAGCAAAAAGGAAAGTTTTAAGCCTAATCTTGAAAGTAGAGATAGTGTCTGTCTCCTGAATCCAAACTGGAAGCTGGTTCCACAGAAGAGGGGCCTGAAAACTGAAGGCTCTCCCTCCCATTCTACTTTTAAATACTCTAAGAATAGCAAGTAGGCCTGCAGAGCGAGAGCGAAGTGCTCTAATAGGGTGATATGGTACTACAAGGTCATTAAGATAAGATGGGGCCTGATTATTTAAGACCTTGTATGTGAGGAGCAGGATTTTGAATTCAATTCTGGATTTAACAGGAAGCCAATGAAGGGAAGCCAAAACAGGAGAAATCTGCTCTCTCTTTCTAGTCCCTGTCAGTACTCTTGTTGCAGCATTTTGGATCAGCTGAAGGCTTTTCAGCGAGTTTTTAGGACATCCTGATAATAATGAATTACAGTAGTCCAGCCTGGAAGTAATAAATGCATGAACTAGTTTTTCAGCATCACTCTGAGACAGGATATTTCTAACTTTAGAGATGTTGCGCAAATGGAAGGAAGCAGTCTTAGATATTTGTTTAATATGTGCGTTGAAGGACATGTCCTGGTCAAAAATAACTCCAAGGTTCCTCACAGCGTTACTGGAGGCCAAGGTAATGCCATCCAGAGTAAGAATCTGGTTAGATACCATATTTCTAAGATTTTCAGGGCCGAGTACAATAACCTCAGTTTTATCTGAATTAAGAAGCAGAAAGTTAGCGGCCATCCAGGTCTTTATGTCTTTAAGACATTCCTGCAGTTTAACTAATTGGTGTGTGTTACCAGGCTTCATGGATAGATAGATCTGCGTGTCATCTGCATAGCAGTGAAAATTTATGCTATGTCTTCTAATGATGCTGCCTAAGGGAAGCATGTATAATGTAAACAGAATTGGTCCTAGCACTGAACCCTGTGGAACACCATAATTGACCTTAGTGTGTGAAGAGGACTCTCCATTTACATGTACAAATTGGAGTCTATTAGATAGATATGATACAAACCACTGCAGTGCAGTACCTGTAATACCTACAGCATGCTCTAATCGCTCTAATAGGATATTATGGTCAACAGTATCGAACAAGTCCACTGTCAGAGGCCATAAGAAGCAAACATCAGTTTCATCTGAATTTGTTTTTGTGAACAGTCACTCCCACTAATGAGAGCCTGGTCTCTGGTTACGACCAAGCACTTTAGTAAAAGAATCCAATTTCTGGGCCTTAAATTGCCATTTCAGGTGAAAAGCAGGACCAGGAGGATTCACATCCTTTCTTTCTTGACATTTTGCGCTGTGAATCTGTCCCTCAGGTTAAGATTGTCACACATACTCTGTCTGGGGAGAACATTCAGCAGATTTGATTGGAATTGTGATGCCTTCTAGTGTGCCATTGTGTGCTGGCATAAATCCCTTTTTTGCCCATATTACTGCATTTCTCACCTGCCACTAGTTCCCTTTGCCAGATTTTCCTCCCTTTAACTTTGTCCACTTCCAAAAAATAAAAACATCAAGTTGAAGGAATGTTTTGTCACACAAGATAAAATACCCGTGTACTTGTTCTCCATAATAGAAGTACAAGTACACATGGCTATAACGGGAATTCTTCCTCTAATAAATGGCAGCCATGCTGAAAATGGTGCAGAGGTATAAAAAATGGTCTTGAAGTGGAGATAAGCCAAAGTAAGGTATGGTTTTTGATTTTTTTCCCTGAAACTTTGCAGCCACCCCTCATATGCTTTGCTTTCTGCACAGCTTTTTAGTGTCACTGAAGCAAATCAAACCTCAGTAGAGCCAGCTTCTACCGTTTGTGACTAAAAAAAGGACAGGAAATGGAAAAGAAAATGAAAGAATGATGGCGAGAAACAGCTGATACTTGAGCTGTCATGCTGCAGGACACATTCCTGAGGGGTGTATTGATCTGTCAAAATTGAGTGACTACTTCACTTCCTTTGATCTACAGAACATGACACATTCTGGATGGGCAGACGGGGCAGATGAGAGATATTGTGGTGCCATTACCTGCATCAAAGTGAAGTTGTAGGGACGGTAATGTGGTGACTTGCAGGTAAGTGATACCCCGTAAGAGCCAGCTTCTGGTCAGTGAACTAGACAACAGCATGGATCTGATATCAATCAAAGTCACATTGAAAACAATCATCTGATATGATACACCTCGCGTAGACCGCAGGAGGGATCCGAGGAAGGGGCTACTGACAAGCCCTCTGGTATGAGACGCGGTGTGGGATCCATTATCACTTCTCCCCTTCAGAAGATGTCACCTGCCATTTTACACTACTCATGGTATTGATCATTTTGCACCACATTTAGAGGAAATTCCACCCAAGGTGACACTAGAAAACACCAGAGAGAGGGTAGGACTTAATCTTCTCCTTTGCAAATGAGCTCTTAGATGAGTTAATTTAATCCCTGGACTAAACAAATTAGAGTAAGGATGTATCATGTTCTCTGCCAAGTTCTAATGGCCTCATCTTTTGAAGTGCCATGTGAGAATGGGAGAGTCCCTCAGCAGCGCCTCATAAAACGCATCCACACACAAAAACAGGTAAGTTGCTTTCTCCTCCATTAGTTACACAGCTGGAGACATTATGAATAGAAAGAAATAGCTGGAAAGTGTCTAAGCGTAAACACACTCTGTGCTTGTTTGTATAATGCATAACTACATACTGTAAAGTTCATTTTACGTAGTGGTAAATAGGCATTTTGGGCACTATAAGCAGTCGCACAATGTGTTGGGATTCCTCCAGCACTCACTGATGTTAGCTATAAAAGTTAACTCTCGCACCTACAAAACATTTTCTGGTGATAATATGAAAATATGCTAATGTTTTTAAAGATTTTTGTCCATTTTTAAACAAAGGATGCTGCCATATTTTGCTTTTTGACCTTTCACGGCCAGATTGAAATTGTGAAATATAACTTTCCAGCAAATGTAAATATCCAGAACCATTATTAAATCCACATTTTTATTTGCCCTTCGGTTTATCAGTACAGCACTCTCATCAAACTTAAACATGTGTGCAATAGCTATAAATGATAACAAGCATAGACTTGTGTCTGTATCAGTTAGCTCCAGACACAATATTATATATAACAAAATACTTACTTTTAAAAGCCACAGCTTATAAATAGGGGCTCAAACATCAGATAATATACATCAAATACATGCATGCACTATGATACTAACCTAAATTACTAAAATATCCTGAGATGCCCAAAAGATTCTAACTTATAAACAACACTAATCCAATATGTCGAGACAGTGGCACATAAAAATAGAAGTCCAACCCTATCATAAAGGGCAATTACAAGTTTTTAAAAGAGCTTTGCCACATAGGGTTCAAAATCAAACATTGTGATCCTCACCAATAAATTCTTGCTGTGATCACATATATTTCTGTAACAGGTTAATCTAATGGATTTCTATCCTAAATCCAGTAATAACATGTCAGTTATTAGTCAAATAGTTATACTGTGATTCTGTGAGGTCTAGTCACACTGACCTGGAGACCAGTAAGTCACTCACAGGTAACCATCAGTTCCTAGTGAACAATACGTATTCCCTGTCTCCTGGTTGCTGGTAATCAGGAGATGCAGTTGGTTGCAAAGAGGCATTTGCTGCTGTGATTGGTTGTTATTCATATGCTGCGGTAACACATAGATAGTTTTGTAGACGCAAACTTGACTGCAAACAAGTAGGATCTTTACCTTACAATATAAACTATGAATACAATTCATACAATTTAGTATTAAGGTGAAAATGTTCACCCTCATCCTAAGTTTGCCTTATGACAGATGCTGGTTTCACCAGTGAGGCAAAACTTATTTTGAAGACAAACATTCTCAGTTTCTGGTTTGCGATGCACTATTTCATGTTTTCCTGGCACTTGGTGGTTTATTATAGAGTGTTTGCAGACAAGATGATGTTTTCTGTCACGGTGCGGTACGCCGGTGTGTTTGTGAAACGGACCCAAAACCCGACACTACAGAGATGAACCTAAGTTTTAACCAAAAGCGAGCAGTTTATTAGCTGGAATCCAAAACAGAAAAACAAGGTGAGATGAAACAAGGTGCGACTATGATAAAACCTGAACTGGGATAAACTAAACTCAACATGAAAACATTGACATGACATTAATCTGAACAGGCACCTGTGAAAACTATGACTCGAAACATGAACCTGAACAGACATGTGAAAACAATCCTGAAACTTACTGTGACATGACACGAGATAAGCAGACAGACCAACACGGAACAGAGGAAGACAGAGGAGTTAAATACACAGAAGGGTAATAAGGGAAGTGGAAACACCTGCGAAAACACAGCTGATACAAATAATCATGACGCCACAGGGAAACGTAAAACTAAGCACAATGAACATAGAAACAAGACCTTCAAAATAAAACAGGAAACATGGAGATACATGAACTGGGACATGCAAGCTTGACACAAGAGACAGAGGGAGTGAGAGAGGGAGAGGGACACAGAAGAGAGAGACACAAGGGGAACTTACATAGACGTGAAAGCACAGAAAAAACAAACCAGACTAAAACTCAACCAAGACAAACTAATAATAATAATAATGATAACAATCTACAGCTACAACTTTTGCATGGAAAAACAAACATGACGGTGCTGCCTGCTGAGGTGAATAAGAATAACTTAAAATAGCTTTTTGATTAAGAGTTTGATTAACAGTTGCTTGTGTTAGCTTGAAACTGACAACATCACCCTCTTGTCCAGAAGTCATCACTTCTGTATCCATAAAAACAACCTGGCAGTAGCCAAAAGCACCAAATATCCGGGTGGTGCAGTAGTTAACACCGTTACTTCATAGCAGCAAGGTTTATACATATACACTAGATTTTGTAATGCAGTTGAAATTCTTGTTTTCGATGTACAAAGCATTGATTCTTGTGAACATGGATCAGACGCTGCATAATAAAAAGTAGCAAACTGGTATAAAAAAGGAATTAAGAAGCTATAAGAAGATTAACTTGCACTGCTTTTGATGATAGTTCTTCACAAAGTTCATGATAACTAAAGCATTAAGAATATCCTTTTTACAAAAAATATCAGCGAGCGTGTTGTTTCTGCTGTATTTGTGGAAAAAAGTATCTTCAATGGAACAAAGTTCTTTGTTGGGATATTTCATTTTTACCTGACTGAGAACGTGTTTGAAGAACATTTTTGTTCAATATCAATTCTGTTTCCAGACATTTTTTTTTCAAATGGGCTGCTTTAAGGGACCAACAACAACGCAGAGGGAGGGGCCCACAGGGGAGGAAAACATTTAATTAGAAATCAATGTAGTGTAGCAAACTGGGGTACAAAACAACTGTGCAGCACTGTCATACATAGATTCTGTTTAAAACCCTCATTAATCTTTCAAAAAGTGCTTTTCTACTCTCCCAGAGTACTCAAAGCACTGTATACAACATGCCTCATTCACCCATTCACACAAGCAGTTCAAAACACAAGTGCAAACTAATGTACATTCATACTCCGATGAATGCATCGGAGGGCAACTTGGGGTTAGTATCTTGCCCAAGGATATTTGACATGCAGACTGGAGAAGCCAAGGATCGAACCATCAGTAGCTGATCTGCTCTACCACCTGAGCCACAGCCACCCTAGATTTATATATAGCTTTTGATTATCCGGTCTTTAAGTGATGACGTGATGAATCCTGGTTCCGGGCCCAAACTACTCTGTGTTTAATAAGGCTGTTGTGTATTTAACATGTTTTAATGATTTGTATCTTGTTCTATTTAATCTCAACAAGCCCCTAAAAACAGTCAGTGATCACTGCTGGCCTCTCTGTTTTTATTACCGTTAATCACTTTAGAGCTCAGTTTTTAAAACCTGATGATGTAACTACAGCTCAGCCCATGCAGCAGTTTATTAATGACTAACCTCATATTGTGGAGGGATTATCTCAGTTGTTCTCCTGACTGAAGTTTGCTCTGTTTACAGCATCCTGCCATGCGATTGCATTTGTCCCGAACCATCGGGAACCCTCACATTAACTTTTATCGAGTGGAAAAAAGTTAGTATTCCTCCAGCTTCACTGTCTTTATATTATGCTAACATAGCTGTGTCACTAGCGATCACGTACCACATCATTATATACCAGCTAGCCAAACTTCAGTAACCCTACAAACGTCACTGCTGTTTAGTTTCCTGTCTTCATTTATGTTGCAAGTGATAGCAGAGTTGTGCGTTTTAATTTGTCTCAGAAATCGCTCAGTCAGAACCTGGTATATTATATTTAGGTGGAAACTAGCGAGCTAACTCCCTGCTAACTTCTAACTCCGTTAAATTTCATAAATTCTGTTTTCATGGATGCCTGGATTTTAAACTTAATTGTTACACCTGGTAGAGCAGCAACGCTGATCATTTTATTACAGATGAAAGAATTTAGACAGTTTGTAACTCTCAGTGATGCCGCAGTGACTGTGTGAGTTTGGGCCCAGACACGGCTAATGACGTCAGACTTAATGACCAGATAACTGCTGATTCACTCACATGAATATCACTAAAAATAATATGAAATACTGCTGGGTACCCGTAGTATTGCAAAAAAGAATTAAGAACAATGATTACCTGAAAATCCTAAATAAACATCACTTCTTGCAAATTACAATATTTGCCCTCAAAATGTAGTAAATTAAAAGTTTTTAGAAATCATGTATTTCTAGCATGATGTAGATATACATTAAATAAATTGAAGTATAGTAATATTATACATGAGTTAAATACTTCATTAAATATAATTGATTACATTTACATTTAACCCCTTGTCTGGCACAATGCACCGGAAGATTAACTGGTAATGGGGCTTTATGGCCTGAGTTAGAGGTCATCAGATTTGTGCCAGTATTTGAACACATCTGGTGAACACATTTTTTAATTGTACCGTATATCACAAGTGCTATTCATAGTAATTTAAATCCCACAGTGTGGAAGGTCCACCTTTAGCTTTAGGCAAGCGTTCCCAAATAGACACTTCACACCTCAGCCGGCTCAAAATGTCATCGTCTGACAACTTTAAGCAGCTTTCAGTATCTTTTTCCTGAAATGAGCTGACACCTGTCGTCTTGATTAAAGAAATAAATCAGCCTCTCGTTTTCTAAAAATATGCCAAACGAATGTAACTGCTGCTTCCCAAGATCTATAATTAATGTGGTCACATCCAGTGTGAGGAGAGGAAATCTGATGTTCCCCTCTCCTCGCCTCCTTCTCTCCACAGCCGTCCACGGCAACCCAATAATACCCGAGAGAACAAAGCGAGCTGCAAAACCATAAATATGACCAGAGTATCAAAACTTTCAAATCTCTGCCATTACCGTTCTGACAGCTGCCCGCACTAATTAGCCATGAAAGGTCTCCCTCTTCCACTAACACTGCTGCTGTCAGAGTGTGCTCGCATGTGGCAGTTTGTGCCTCTTTATTGTAGGTAAAATGTAGGAAAAGGCACAAAGAATCAAATCTGGAGCCCAACCTCTGGACAGAGAGAGCGTGATAAACAGACGCAGCAGAAATTATCACATTTTTTATGGAGCGTCCGAAGCAGCAGTGGTTTGAGTAACCACTTTCTCTGTCGTCTATTGTAAATCTGCTCGTGTGACTCACTGTCAAGTCCAAGCAGGATGAAGGTGTATTATTTGTTTGGTTTGACTTTATCAAAGTGTCTCCCACTGTGACAGGTAGACCGTATCTCTTACAATTGTCACTGATGATAAATACAGCCCATTTAATCCCAGCCATCTCAGGGAAACAAGAGGAGGAAGACAAACGACGCCGGAGCTGGCTCACTCTGAGCCTGAAATCATCTCGTTGGTGGGGTACAGGTGGTGATTTACCTAACTCGATTTGTTCGTCAGAGCTCTAGACTGGTCTTGTTGGCGTCCAACTCAGAGACCACGGGAGGGGTGTGCGTGTGTGCCTCTTAAATAAGTCGCAACTCAGCTGCTCATCTTCCTGGACCCTGTGAAACCTCTCATTTTAAGAACTGTCACTTTCTATTAATACAGCCTGCAGACAATCCGATCAATTATGTAAATAGTGAATAATAGATTCAATTCAGCATGAATATCTCATAAGGGCGTCACGTTGACAGAGAGGCTTCTGTGTAACTCCTGTAGTCTGGTTTGCTACTATCAAAAGCTAATAAAAGAGTTTAGATAGCAACCTTTGATTTCTCCTGGGTGATGCAGTACAGCTGTCACAAGTCATAAGATGAATTTCAAGTGCCGACTGCTCTCTCAGTATTACAGTGAACGTTATCTAATGCATTTTTCTTTTAAAGCTAATGCGCTCTCTTCACTTTGGTTGTTGTCGTCTGGCTGTGTACCAGCTCTCGCTTCCATAATGTCAAGCTGCACACAACAGTCAGTGCAATTAATAGATGGGTGACTTAACGTCCCCCTCGGTCCTTTTATTATTCTCATGCATGTCCTCCCAGGCTTCGTGCTTTTAAACTTGGCACATTACAATGTGTTGACGAATCAACCTATGAGAGCTTAATGGTACACAACAAGATAATGTCACACACAACAATAATGTCAAGCACACTGAGAAATAGCAGTTCCACAGAGGGTTCTTGGATTATGAATATGTTCCTGCTGCAAAGAAAGCAAAATGCGTCTCAGGTGGTGATGATCAAAAGGAATTTGGCAGCCAAACAGATATGCCACAGCACCACAAATGACTTAAACAAGATGCAGATGCCAATTATACAATGCTAATTCCAAAGATTAAAGTAGCTCTAATGGCCGTTTTTACAAATAACAACGGACCAAATGGCCTGTAAACATGTCCCATAGTGGCAAACCCAAAGATAGTTAGCACCCAACTCTAAAGCTTTTAGATCATTGCTTTAGTTTCTGCTTTGGTTTGGCTTTGGTACTGAGTAGACAGATGCATTAGGCCAGTAAGTTCTAAAAGCACTAATATTGTGCTTTAATATCGACTGCTTCTACTTTTCTATTAGCTAAATGTGTGACTAAGGCTGCTTAACCCTCTAAGCCACAGATATTGAACTCCAGGCCTCGAGGGCCGGTATCCTGCAGGTTTTAGATGTGTCCTTGATCCAACACAGCTGATTTAAATGACTAAATTACCTCCTCAACATGTCTTGAAGTTCTCCAGAAGCCTGGTAATGAACTAATCATTTGATTCAGGTGTGTTGACCCAGGGTGATATCAAAAACCTGCAGGACACCGGGCCTCGAGGCCGGAGTTCGACACCCCTGCTCTAAGGTCTGAATCATCATCGGTGATGACCCCAATCCAAACCCTAACTCTAATCTTAGACAATCAGTGTATGTAATCTTTGTTTTTTATTAAATTATTCTTCAAGTTGTGGCAATCAAAAAATGGAGAAAACAATCGTTTTAAATGATGCAAATCAAACAAATATGTGCATCTTCAAACCAGTCTCACTCCTTTACTCAGTCATGCTGCTGGACACTGTTCCTCTGAGTTTAGATGTTGTTCTGGCGGACCAAGCCATGTTGCTATGCATTTAAGGAACTAGGGTAGGTTTCGGTTAGCTGGGTTGTGATCCGGCATTTTTCACAAAAGGTTTTGTCTGTCTTAAAAATATTGTTTTGGGGATGGTTTGCAGGCATCACAGTGTGCAGTGGGTAATACTGTTGCCTTACAGCAAGAAGATCCTGGGTTTGAACTCTGTTTGTTTGCATGTTTTCTCTGGATGCTCTGGCTTCCTCCGACCATCCACAGATGTGCAGTTAGTGGAGGTACGTTTGCTGGGATACTTTAGTTTTTCACTCTAACACTAAACTACTTATCAAGGCAAGCTGCCATGGAAAGTTTTTAAGAGATCATGTTCTGCAGCCAAACTCAGATACAAGTAGCTCCATTCCAGCTTTTTACAGTCGTAACAAGATTACTTCACAGGCTTAGTCACTGGCAGGGAGTGCAAACAGACACACTTTCAGCTTATTTGCAGGTGTATCACCTCAAGCTCTGATCTGGAAAGCTGCTGGTGTGCAAATGTCACTTCCTTCAAAGAAATCTCTCTCCAGTTCTAAACTGCACATGCTTCTTAAGTTGCTGATGTGATTTTGGTGGTGATTTGCGAAATATGGGTAAAGACTGAGCACAGGATCTTAATATTGCAGTCTAATTCATTATCCACCATTTAAAGCTGGATTCTTACTAACTCCCAATTGACTGCTGGACAAACAAGTCATTGCATGGTCTATATTGAAGGCGAACCTGTGCTCAAGATGTTTTAATAAAGCTATCTCAGGATTGAATATTAAATGTCAAAATATCATGCTGTTAAAGTCCCCAAGGGTGGTTGTGTTGACAACCTTTTTGGGGTTTTTTTACTTAACAGCATGGCCATATGGACAGGGTTGCTGGTCAGCCCATATTTTAGCTTAATACAAAAATATCTCAGCAGTTCTGGGATGGATTGCCACAAAATGTCATGCAGACATTCACTTGTCCCCAGATGATGAATTGAACAGACTTTCCCTGACGTGTCTGCTTGTGCCACCAGGAGGTACACATTTATGGTTTTTAGTGAAATATCAAAGGCCATTTGACACACATATTCAAAAACGCCAGAGGGTGAATCATTAAACCGGTGAGCAATTAACTTTAGATCCAGTGCCATCCTTAGGTCAGTGTTTTAATTGGTCCCACTTTGGTTTATATTTTTGTAGAACACAAAAGAACAATAAGGGGCTCAGAATCAAGACAGAGTGGCTCTTTTTCGCCCACTTTGATATCTATTTCTGAGAATATGCCAAATGTTCATCTTTGCCAACAGTAGAAAAGAAAAGTTGTTCCAACTTCTGGCAAAAATCTTAATGCAAATTGGACCATAACTTTTTTCTTATCCTACTAACATACAGACAAAATGAACCAATCAGCCGTACCTCCTTGGTCGAGTTAATGACACCGTCTTTGATTTTTCAGTGTTCTGATCTCGTTCAACAGCAGCACAGCGTCTTCTCCTTTCCTCTGGTTCAGGAGAAAGTCCAACGACATTAAGAACCTGTACGTTGAAATGTATTTGGACATGAGGTTTAACTTTTGATATTTGTTTTTCTCTACCCCCATTTAATCAAGATGTTTTGGTTTTTCCAGACAGACGCTCTTTTGGCTCAGTCACATGAGTAATTAAAGTACAGCAATCTCCCACAGCATCGCAGCGATCGCATCAAAGTTTTCCACATTTGGTGACGGACTGCGTTTACTTCCAGTGAACTTTGGTCACGCAGAGGTTAAAATTCAGTGCCCTCAGCAATTACTGTCTGATTCAGACAGACTGATGAAGGTTTGCAAATAATTGCCTTCTTATCCAAAAATGCAGTCAGATTGCCAACAATTTGAGCCACTCTAAAAGCACTAATATGAATATAGCCATAATACCATCAGCCAACCGTTTGACTCAAATGCTCTAATGAGTTGCACTCATTGGTCAGTGTTAAAATGACGTTAATGCCATGACCGCATTAACACAGCAAATCTCCATTAGCGAGTTAATGCGGATTGCCCCGTGCATGGGCTGCACGGTGCTAACACATTAACGAGCTAACCGCGCTAACGCATTGACGCCGTGCAGCCCCATGCATGGAGATTTGCCTCATTAATGAGGTTATGGCGTTAATGTCATTTTAACGAGATTAACGCTGACAGCACTAATTCATATATAACAACAAGGTTGCTGAGCACAAATGTCAGTTTGCAGTCACCATATAACTTATAATATTTTGCTTGAAAAAAGATGAAATTCTGAGTGAATTTCCGCATTTGCATAAACAGCAACAAAATTTCGATTTGTGGCAACTTGTCCCAGTTAATCGACATATCAACATAAACAGATTGCATCTACTCAGTTGCAAACTGACTCTGTCTTACTGTTGGTTATCGATGTCTTGATGTACAGGGTGGGCCATTTATATGGATACACCGTATTAACATGGGAATGGTTGGTGATATTAAAGTCCTGTTTGTGGCACATTAGTATATGTGAGGGGCAAACTCTCAAGATGGTGGTGACCATGGTGGCCAATTAGAAGTCGGCCATCTTGGATACAACTTTTTTTTTTTCAATAGGAAGAGGGCCATGTGACACATCAAACTTATTGGTAATGTCACAAGAAAAACAATGGTGTGCTTGGTTTCAACGTAACTTTATTCTTTCATGAGTTATTTACAAGTTTCTCTTTGTTCACAGCCATTGCCATGTCGAAGAGGTTAACACGTGAGGAGCGGATCGAAATCGCGTTGATATCTGGTGAACGCAGTAACCGGGTCATTGCAGCAGATTTCAATGCAAGACACCCTACGAGACCACCCATCTCCCATGCTACAGTCAGCAAACTGCTTGCTAAGTTTCGTGAAACTGGTTCAGTGTTGGATTTGCCAAAATGTGGACGCAAGAAAACTGTCACTAATGAAGAAACATCAGTGGCTGTCCTAGCTTCATTCAGCAAGAGCCCACAGCATAGCACTCACCGCAAACTCCAGCTACTGCAGCATCTCAACGAGGATGACCCAGATCGGCGCACAGAATTTGCAGAATGGGCAAACCAAAAATTGGAACAGGACCCTCAGTTCACGCAGAAGATTTTGTTCAGTGATGAGGCAAACTTTTGTGTGAATGGTGAAGTTAACAAACAAAACCACCGCTATTGGTCTGACACTAACCCACATTGGATGGATCCCTCCAAGACTATTGGAACAACAAAAGTGATGGTTTGGTGTGGTATATGGGGTACAACGATAGTGGGTCCATTCTTCATCAATGGAAACCTCAAGGCCACTGGATATTTGAAATTGCTACATGATGATGTTTCCCTCTTTATGCACTGAAGCTGGCACGTTCCCTGAGTTTTTCCAGCAAGATGGTGCACCACCACATTATGGGTGCCAGGTCCGAGCATTCCTAGATGAACAGTTTCCTGGAAAGTGGATTGGTCGTCGTGGGCCAGTTGAATGACCCCCAAGGTCTCCCCGATCTGACCCCTTAGACTTTTATCTTTGGGGTCATCTGAAGGCAATTGTCTATGGTGTGAAGATACGAGATGTGCAGCACCTGAAACTACGGCTACTGGATGCCTGTGCTGGCATTTCTCCTGCGGTGTTGCTATCAGTGTGTGAAGAGTGGGAGAAAGGGTTGCATTGACAATCCAACACAATGGGCAGCACATTGAACACATGTTATAAGTGGTCAGAAACTTGTAAATAACTCATGAAAGAATAAAGTTACGTTGAAACCAAGCACACCATTGTTTTTCTTGTGACATTACCAATAAGTTTGATGTGTCACATGGCCCTCTTCCTATTGAAAAACAAAAGTTGTATCCAAGATGGCCGACTTCTAAATGGCCACCATGGTCACCACCCATCTTGAGGAGTTTGCCCCCTCACATATACTAATGTGCCACAAACAGGACTTTAATATCACCAACCATTCCCATGTTAATACGGTGTATCCATATAAATGGCCCACCCTGTACTTAAGTCACTTTGAAAACGGCATCTGACTGTGAGTACTTGAGGACCTTGTCCCTGTCATGTCAAAGGCAACAACATCGCAAGTTCATTGTATACAGTTCCAATACTTTGGGTCTCCAGCCACTGTTTTCCTTGTATGAGTGCAGCTTTAATGAGTGGTCTGATTAAATAATTCTGCAATATGTTGTGGGACAGTACAATTAGATAATATGTGGAATTAGAGCCTGGCCATACTTCAGCTTCAGTTGCATTTTCTTTATATAAGTAAAGAGATTTCCAACATAAACATATGCAGAAAAGGTACAAACTGGTACACGAAACATGCAAATATTGACAAAGTTAATTTTGAATCCTTGGTTTTGCTAACTGTTTTATTTGTTGCAAATATAGTCATTTTTGGGTGCAGATATTGCTCCTTTAAATATTGAATACATCCTCACGGCTTTATCTGTGGGGCTGTATGCATGTTTGGTATCCAGAAATGAGTTTATTGCTTCCCTGATATATTCCTTCTAATCTTCCCCTCAGATACCAAGGTGAAATGGGACTATAACAAAACACATTCTTGTTTGTTTGCTTTTCTTTTCCCTTGAAATCACAGTTTTACTGGCATATCCTTCCCGAACCCACAACTAGTATGAATGAAATAAATATTTGGATAAATATTCCAACTGTAAATTCTTTCCCAGCAAATGTCTTTTGTTTATAGTTGCAATATCTGGAGCTTTGAGAGCTTTAACATTAGTTCACCGACTGGCAGGCTGAAGTGAAAAATGTGCATGGGGATTACTAACTATTAAGACGAGAGAGACTTTTTTCATGTGAAATCCAGACAATTTCCAATAGCAACATCCTTGGAAAGCACAAAGTACTCAAACAGTAGTTTGTGTAGTTTAACCTGGTGCTCAGCAGTCCCACAGCAGATCCTGCAAAGGTGCAGGAAAAGACTGCTTTACTCAGAGTGTACGCTGTGACAGCCGGATGGAGCTTTTGAGAAAATAAAAGCCATCGGGTCCCAATGTAAGATGACACGGTGCTCATTTGCTTCAGAGGTGAGAAATACTCAAGGCCATGGTGCTGCATGACCTTGGCAGTTGTGTCCCAAGGGAGAAATGAATTAATAGCTGACCTTTAGATTACATTCTCTGCAGTACTTTCCCCCCTTCTTTGCTGTCTCAGACAAGTGTTTAGTTTCTGTACAGTAGTCTGAATAATGAGCTTTTCGAACATGGTCCATTTAGTAACATTGTGTTCACACATAAACTGTAATATAAGTGAATATTAAGTAGGTATGAAGTGCCATCAATTAAGAAATAAAAAATGAGTCATGCTGTGTTAGAGGGAAGCTGCGATAGTAAAAGGTCCACATGAAAATAAAGTCCACAGCTTATTTATTACCATGATTGAGTTTTAATTAGATCTGAATACAAAGAAACTATATGGGACAAAAGTTGGATAAAAAAGTCAGAATCAAACCATTTCCAATTAAATTATATGGAGAGTAAAACATTATTTCAAAATCTATGCAATGAATATTAATTATATGGAATTCCATAGGGAATAAATAGAATGAATCATATTTCCCAATTATTCCATCTAGTCATTTAAGTGTGCAGAGACTTTTTTAATCTTTTGGCTTGCAGAGAAAATGAGTAGACAAATAAAATGTTAACATAATGATTGTAAAAGAGTTTAACTGTCATTGTGAGGGAAAAGTTGACATTTGTACTGAGTATCAGTAGTCTAATCAAAAGCTAATGAAACATGTTACTCAGAAACACAAATATAAAAGTCGTGAATTGGAAAATTCCCCCATTATTACACTATAAAAGTGCATCATTCCACTAAAGCTGGGTCAACATTGTCAATCACTCAAGGACAATGATTGCCTACACAAGAATGAGTGACTATTGTCCAAGAGATATTTTAGTCAGGATCAGGATGGGCAGAAACTACAGAGTATAAGTTAGAAAACCACTGACAAAGATTTTAAAAGTCTGTCTTTACCAGATTTGACCCATTTTTACCCTTCAGCCATGAAACGTAGATCAGGTAATGAATATGATAACTCAAAATGAGGCAATGTAGGAGTTTTACATTGATACCAAGGGTTTATTTACTAAAAATCTTGAACTAGTTCGAATCTCACCAACCTTAACCTTAAGGTCAAGGTCAGAGGTCAAGTTTTCTGACAATCTTTTAAACCCGATAAATCCAGAAAGATGTCACCCATTAATGCATCTACTAAAAATCTAAGACGAATATGAATCCTAGTGACCTTGACTGAAGGTCAGAGGTCAACCTTTCTGAAAATCACTAGGATTTTCAAATTTATACAATTGGTATATTTATTAGGGGGTGAGTCTAGGTTCAGAGTTTGAGGGCTGATCAGCTCACAGTCGTAACGTCCTGCATACAGTGCCTTGCATTTAATATTAAAGGAATATGATACTTGTAGTCAACAGTTTTCACATTTGCAAACCTCATTTCAGTTAGGTAAAAACTATGTTATCTTCAAAAGCAGCTTTAATAGCCGGATGACCTACTGCAGTGTCTAAGAGTAATTCAGAATGAATAATCACAGATTTGAATATAATACACCAGTTTTAGGGTGGAGCCTTGAGTTATCAAATCTGAGGCAAAGTCTCGATCATGTTGACCAAATTTTTCAAAATAACTTAAATAACAATTTGTGAGGAGAAAGAAGAAACATTGGAACAGGAAATCCACCAAATTATCAAGCACTTAAAGTAGCATTTTTCAATAACTCACACTGACACTGTCACGTCCGATGTGGCAGACGTGTGGAGTGTAGATAAGGACCCAAGATGCAGACTGCTTAAGTGGTGAGCGAGCTTTAATAACCAAAGGATGACACAAACGGAGAAGAGGTGGGCGAAAACCCAAAACCTAAGAATGAACTAAACTGGGAAAAGCTAAGCAAAAAACAAACCTGAAACCTTGAAACATGAAACGGAGATGCAGGGAGAATAATGCGGCCAGAATACGCAGGAAACTGGAGGGGAATAACACAGACGAAACAGCAACTAACAGAGGCAGACACGAGGTTTAAATACACAGAAGGATAACGAGGGAATGAGACACAAAAGGAGGGCACAGCTGGGAGTAATCAGACCTGACGAGACAGGGGAAGAGTAAACTGAACACACTGAGATAAGACACAGACCGTCACAATAAAACAGGAAACACATACACACAAAGACACAGACTAGCAACGCGACTTAACACAGGGTAGACGGCAGAACAGAACAACACTAAACCGGAGGAAGAACAGAACCAAAATGACACTGGTAGAAAACACAAAACGCTGGGTCAAAAGGACCCAGGATCGTGACAGACACGTCATATACAAGGAGCAAGTGGTCAGAGAGCTTCTTTTATATTAAAGTTTTTTGGTTCATACAAACTGTGCCTTTATTGTGCAGACTCAGCACAGAGCATCGTCACTTATCCCAAATCCAAGAGCAGAGAATAGATTTGTAGCCTGTCACATTAATATAGTAGCAGCCATCCTGTTCAAGCCACATTTAGTGATATGAATCCTGCCAAATGTACAATTCACATCAATAAATATGGTCTTTGTAGCATCCACTGATATTTTTAACTGTGCAACTGGGAAGAACACAAAGTTGAATGAATTGCCTGTGAAATAATCCATCCATCCTCTTCCGTTTATCCTTCTCACGCTTCATGAAGGGGCTATCCCAGCTGCCATAGCGCGAGACGTGGGATTCACCCTGGACAGGTTGTGAATGGTCTGTGTTAGTCTTTTGACATTTTGGCACTCACCTATAGGCAACATAGAATCACCAGTTGATGTAACCCACTAATTGCATGTGTTTAGACTGTTCTTACCTGTTTATTTTTCTCTCTGTGCTGTCTTCATCCTCTCTCCTTGTCTGTCCTCTCTCAGACCTTCCCCCAAAAGTTAAATGTTACAGTAAAACTGAATTTACCAACTGATAAAATGCATAAACTGATCTGTATCAATTTATAAAAATGTTCAGACTGAATAGAGTTCGTAAACAAACATTGAAGCCCAGAACATGAATAGAAATCTTTAACAATTAGAAATAATAAAGTAGCTCCTTTATTTTTTTCGCAACTAGCGATGCACCAGCAGACTGGTGGCTCAAAAAGCTAAAGTTAGCTAATAATCGCTAGTGATTTAGTAAACGTTTTTGTCTATTTAGAGACCAAATAAAAATAAACAGACACTTCACAACATCACCCCTGCATTACCAGAACAGTTTGCATGTTTGCTATATTTCAGTTAAAGTGTGTTTTAAGTCTGGATCACTGATTTGTGCCATGAAATGTCTTCTTTCTGCCACAGAATAGCGATTAATGACAAGCCACGCTGTTGGAGCACTTTAAGATATCAACAACACTGCACATTTTTCACTCTATCCTGTCTGCAGTAGACGACTTGGTAAAGATTACATTAGAAGATAATGTCAAAATAATACTAAAATACATCATCATTACTTTTATTATACTGTAGTTATTTTTACGGGTGATGTGATCAAAAGGGTCTAAAATCCCTGCATGGCTGCATCCATCCACTGTCAGGAGTGGATTACTTAAACTGCAGAATTGTGTGTTTAATTTATTTTTTTCCAATTTGGCTGAAGACACAAGGATGCGTTTGTATTTGTTTGCCAGTCTCACTGGTGTGTACCTTAAAGGATTCGAGCTACAAAGCCCCTGCGATTTATCTCTCTCCGTCTTTCCTGTTGCAAGTTCGGCTCCTGATGGCCAAGCCCGGACCATAATGCTTCTGTCACTCACAACACTGATTCAATTTACTCTCATTTCCCGCTGTCTGGATGCCAAGGGCAATAAAAAGGATCAGATCAGTCCAGTGTTTCAAAGCATAAAAAAGGCACATTTAACCGGCACAGTATCAACTGGGAGCCAAAGAACATGCTGAAAATGTCAGCGATAAATGACAGGACGTAGTAATACATGGCATTCTGTGACATTTATGTATGTGTAGTATCATGTCACAGGGCTAAAAAGAAATCTGCCTGGGAAACACATTTTCGGTCAGTAATACAGGATGTGGTGGCATTCGCTGACCTCTCAAGTCCTCATCAGTTAACATCACACCATGTCCAAACACTCCACCGGTAAATATTTAACCATGTAGTTTGCTCTTACTGTCAATATTTTATTGATGTCAAAGTGGTTAAAGGTGTGCTGGGGTTGATGTTAAAATCTGCCATTGGGGTGAAACTGAGTTCACCAGTAGGGACAAATGGCATTGCATTCATTATTTATCAAATTTATTGCCTTTACCTCTTAGTTGCTGCTATGCGAAGCCGTACAGCCATATTTCACCTTTTAAGTCCCACAGCTACAGGGTTGATTCAGCTTCTTTGTTTTTCACTTCACCTTGCTGCCCTGCTGGCACTTTTCTCAAATTCAGTCCAGTTTTTTTTAAAGATGTTTCATTACTGTCTCATTGAGGAAACTGTTTGCCCTTTAAAAGAAATCTAGTGCAGGAGTAGATATGATTCCCCTCCTCTTCACTTTCCACACACCGCGGAAACATTTGCATAACATTTCTCGGGGCCGGTCTGTGGCTCTGATGAGTCGGAGGTCCTGCTTGCTGGAGAATATGGCAAGTGAAGTGTGAAATAAAGCAGGATATGAGACCTTGTTCTCTCGCGGTGGTGGCGGCGGCGGTGGAGAAGATCGCGAATAATGGGGACAGAGATCTTGTGACTGTCATAACCAAAGCACTAGAAAAAGAAACCGAGCAAATAGCTTGAGTTTGTTTCTTTGAAACAATTTACTCCACTCGCTTTAATCACACATCTTTTACATTATAGAAATGTCAGCAATGTGCTCTGACTTAGGGGATAAACAATAAGTGGGAGAATTTAGTAAGTGATCACATCTTAGTCTTATTCTTTGTAATGTAATAATCAGGTTGCACATTTTACACAAATATTATATGCAGATATGATGAAAGCACATCAGTTCTCTCTGTTCTTTCAGTGCTCTATATTCCCCCATTCAGTATGCTGTTAACACACCCAGATCCACAGCATTAAAAAGCATATTTATGAAGCTTGTCCTCCGTGGCAGCCATTCCCAACCTTACGAATGCAATGGCCCCTTCTGAAATCTGAAGTTCAACTGTGGTTCACCTAACCTTTAATCGAATGTGATTACTAGAACTAATAAAACAACTTCATGTTCTTACAGTTTGCTTGTTGTTGATATTCTCCAGCTTTACTTTCAGTACCTGCCCTTTTTGGACATTCCCGCTATTCAGTACTATTCAGTGCTTTATGTTCTGGGGTAGAATTCTACAGTATTACAGAGAAATCACCAACAATAAGACAAAGCATTTGGTGACGGTGTGAAGGGGAAACTGAGCTCACAGAGGGGCAGTGATCAGTTAGGGATGAGGGGAAGGAGAAGACACATTATTGACAAGGTACAGGACACGTTCAAGATCAGTGGATGGATCATGGCCCACCAGGGTACCTGCTACACACACTTTGGCAATCACTACTTTGTTGAGTTCATATGTTTTTTTCTTTTATGGATGGTAGTTAACTTTATTAGTTTTTTATTACATTTTTATTCAGTTATTTAATATTTTATTCCAGCGTTGTTTGGTACCGGGGAGCGAAAGTTGAGGCTTGGGTGTGAAATGTATGTTTTTCAGTGTTTTTTATTGTTATTTTTTATCATTTTTATCGTTAACTCAGTTTCCCTGGGTCTTTTCCTGTGTGTTATGAATATATCTTCTTAAATCTTCTTCTTTTTTTGGTACTGGTACTGATTTATGACACCTTAAAGGCCGGTCTGTGAAAATATTGTCGGACATAAATCGGTCCGTGGCGCAAAAAATGTTGGGGGCCGCTGTTTTATTCTTTTTTTTTTTTTTTAAGGAAATCACACATTTCAGTAATACTAAGGCTTTAATTTAGGTGGTAGATATGCCTCACCTCCACTAATTTGAGCCACTAAAATGGACCTCTGAAATTTGTTGGTGCCTTTAGGACCACTATCTGAAAATCTAGTATCTAATATGGCCTGCTTTGTGGTACAGGCCAAAATGAACTTGGTAGTAGCCGAGGGTGAAGGTCTAAGCTTCAAAATGTAGAGCCCGAAGCCAATAAACAATGTCACAGTATTAAGAAAGTGGATAGCTTTGCAACATGTGTTTACAGGTCTTTCCATTTATAGAGCTGGTTGATTTAGGACCCTGGACAGATAGGTATGACCTCCAGAATAGAGTTGGGCAGAAATATTAAGTCTTCATGGATCAAACTTGAAATTTATGTTTTAGTGACTAATTAAATTAGCAACTTAAATCTTCCTAACCTATTATAAAAGTGAACAGTGTTGCAGTGCATGCATCTACCTAAATATACGTCCCTTATCTTCCCATATGGAAAAGAAATAGTAAAAACTTACATGATTTACTCATCAAAGTGGCCACTTTCTCATTACTTTCATATATTGTTTTAGTAAATATCCAAAACAAACAAGTTTCATTTATATAATTTTTCAAGGGATCTTATATCTGTTTTCACTCTTGTATGCTTTTCATACAAGTTTCACAGAAGACAGATACAAACTTTATAAGATTTATATATATCTTTTCCATATGGGTTTAAACAGACCACAGTGACAAAAAAAAAAGTGACATTTTATTTTGAGCACTTTTTAAGATATAAGATTTTGGGATTTCATGAATTCTCTTTAAAAAATAATAAATAAATAAGTGCAATCGCTTGCTAACGTTCAGCATCACAGATCAAAGTGTTCATGTGTTGTTTTGTTTGACCAACTGTGGAAAATCCAAAAAGATTCACTTTGCTTTCATGTGTTCCAAAGAAGATCAAATACAGCGTTGTATGGACAATTGTGCTGTTGAACAGGTTTATAGACAATTACTACAGTTTAAAAAAAAACAAACTCTCCAATAGTTAATGATTTCAGCATTGATTTTCATCTTTAATATGTTGCAGAAAATTTGAAGGTATCAGACAGTGTATCTGTAAGTTAGTCAAACACGTGTCCTTCACGTGGCTATAAGTCCCATTACAAAATCTAAAATTGTGTCCATAAGTACAGAATTCAGTCAGGTCTCTATAGGCGAAAAGCATTAATAGCTGGAGAGGCAATTTTATGTGTTTCTGACACAATTAGCTCAAATTAAATGCCATAATAAAAAAAGCGAGGGGTTGGGAATGAAAGGAGTGCAAAAGTCTTATGATGACTCAGGAGCCATTGTGTGATTAGACCACATACGTACACCATAAATGAAAATTATGATCCCCTGTCACTTGTTCTTTGAGTCGAGAGAAAAAGAGAGATTTTCCAACAATGCATAAGTGCGGAGGCCTCTTACGGAGGCGCTGCTCTGTAATTAGAAAGTCACTGGTATCAATCACCCTGCAGAGGCAGGCTAATTTTTTCATCATCAATTACCTTGAACATTTTGGACGCTGATCAGATGAGAGCAGTCTTAAACCCACTGCCTAGCTGTCATTGACACTAATGGAATTTTAAATCTTCTCCCACAGTGGAGTTCTACTTAAGTGCAAGTCCCAATTATAGGCACGGTAATTTAGCTAATCTCCTCCAAAAGCAACGATAGGCTGCAATCAATATCAAAATATGTCCCCTGCTTAAAAGCGAGCAATTTCCTTCCATTCTGTCACACCGGGTTGCCACTTCAAAGTTAAATACTGCCCTAAAAAAGGGCAGCTAACCTCTACCTTGGAAAAAAATAACATCATTTATGTTTCAGATTGCTGTTTCCTTTATCTTACTTTGCTTTATGGTTAGGAGTAAATGTATAAACAGATTTATGTTGAATCATCAAATCCAGTGATTAAAGGAGAGCTCACACAGAGCTGTATAGTCAGCAGTGTGGATGTGGTTATAATTATGGTTTGCTTGCACTCAAACATACACAGTAAAGAACAGTAACATGACCTTTTACTGCCCCTCTTCACAGTACATAATGTATTAAAAGTGATGCGATATCCACTTTTATACTGCTTTTCATTGAAGAAGCAACACAGTAACTGCTTTGAAAGTGTCAAGGCTTGCTTGTAAAAGTCCTGAGCCAAGTAAAAGACTGCCATATGGTGTGAGGAAAACGTTCCGGGTAGGGATTTTTAACATTAAAAACCTTACCCGATTTCAGTTTGTCTTATCACCAGTTCAAGGTCATCAGCACCAGCGTCTCCAGACAGCTTCCAGCATGGCTGCTGTGTTTATGTGGTTGCTGTTGTGACAACTTGTACTTATTATTAATTTCTCCAAGGATTTCAAAATATTTCAGACAGCAAACATTAGGACTGTGAAGAATCATCACTGGTGATGAGAGACTCCAGATTCAAAGTTCAATATTCAGAAAATTACAGAAAATGAAGTAGAAAATATAATCTCTAAATTAAGAAGTTCTAAAGCAAGGGATGAGTTTGGATTTGATATCAATTTCTTGAAGCATTATAAATCTTGTCTTTTGGTGCCTGTGACCCATCTTATTAATTTATCAATCACGCAGGCAGTCGTTCCTCTGAGTTGGAAGGTGGCAAAAGTTACACCAATTTATAAATCGGGTGATAAAACAGACCCTGCTAATTATCGACCTATTAGCATACTCCCTATCTTTTCAAAGATAGCAGAAAAGTGGGTTGCTAATTCTATCATCAAACATCTTAATGACTCCAATCTGGGTTTGCACCCTATGCAATTCGGATTTCGCACTCTTCATTCAACTGAAACGGCTGTCTGTGTTTTTGTTGAGAGAGTGAAATCTTACTTAGACAAGAGCAGTTGTGTTGCGGCTGTTTTTCTTGATTTCAAGCGTGCGTTTGACACTGTGAATCATCTTAAGCTCTTGTCTAGACTGTCGACATTTAACTTTAGTAATCATACTGTTAAATGGATACAGTCTTATCTATCAGATAGAAAACAATAGCAAGTCACCCTATCTCTACTGTACGCAAGGTGTCCCCCAGGGTTCAATTCTAGGCCCCCTGTTATTTTCACTTTATGTAAATGACTTGCCTAATGTGTGCAAAAATGTGGACACGATTATGTATGCTGATGATACGGTAATTTTTACATAAAGCCAAAACTGCTGATGATGCAGCCCATCAGCTTTCACTGGCATTACATGATTTACAAAAATGGCTGAATGACTCATGCCTGTGCCTTAATTTTAAAAAGACCGTATCAATGTTTTTTAGTAAACCTAAAACAACCGTGGCTGCAGTAAAAGTTTGCTTGGGTGCACAAGAATTAATTAATGTTGAGGAATTTAAGTATTTGGGGTGCTACTAGACTCTAAATTATCCTTTAAAAACACATTAGAAAAGTAGTGAAAACTGTAAATGTTAATATACAGAACTTTAGACATATCCGCACATCATTAACAGACACAGCAGCGATTACATTCCTGCATTCTATGATACTGGCTCATATTGAATATTGTAAGTTGGTCCTATACGAGCTCTGCTGCTATTGGGCCAATTGAAGTATGCTACAAAAGAGCATTGAAAATATTAGATAAAAAACCTTTTTCATATCACCATTGTCAAATTTTAGATAAATACAAGTTTTTAAATTTTACTAATTTCAAATTATTTAAATCTGCCTGTCTAATATACAAAGTTATACATGGTCTGGCGCCTCCACCAATGAGTGATTTTATTAAACAAAAGTCTAGCAGTGTTGCCGGGTCTCGACTGACTCGAGCCACTGTTAGAGGTGATTGTGAACTGACATTCAGGCGGACCACCTTTTCACAGAATGCTCTGTCATATCAGGGAGTGAGCTTCTGGAATAGTCTTCCACTGTCAGTGAGGGAAAGTACAAGTCTACCCATCTTTAAGAGTCACTTAAAAGGGCGGCTGAGGGACACACAAACATGTGATCATGTTTAATAATCATGCTTTATATTGGACGGGAAAAAGAGTTAGTGTATTACAAAAAGGGAAACAACTGTTAGTGCAATGGGTGAACGCAATATCATGACAGTCAGGGCATATGCAATACTGGGGTTTGTGCATTATAATTGATGTGTTTCCGTTATTGTTATCTATACTGTCCTCTGTGTCCACTCTTCTTGTCATTTGTTTGTTCTAGTATAATGTGATGACTGTTTTTGTCTCTGTAAATAGTGTCTCTGTATGTTTTTACTAATTTGTGTTTAACACCAACCTGCCAGAGGGTCTGCAGATGGAAATTAGCCCAAGGCTATAATCTGGCATATTTACATTTATTAAAATGTTCATTAATATGTATTGCCCCTCTCTCTAAAAAATAAAAATAAAATAAATAAATAAATAGATACACTGCATTCAAAAGTATTAGCTCCCCTATCCAAATCATTGAATTCAGGTGTTCTATTCACTTCCATGGCAACAAGTGTTTAAAATCACACATCCAGACTGCTTCAACAAGTATTTGTGAAACAATGGGTCACTTTCAGAAGCTCAGTGAATTCCAGCGTGGCTCTGTAACAGGTGATAGGTTTAACAAGTCCAGCCGTGAAATTTCCTCGCTACTCAATATTCCACAGTCACCTGTTGGTGGTATTATAACAAAGTGGAAATGATTGGGAATGACAGCTACTCAGCCATGAAGCGGTAGGCCACGTAAAATCACAGAGTGGGTAGTGCGCAGAGGTCACCAACTTTCTGCAGAGTCAGCTGCTACAGACCTCCAACCTTCATGCGGCCTTCAGATTAACTCAAGAATATATGCATAGAGAGCTTCTGATCTGTAGTAAACTTTAAGAAGCCAAGGTACTTGAACAGAAAATGCAAACACGATTATTACGATCCCTTTTGTTCTTTCTAAATTGTGTTCACCACTTCCACAAATTCATTTCATCTTCCCTGAAGCCATGCGTAGTTGGATCTAACATCACACTCAAATCTAAACTAAATTTAGCAAACATGCTAAATCTAGTTTCCAGTTTAAGCGCACACAGGAACACATAAGGATAAATAATAATTCTCTTAGTAAAACACTGTGCTGTGAGCATTTCCACAGTGGATTCTTTGTCTCGTTAAATTACATTTTATATCACGATATCAATAATTTACAACTTTCCAGGGTGAAATTTTATAGGCTGCTCAGTTTAGTAGCTATTATGTTCCTTATTTCTCAACATGACAGACTAGTGAAAAGCTTCTCTCTGTGAATAGAAGGAGCTATATCATCTCTCGTCTCTATTTCTGTTCACCGCTTAAATTTAGCATCAGGTTCATTTCATATAAATGTACAAGTGACTGATTTTGACAGTGTAATCAATAATCTCAGACAATGTCTTGATTTATGAACGTTCTCAGCTGAGGTTCTAATGAGATATTCCAGGGTCATCTTGCTGGCCCATTATAACCTGCTTCAAAGACTTTAAATACGGCCACAAGTAGATGAACACAAGCAAAAATCACTGTGTGACCTGTTGAACAAGATTGGAGAAAGTAACATTATGTGAAAAGAAAGACTATAAAGAGGGAATACAATACATGTGCCTGAAATGTCATTTGCTCATCGGCTGCTTTCTCAAAAACAAACGTGGCTCCTGGCTTCGGTAAACCAGTAATCCTGTTGCTGGATATCACTGCTGCTATGAATAAACCAGTGGACACATTATATTCCTGTCTGAATAAAAGGTAGGTAATGCTTGATAGAGTTTTCCATCATATCTAATAAATGTAGTTTTCTGGTATATATAAATACATATATATATAGATATAGATATATACATAGATAGATAGATATATTAAAGCAGCGGTCCCCAACCTTTTTTGCCTCACGGACCGGTTTATGCCCGACAATATTTTCACGGACCGGCCTTTAAGGTGTTGCAGATAAATACAACAAAATAAAACTAGTACTGGTACCGAAAAAAAGAAGATTTATTCATAACACACGTGAAAAGACCCAGGAAAACCGAGTTAACGATAAAAACGATAACAAAATAACCCTGAAAAAAACGATAAAAACCCTGAAAACCATACATTTCACACCTGAGCCTCAACTCTCGTGGCCCAGTACCGGTCCGAGGCCCGGGGGTTGGGGACCGCTGTATTATAGGATGACAGAAAAGCAAGCTGTGAGCAACACTGAATTGCTGCTCAACTCATTGTTTCAGAATTTACTGGCATTTTAACTCAGTTATTGGGCCCCACCAACTCCAATAAATAAATAAATAAATAAATGCTTGTTTAATGTTACAGCTTGGTTGGGAAATAATTTGAAATATAACATACAAATACACAAAAATCTGAGTAAGTGGAAAAAGTGAGGAATGAACACATAATTACTAAATGGTTAACAAAGCAGGGCCTGAATAACTAATGAATATCGACTTGTACAGCTGATGAAGCTGTTAGAGAATAATCTATGTTATATCAGTGAATTATTTAACCAGACAGTGGATTGTATACAAATACCAGTCAAATGGAATAAAAATCACTTTTCCTCATAAGTTATTTCTGTGCAGGCATGTTTTGCTTTTGTATTTACTTAACCTTTAAAAAAGATTTTGCAATTAAATTATCAGTTGTCTTGACCTTTGAACTGTGTACGCTTGTAGGGCTAAAAAAGCAACTGAAGAGGCAAAAAACAAAAAAACCCAATAATTCATTTTACTGATTAAAACATTACTCAGTTCAGTTATTGTTAATACCATTAAGGGGTCATCTCATAAGAGAGTGTGAGAGTGAGACACGACTGGAAGGTTGTCGGCTCCACGTGGTAGGGGCAAGAAAAATCCTGTTTTTAAATTTTGACCCAAAACTGTTTTCAAAAGTAGAATGGGAGGCAGATCCTTTAGTGTTCAGACTTCTATCTTGAAGAACAAACTCCCAGTTTGGTTTGAGGACCAAATTTCAAAATTGATGTCTCTCAAATGCTGAGGTCTGCCAGATGTATCTTCCTTTAAACTGGGAGTTCGTCTTCATAGGGAAGCGTCTGATCTTTAGGGTTATCTTTTTAATGTTGTAGGGATTTTATGACAATGTGAAGCGCCTTAAGACAACTGTAGATGTTAACTTGAGCTATTTTTTATGTTTAATTAAATAGAAGATTGATAATAGTACATTAATATATAGAATTAAACAGGGGTGATTTACATTGGCAATAAAATGATGGAGCACTGGGAAGATTTCAGAACAAGCCTGAAACGATGTAATGACACTAAGTCAGCTGGATGAGATAAATTCCTGGTTCACTCAGAGGGGGTTGAATGGTGATTGGGCACAGCGCAAAGGGGGTCCAGCAGAAAACATCCATACCCTCGGGGCTCCTGCTGGGATAATCCATCCTCGATAACAGGAATGGATTTTATTCTAATCTCCTCCTTATCTGCGCTGGCTCCATTTGGATGCATGCAAGACACATTTTCTCCTTTATGCACACGAGTTTCAATTCACAAAGTCAACACAAATGTGTTTAAAGTTGTTAATTAAAAACACACATGTGAGCACACGCGCACCAACGCTACAAAATATGAGCATTAGAAGTCATCTTTGGGTTTGTCCTACATGAAGCAGAGCATCACCTGACTCTTATTAATGTCTTTTCAGCTCTGAAGGGGATTATTCATGTATAAACCCAAAGCCAGAATTTAAAAAAAGAACACTGTGCAAAAATGTAAATAAAAGCAGAATGCAATGATTTGTACATTTCATAAACTAATATTTTATTCACAACAGAAACAGACAGAAAAAATCTGTTGGTTGGTACCAGAAAATGCACCAGTTTAAGAAAAATAACAGTAATATTGAAATAATGGTAAAATTTGGTTGCACATGCTAATAATGTCACACTATTAAGGATTAGTAGGGCAATATTAAGGTATGAATAAGGTATAATTAATAACTCCTCCTTTGTATGTCATTTATATACAGATAAGTTTATTCATCTGTGACTGTTAAACCTTGTGCAGCTATCAATGCTAATCATAATCACAATTTCTCTTGCAAGGTAATTTCTTTTTATATTCTTTATTATTCACATTAGTATATGCTTTGTGTAACAATGTCAGAGCCGATAGCAGAAGGGAGAGTAAAAAGAAAGAAAGGTGCAATAATTATTTGCTGCATCCAAATCAGCACAACGGGTCACCAACTGCTAATCTGAAACAAAAGTTTGTGTGTTTCTGTGTATGTGTCTTTGTCACGAAGCATCTTTGATAATGAGGGTCACCTGACTACCACCCCCCATCTCCCCAAGAGCAATAAAGTCCTGAAACCACACTTCCTAATGACAACTGCACGCACACCCCAGCAGAAGGAAGACGGAGGTCCCAGATGGAGCCCCCACAGCCAAAGGACAACAGCCACAGAGGACCAGAGGCAAGAGGCAGCCGACCCCGACAGAAGCTGGCTATCCTAGCACA